>NW_020456087.1:5660895-5688207 GCF_003342845.1 Nothoprocta perdicaria | reverse complement strand
AAAGAAAACTAAATCTATGAAAACTTTGAAGGACAATGCCACATGTCAAATCTAGGCAGTTTTGCAGTTAATTCAGTATGCCATGAGGAAAACAAGGCTGTAGAAGTTTAGTTTCATTATTACCTATTTTACTACTACCCTTTTCCCCAAGGTGCRTATTTTCACTTCTACAAAACCCACCTATGCCACCCCCACATTTACCAGATTTATGGGCCTTGTTTATAGTCTCTCTCTATCCATACTTTCGAGTTATCTTTATGAAGCAGAGTTCACAGAGAGTTTTCCATAGAAGTGATATGTGTAAAAAACTCTGCACATTGTAAAACTAAAGTTTATCCAGCCTCACAGGAACTGAGATTCTTTGAGGGTTAAATACATAATTAAACAATATTTGGCAGGTCAGAAACTTCCATTTAGTCAGAAGTTTATGAAAAGGTGGCTCTCAGTTCTCTTCATACTATCAGGTTGAGTGTGGACTAAGGGAAGAATTGCCTATACTAACTCTGCTTTGTACAAGGAAAACCCAAATCAAACAGGATTTTATGTGAAAACAGATATAAATGAACATGGGAATTTAACATAGGTACATACAGACATACCAGAAAAAAAATTTAATAACTCAAGATAGGTATGAGACTATGACTGAAGTTCTATGACTGAGAAGAGACACCAACCCTAATTTTGAGTGTAGCTAAGGTAATAATCACACCTTTCACAAGATCTTAAAAGAATATTTACGGTTCTCCCACAAGGAAAGAGCCCTGAATGCAAAAGCTTTTCAGAAGCTGCAGCTATTGCTTATCATTCCAAAGTGTGTTCCTTCCAAAGCACCTCTTACTCCTTTAAAAGCATTCACTAATTTTAAGGACTCATTTTCAGCCAGTTAAGTGCAGATTTTTACCAGCTTGTTCACAGTAAAAAACAAATTAGAACTTCTTTACAGTACTCTAGAATAACAGTAGTACTGTAGAAGTGCAGCAACTGTACTTGTCCCTGGGTGGCTGCTTTGTTTTAAAATCACTGGCTTTTTTGTTTACAACAATATCCATCAATATAGGCTGCCTGCTACTACTTTCTGTGATTTTTTTTACTTTTGATACACATTCCTTTTTCCCTTTTAATAAAGGCTAGTAGGAAAGCAATAGCTGAAAGGACAAAAGTATA
The DNA here is from genome assembly GCF_003342845.1 of Nothoprocta perdicaria. Lineage (NCBI taxonomy): Eukaryota > Metazoa > Chordata > Aves > Tinamiformes > Tinamidae > Nothoprocta > Nothoprocta perdicaria. The sequence continues at coordinate 5,687,043 of NW_020456087.1, read as the reverse complement.
GTGTACAGTGCAGGTGCTCTTATGGAAGGAGCAGATTCTTCTCAATAAAGAAACCAAACAAGCATCTGCATAAATACAGAGAGCAGACAGGCTGCAGAAAGGGCCAGATGATGCTCAGAGCAGCCTCCTGGTAAGTGTAAAAATCCAGCTGTCARCTGCAGCCAACTGCAGGTAAAGAGYCAGGGAGCTGCTCTTTGGGAGAGATCAGGCTTGCATAAGGAAAAGGAGAGATCATAATCGCACAGGAAAGTGGCTTTGACTGCTCTGTCCTGACCCTCACCAGCTGAGGGAGAGCCTGCCTGCAGGCACAGGTCTGCAGGGAGCAGGGAGGAAGCAGCTGGAAGGTGGAAGCAGGGAGAAACCAACAGTAGACATCTTGGAAGCAATAAAACAAGTGCCCAACACGGGGCTGCAAACCAGCTGTGCAGGCTACATAGGCCTTCCTGTTCTTTCCAACTTGCATAATAAGCTCACCTCTGGGTTCAGGACTGCTTTATTAAATACATATGATTTTCCTGAACTAGGGGAAGAAACCAGACCATGGGCATGCACAAGGCCAGCATTCCCTGCAGCACATCTCCATCTTGGCTGCACGTTTGGCTTAAAAAGGGACAAGAGCAACAAAGTACAGACCCCAGAGTCACCTATGCAGACAGTCTGCAAGTGCTAACCTCATGTTGGTTTGTATAAATAGGATTACGAGATGCCAAACCATCTCCGTGCACAATGGAAAGTCTATATACATTCACAGAAGATCAGCTACAACAACTTTGACAAATTTTCACACATGTTCAAAGAGCATCATGTCAGTTTGTTTACTGGAAAATGCTATGGAAAAGACATAACAGGCATTATTTAGCTGGCAAATTGTGTTCACAATATGTTCCCAAAAAATACAAAGTTGAATTTCATCTTTCTTGCCCAATATGTACTGTCAGACAAAAGCTGTACCATAACACACAGTGAACATACCATAAAGGAGAGGGAAAATGGAACTGGCAACATTTGGCTTCACACTGAAACAGAGAAGTTGTTTCAGTGATATGGCACCTTATATCTGTTCTATGTCCAAGCATGTCCACGTCAAAATAAAATGCAAAGATAATTCAAATGCAAGACAATTGTCTGTATACAGCTTAATCAATTGCATAATAAGGATGAGTCCCTTTTATAACGAGCAGAAACAAAACCAAGATTGACAAGTAAACAGATGGGAGGGGGCGGGGGAAGAACTTCTGCACCACACACTGCAGGCTGGAGCTCTGCATTTGCTGTTAGCTGCATAGACAACAAACCAAGAAATTCTTCAGTAAAATTTTGATATTACAAAGGGAACAGATTCTCCTGGTTTCTTTTAAACACAGCATAATTCAGCAAAGTGGAACTTTTACAAGTATAATGATTTGAATTCCACTCAGGCTGTTTCTAGCACTTATTCTACTAATTGTTATTCRTGACACTGCTCTTTCTCATGGGTTTTAAAACTCTTCACCTCTTTCTCCTGAGCAGAGAGGGSTTTGGAAAAAGGTCCAAAATTTTTGAAAAAGAGAGGTCTGTGTCTTCTGAAAGTGAGGAATAAAATAGTTTGAAAATGAGCTGGCACACAAAAGCTTTCCATGTTCAAAACCAAAAGACTTACAAGCTTTACTAGCTAACACACCTTTTTAAAAAGGCTTACATCATGCAGAGGTGTTGGACCAAGAAAAGAAATGCATTACGCATRTGACAGACCATGCTTTCAGTTTTGATACATAGCTGAAAAACTAGTAGAGGCTCAGCAGAATTTAAAGCTGGGAAAAGAAGAGACAGCTCTGCAATAACTGGCATTTTTAGAAAGTCTGTTTAACCAGGATTAGAAGAAAAAGAGCATCATATCTGACAGTAGCATCATCCACTGGACATTTATTTCCAGATTTCTCAGCTGCAACCACATTTAACAAAATTAATGTCAATTAAAACTATTGAGCAGTGCCCCAGAGGCAGTAATTCCTATAATCCTTTGCAATCTCTTTGAATCCTTTATTTAATCTACTCCTAAACCGTATCCTTAGACCCAGCATGTAATTTATGCTAACTCAAAAGAGAAATCTCAAACATAATGGTGAGCCTGAGTGATGCACACAGATCTGCAACAAAGGGTGGGATGAGAATAGTTTTAATCACACTCTTCAATGTAAAGTTCCAGCTTTCAAAGTATCCATGACAGAATTTGATTTTCACTGCCATATATTTTGGGCAGTTCATTAGACAAGGCAATCCAAGTGTTCTAGGCCTTAATTTTTAAAATGTATTCRTATTTCAGTTATTAATTCTATCTAAATTAAACATATAGTTACCACATTTTCAAAGCCTCMTCTTTCAGGCCTTGCCCTGGAAAGATTTTTCCAGATAATACAGGTGCATACCTCAAACATCTATAGGCTATAATTAGATTTTTTTTTTTTTTGTTCTCCCCTAATCTTTAGTATAAAAACTGCAGGATATCAGCTACCTAGACTTACATATCAAAAGCTGTTACCAAAAAAATCTCTCATTTCTATGTCTCAAGTAACTAGTACCAGACACAAGACACACAAGTATAACAGATCAATTACTACTGAGTATCTTTTACAGTCTGGGATGATTTCTAAGGAAAACATATTTGACAATTTTATATACCATACACTAAACTATTACATGTCCAAGATATAGCAACATGATATATATATATGTATATATATCTTGAAATGAGGGCAAAGGRAAACAGTTAAGGCACCTCAAAAATAGTAAGCACCAGAAATTTGCGCTAAGGTAAATGTAGCTACTCACCTTCTCAGAGCAGCTCCAGTAACCTCCCAATAACTCCCAATCAACTGCAACACCAATATTGGTGTTCTCAGGCTATAGAAAGGTTCATGAGACAGCTGCACCCACCATGTTTTATAAATATTTAATGGATCTCAATTTTGGAAATCTAGCTTATACAGAAAATAAAGTACAGCTAAGACCACTTTCCAGTGCTGTGTCTTCTATTTAAAGTCCCTTCTGGGAAGTTCAGAGTAAACAGGATTTTCACTACAAGCATAATATACACACACTCTGCTGAAATTGGTAATTAGAAGAGTCAAAGGAAACTTTAAAAGTCACATGCAGTCCAGATGGATGCAGTTTGAAGACAGAATATTGGTGTGTGTGATATCAGAAAGTGATTTTTATGACCCTGCGAGTTAGTGTAACAGACTCCAGTGATTTCTCTTCACTTTTATGCAATGTTGTGTCCTTACCAGAAAGTTAGGGTAGCAACACCATCTTTGGGAAGGCAGCAGCTGAAGACAACAGCTACCTATACACATTTACCTGTAAAATGTGGGGAAACTTGTACATAAAGGCTGAATTTCACCAGGACTGTCCTGTATTTTCTTCTCAAGTTACAGTAACAGGGATAAGCCATAGTCCAAATGCTTATCCAGTAGCAAGCTTGCTCACCTGCTCTGAATTTAGTAAAACCAAGAATTTTACAGAACAGTACAATTTGTCTGTAAACAGACAGTCTGCAAACTTCCACACCCAAAACTGTACTCAAGAGCTGCATGTAGAATAGCAGTTCTGTTCTCTTCCATCTCAACCATTTCCTTCAAGTACTCTCCTCCCTTTTAATTATAACCTTGTCCCAATCTACTTCTGCGTAAGAGGTGATCATCATCATCCCGTTCCTCATATCCCTCCTTGCTGTCTCTTCTACCCCAAACTATCAGCGCCTACAAGGATTTTCATCCAGCCATCATTTGCCTCCCAATAGCTTCCAGTTTCAGCACATCTCCAATGCTCTGTCTTTCAGTACATGCCACTGCTTCTGCCTTTCACCAGGACTTGGCTCTGGAGACAAGAGAACTGAAGTTAGGCAGCTTCCGCAAAATCTATGTCCCCACTTTGTTTTTAGCACGCAGGGCAAATGTTACCCTCAGAAGTTAAGGGACAAGGCACAGTAAACACTGACTAACACCTAATATTCATCCACCACAGATTTTGTGCAAGATTATACAGTCTGGCCCGCTGTGGAAGCAAAAACATGACAACAAAACAATGAGATAACAATAAGCTTCTGACCAAAAGCAAGCTGTTAAGGGATGCTTTATGAAACATGGATTTAAAGCATTTTAAAGTTAATAAAGCATCTTCAAGAAATTCTCATGGCTTGCTTCCCCCCAGCCCCTTAACACAGACATAGCTATGTTTCCTCTCACATCAGTTTTGTTTTCAAAGTGGTCATATCTCCCCCTCCTCGTCCGAAAAAATCCAAACAAAATTCTGCCTGAGGCCTTGTATCCATCTGGAATATTTTATCTCAAATAGTTAACATTTCAGAATGCTTTACCTACAATACACACACAGTATTTTAACAGACAACCAATAAAAACTGTCTGCGTAGATATGACTAGGCTTCTACAGCTTTGAGGGACCATTCAGACAGAAATAAATAGGCCCTGTACAGGTCAGCACCTTAACTTTTCTAGTAGGCAAGACCACATTTTTGAACAATTTCTATGGGTATAATAATTTCCACATGTATTGTAYCTTTAACATTTTAAGTATATTCCTCTGACCTTCCTACCACAACTCTGCATCTAAGACATCAAGTCTGGCATGACGTTCTGCAGAAACACAACTAAATGCATCTTTAAAAAAAAGTCTTAGGAGGGGGAAAAAAAGGAATAATGTGCTCTGCACACAGAAAAGACCAGCATAAGTCTTTGAGTTTGATCCTCATAACCAGCTAGGTTAGTTGCACTCATTTGCCCTGCTTGCATATCTGGTTCTAATTTATACTTGAAAATGAAAACATTAAGTGTTGCTAGGATCAAGGTGCAATTTTTTATATTAAAAAAAATGCCATTCTCTTGCCACTAGAAATCTTCTGGTCACTTCTTCTGATAGAAATGAAAACCTYTCTCTCTTAACCTTAGCAGTAGTGATCTTTTAAGTCTTTAAACATCATCCTAATAGCCCTATACACTTGCTTCCTTATTCTGCTCCTCAGCTTTAGCTGCAGCTCTAGGCCTGCACAGTGTTAAGTGGTTCCTCGGCCTTTGGCTCTTCTGCAGAGTCAGAGACCACTGCTCTGAGCAGTATCCAGCCCACACCTTGAACACTAGGGACTTTCAGCATGCCTTAAACATAGAAAAAGCATCATTGGCTGGGCACCGTGGTACATATATGGCCAAATACAATGGCAAATATGGATGCAGTCAGATTTCTTCACAAGCCATACATAGATAGCACAATGATTAAAATGCTAGTGGCTGCTCTATACCAGTGGTCCCATAAATACTAGTATGAACACAGCTACAGTAGTCCAAGAAATAATAAAACTAATAAATAAAACTGAGATGAAGAACATTTTTCTTCCCTTTAAAGCAAGTTTTCACTATAATTAGAGCTTTTTCCACAGCTGTTGTCCAAATAATGCCTTCTATTGGACATATGCTGAAGTTAGCAGTATTTTAACTTTGGGCTCCTTAGGTGCATGCCTTCACCACAAATTTAAGCCAAGTTCCAAGTTAAAACTTATCACCAACTTCCCCGCTAGCCAAATAAAAGCCCTATAATTCAAGTCTCAGCAAACTTCACCCGCCAGGCGAAGCAGTTTCACCTTAGTTTCACTTGAGGACATGTTGATGAATCAGCTCCAAGTATGTAAATCTGGGAGCTGGCAGTCCTGCAGTGCCTTCACTCAGGCTTCCCTCTGGCTCTGCTATGTTCTCCTGCTCCCTCCCACCCCAATGCAGTGAAAACTCCTTGCATTGGTTTGCTTTAAATCCTGTACCGATCAGCAGTATTTCTACATGTATTTCTACATATTGAGAGGCAGTGAAAAACAGCAACTACAAGAATAAATGAAAAAAATGTTGGGAGAGCTGGTGGCCACATTACTGCACTGACAGATCATGGCTCTGAGTTCTTAATGAATAACAGGGAGAAGACCAGAAGGCATCAATTACTGAAGCAGGTAGGTAGGCAAAGAGATAGCTTATAACAAAGTAAATCCTGCTCGACTTATAATCTTTTTGCTGCTGAAGTTAAACCCTGAAGAATTATGGTTTGCTCCCCTGTTGCCTTCCAGAGATTCAAAAGAAAATCCTAACTGGGAGAAAAACTTAGCATAGAAACTGTGGTCTGTTGCATCAGGAACCATGTGAAATAACCAGCTGTGACTAAGCAGAGTACAAATGCAGACACGCAGACTCCCACATGCAGTCACTAGGTGCACTTCTGGTCTTGCACCAACACCAGTGTACTTTCAGAAGGAAGTCAGATGCCTTCGGGTACTGTCAGAAAGAAGGTACTAAGGTCACTATCATCTACATCTCTGCTCAACTGAGGATTTTTCTCCCCTCAAAGCTTTCCTGTATTGCAAATCTGCAGAAGTACCGAGCATTTAAAGGGTATGCCAGAATGATTTGTCTGTGCTTCTGTGTTTTTTTTACTCACAAAACAGATTTATCTCTATCAGGCATCAAGCAGTACGGAGTACTTCAAACAGAGGCCTCAATCTATTTTCTCTTCYAATGCAGAGCCTGCAGAGTGTGACCGATGGGTCACATTGAAATGCTAGTGCTGCCTCAGGACCTGCCAACATCATTTCCAGCTCCTGCAAGGTCTCTGCCCTGCTCCCAGGTTAGGTGCTTCTTATTTCTGTTTATGATTTCTTATCCTCTTACATGGCTAAACTGGTTACAGCAGTTCGAGCAAAGAACCCAATCCTGTATAAAAGCTCACATTTCCTCTTTGCTTGGATGCACATCAAGTGGAAAAATTCCTCCTCCACCTCCAGACAGAATAACAAAGTACATCTACCCTGCAGTTCACAAAACCCTGCCCCACTCCAAAGAGGGCACGTCCGCAGGAGTGTCTCTGCGTCAGCAAAAGGAACAGGAATCCTTTAAGAATAGGGAAATAGCCAGGGGCAAGTTGCTGCAGGAGCTGGAGACCTGCGGACGAGTCAGACCAGCTCCAAGAGCAGCGGTGCCGCAGAGCCAGCGGCCCAGGCTCTGCCCACGCTCTCCCTAAGGACAGGGGGAGGGAGGAAGGAGCACCCAGAGCTGCCGAGGGAGCCACAGCCCAGGCTGAAGCAGCTGCCTGGCCAGAGCCGGCAGACGATACCCCAGAAACACAATCGTGTACGCAGGGCTACTGAGCAGCAGTATCACATCCCACCCTCAGCTGAATTAATATTTAAGGTCCTGAGAGAAATCCTTGGCCTTCCATGCTGCTGCTTGTATGTAATAAGGATTAAATCAATCCTTTCTTCCTTCAGCTCCCCACTGGGAGCAAGCATACGGCTTTTGAGAGGGTTTGACCCATTTCCCATCTGCCGGTGGGCAAGCTGCAGGTGGCAAAGAGAAGCCTTGTCGTCCTGCTTTGAGGAACTAGAAAGAGCCCTGGACATAGGATGAGCTGACTCATCAAGCAAAGATTTTTAGATGAAGGAAACCTTTTGAGGGCTTCAGAACAGTGTAACATACACAGATGTATGCATACATGAACACAATTTGTATTTAATATAAATACTCATCAGTTCGTGTTGTGATAACCTTATCCTTTGCAAGTGAAACTTGTTTTCAACAGAACAAAATGCCAAGTCTTCTGCAGGGAATTTTTGCCCTACAGTTCTAGGGCAGCTCACCATTCCTTTTTTCACTTTCTGCCACTGCTGGACTGCAGATGCCTGGCTGGGTGTGAGGCAGTCTGTTCAACTGCATCACAGCGCAGGATGCAGCAACAGGCTCCAAGCAGATTTTYAGTCTGATTACTCCAAAACAGGAAGCTGAGCAGTTGTGTTAAAGCAGTCAGATTCCTTACTAATAAGCCCTGCAGCCAGGATAAGTGCAAGTGCCTCAAGCAGAGCACTCCTCTAATGCAGCCGTACTGCTCGAGTAACCTGAGCTAGCTCATCACCACCCTAGAGGCAGCAAAGGCATCAGGTTCACTTACTCTTACCTTAGGGTTTCAATATTGCACTTAATTATAAGAATATAAGTGCCAAGTCTACAACTCTTTCAGACGGATACGACATGCATTCCAGTTCTTCCCTCTAAAAGTTGAATAACTTTATTATACCCTGATATTCACTTACAAGTATTTTTAAAACATAYTAACACACTCAGTATATTCTCAGCCTGACTCAGATTTTCTAAGCTCTCATTCAAGCCAAATAAGGCACAATTCAGAATTGCCCCAATGTYAGCTTTGCAGAGATAAAACTAAATATTTGTAAGGTTTAAGATCAAATCATCAAAACCATCATCTGCTTGTACCAGTCTCAAATTTTTCCAGAGGAGATCTACTCTTCAAGATCTCCATAAAACCAATACAGCAAACCCTGCATTAGTTCCACCAACAGCAGCAATAGGCATTGAGTGCTACATGGTTTACAAACTGAGCTAGCAGTCTGAGTCATTGCTTTGAACCTAGGTTGTCATTTCTTTCATTCCAGTCTTAATCCCTTTATTGAACAGCACCCATCACTTCTTACTTGATGGAATTATACCAAGGACAATGAAAGGCAACTGTCACGGATACAAAAAAAAAAATCAACTACCTCTAAGTTATCTTCTGATGAATCAGAAGCTGTCTGCTACTCAGACAGCAATTGGCCGACAGTTAACAAAACTGAATTTTGGTGARTACCTGAGCCTTATGTAAGCCTCAGGAGCATGTAAAATTAGGAGCTACCCTACTTATGCTTGGTAACCAGCACAATGTTGTCTAAAAGAGACCAGGTTCATTGACTTCARAATGTAGAACAGTAGCGAATCTTGGAAGCGATAGGCACCTGGGAAAGCAAGCACCAAAAGGGAAAACACTTCCTACTTTTAATTTTCTATTTGGGTCAGGTCAGCAATACCAAAAGAACAAGCTTCAAAATTTCCAAATGCAGAAAGATGTAAACAGAGCACAAAGTAGGACAAGACTCCTCCAAAATTYCTATTTAATAGGCTTTAGAGGCCCAAGAAAGCATTGACTAATCCATATCATTTTTTATACACTGTATTTTTATACCTCTACATCACTGAAGTTATAGCTATCAAAAAGCTATCCCTTTTTAGCTGCCCTCCAATTTGTTTGCTATTATAGCAACAGAAGACATTCCACAATTGACGTTTACCTAAATACACCTTGAAATTCAAACACTTTTTATATTACTTGAATATATTAAAATGAACAATTACAATAAAAAAACAGTGCATTGCTTTTGCTCCATCTCCTAAAAATAACCATATTACCCCATAGGCTTCCCCTCATACTTAAATATTTTCCTTTTAAAAATGTTAAGACAAAAGATTGTCAACGTGAAAGACTAATCTGTACCTACATGTACCAACTTGTTTTTAAACTTCATTTATTTTTATAGTCAGGAAATTTTTGTTAAAAATGCACTTTGGAATCATAGATGATTCTGAAAATAGTTAGGGAGATTTTTCTTTTTTTTTTTTTTCCTCTCTCTCTCTCTCTCTCTCTCTCCTCTCTCTCTGAGTCACAGACTGGTTGAGGTTGGAAGGGACCTCTAGAGATCATCTAGTCCAACCCCCCTGCTCTGCCAGGGGCACCCAGAGCACTGGGCACAGGGTGGCATCCAGATGGGTTTGGAAGATCTCCAGACAAGGAGACTCCGCAACCTCCCTGGGCAGCCTGTGCCAGGGCTCTGGCAYCCCCACAATGAAGAATTTCTTCACATGCAGTTGGAACTTCCTGTATTTCAACTTGTACCCATTGCCTCTTGTCTTATCACTAGCTACCACCGAGAAGAGTTTGACCCCTTCCTCCCTACATGTTCCCCTCAACTTATACACGTGGATAAGATCCCCAACCATCTTCTCTTCCCCAGGTTAAACAGGCCCAACTTACTTGGTCTTTCCCCATAAGATGGATGCTCCAGGCCCTTAATCATCCTCATAGCTCTATTTTTCACCACCAAAGAAAGATTAGAAAATATATGTGTGTGTGTGCACGCATGCGTGTGTGTGTGGGTGGGTGTACACATGGCCACTGTTATGCAGTATTTGGTCCTCAGCACTCCATGGCTGACATCTAATCTTGTGTTAATTTCTGAATTATTACAAATTCAGAGTCTATTCATCATTGATCAAATTTCTCTCATGGATGTTGAAAAACACTTCAACTAGAAAATTTTGCTTCATTCTTTAAATTCTATTTTAAAAATTTTACCTACAAGTCAGCACTGTCAACAAGCCTGTTTAAAAAACACCTCCAGTACAAGGAGATATTAGCTTCCCACCTWCATTTCTCAGATTAAATTAGTTCATGGGAATATTACAAAATATTTATTACTTAAATTGTATGAGTTAAAGATTATAAAACAATGTAAGGTTTTACAAAAAAAWTTTGTTCATTTCTCCATTTCTCAGGTAAAGAATTATGCTTTGCACTACAGTCATTCCTTACAAATCTCCATGTAAATATTTTTTGAAACCTCAATAACCTAATCAAGGCAGGAAATTCAATGGAAACATTTCCAGCAATCTGATGAGAAGCACAGGAGAAGCCATGGATCGCTTTCATATTTCCAAAATTGTAAAATCAAATTATGTAAAATGTACTAAGATAGTTTCAGCATAAAACATATCTGGTAACAAACCAGTAACAGCCTCACAGCAAGAGAACTTAAGTGATAGTAAACAAGTTGTCTAGACTAATTTTTCATTATTGTTCAAGCAATTTGTCTTATCAAGAGCCATAAGAATGTTTAAGTTGTGGCCCAAGAAAACACACCAAAAGAATTATTCCCTTGCTACAGGAAATGCAGGTACAGACTTTGGATATCAGTTCAACTGCTGACTTGCAGTATTAGTGCAGTAAATGTTCTTTTAAATACTGTAAAATCCAAGAGCAGGTTCCAAAGCTGTTGAAGAGAATGCATTATTTCTCAGATAAAAGAAAATCACTTACCTGTTAAGCTTGTTTACAAGATTGGTGGGAAAAATGTATGTCTAACCAACCTCCGCGTTCCAGGSACAAACATACTGAATTGTTCACCTCAATTACACACACAGGATGTCATTTGTGCCAGAGTTTTCATTTGTGTCTCCAGTTACTCTTTTAAAGAAGAGTAAACTTGCTTTAGGTAACTTTTACTACATTTGGATTTAAGCAGATCAGACTGAAGTATTGTCACAATAATCTAATAGACCAYAGAAACAAATTCATATCAAGTGATGCGATGTCAGCACTGATTAAAAGGAGTTCCATGCTAGAAAGATTTTCAGAAGATAATACAGTAAAAAAACTTTTCAGCTTGTGTGATGCAATTTTACAGAGACAAACAGCCTATTCTTTACATCTAGCATGCAAGATACCACAAAGCCAGTGTAAATACTTAGTTTTTCTGTTTTATATTTTAAAATCATAAGCACACATTGTATAGCAAGATCCCTTCCTATATGATCTGATGCAGGAATAAATATGGCACAAGCCCATTGTTTTAAAATACAGGTAACAAAATTGTTTCTAAATAAATACATAAAGATTCTATAGATACAGATTTTAATTATYCCCTTATTTCCATATCTAAGTTTATTATTCCTCCATTTCAAAGGCACTGAAATACAGACAAAACAGTGGAGCAAATACWTGCAATAGAGGATTGATTGACTGAACAGCACCGTAGCGCTTAGTAGAGGATCCATCACTSTGATAGGGTTCACAGACACCTGACTGCAAAATATCTTTCTAAACAAAGAGACATGTACCAGTCTGTATGAAGAACAAAGGACTGTATACACCAAACGTGACCACCTTAATTACTCTTGAGCTTGTATACCCAAATCACCATTTCAAATTGAAATTGTATTAAAATTGACATTAAGAAATGTTRCTGCAATATAAAAGATGTAGAGCAAAAAATGACATTTTTGCATCTCTGCAAGTCAATGTCATTCCAGAAGAAATTTGTCTTACCAACTACAGCTGTTATTTTATTAAGTCCTCCCATTTAGCAAACAGACTACAATTTTTGATTCTGTTCACCCCAAAAATAGATTCAGTTTATGATTTCAGTATAGTCCTTTGTTAGCCACTACCACACARAGAGGAGACTGCAATATCATTGTTGGTGGCAATGATGGCCCAATTAGCTCTTTCCTACTCAGACGGCCCTATCAGTTTGTTTTGTCAATAACTGGCTTCAAAGTATTCCAAAGATGATTGTGAATTGGGTGGAAATATTGCCTTTTTTGACATGCAACCATCTATTACAGCCTCACTCATTAATTGCCAGTCTACTGCCAAGAGGATATGTATATATGGCTAAAAAGCTTTGTAATGGGATACGCAGCATTTCACTGTTAAGCCCTTCATCCACATCTGGTCTAGCTTAGCAATGACTCAAAATCATTACCGTATGATGGCTCCTTACTAAGTTATGTAAAATGAACCTGGTTAGTCCAGTTTTTAACTGAGGAAATATCCACATCACAAAAGAACCATTAAAACATCCTGCAGAGTCCTCGGGGATTTCAGAAAAATGAGCTTGCCTAGCTGAAGTGTATTATTATGCTCTTGAATTGCTGCTGATTCACTTTCAGCATGCTGTAACCATACCGAATAATGCCATTAGATACATTTTGTTGCATATTACACTTTAAATATCTTAGATTTATTCCTGATATAGCAAGGAAGAGTGCATCATATCCATTAGATGGACACAAAGGAGTTTGCATGGTATCTGCTATTTCAACAGGAGTCTAATAAGKAGGAGCCCGCAGAGTCTTTAAGCAGCAGTTAATGTGTGGCCTGGTTGCATTGGCTGTTACCTCATTCTCCCCCAGCTTGTTCCAGCCCACACAAATCCCATTCAGCCTGTAGAAAACCAATTTTCCCCCCMTCTCTTGAGTTAGCTCATGCCAAATGCTTTTTCCTCCTGCTCTGTGTTCCACTTCTAATGTTTTCTCCAAGCTTTAACCCTCACTTTCCTGGTAATTCTGCGGTTGCATCATTCCCAGATCCCCTGCACCTTTTTACTCCTTAGTCACAAACAAGTCCAGGTTATCTTCTCTGCTCCTCTCAAGTGCCCTACTSTCTGGCAAAGCATCCTAAACAGATGCCCACACACCTTGTGTCCAGTGGCACAAGCCATTAAGAAAGCTTTTCAGTAACCACTGGAAAATGTGAAGCTACACAGCAAGATAGGGCTGGTAAAGGACATTTCTCAGAGGGGAAGCATTTCATCCCCTCACTCCTACATTAATGGKGAAAAAAAGAGATCTTTTACCCAGTATACCAGCCATGATCAGTAGCAAAAAAAAATCTCTCCTTTCCACTTATTTCCACCTCTGTTACTTGGACCCTCAAAGTTTGACCATTTCCTGTATAAAAATGCAGTTCTCATGGACCTTTTGAAAGACATGTCAAACATGGATTTAGAAGATTGAAATATCCAGCTTCTCCGAAAAGACAGAGGGTCCTTGCATTCAGGTTAACTGCCTCCACAAATTTTAAAATTGTGTAAATGAAATTCTTGAAGAAGTATACCTCCAAGCAGCCAAGACTTGATGGGCAAAGCACCTAGCAGGGCTATGAGATGTCACATGAGTACAGGACAGAGAACTTCAGTAGCTCTCTGTACCTACCAACACAGTACACTTCTTCCCAAAGCTGTGCTCTGACACTAAGGACACTGTGTTCTGGGGATGGGGAGGAGATATTTGGAGCTTCCGTGCTTGTGCACCACCTCTCATCCTCAGTCGACCCTCCTAACAAGGTGAAGCACCACTACAGCACTATTAGCACTAATGCCAAAATAGATCACAGCCTTGCATTTAGCTTATTTGCTTTTACGGTCTAGCAAAAATAGCTGGCATCTACTGGTACATCCAAAACGCACTTGAGCTACATTAGCAGAGGGGCTTGTGGCTCTTGACACTAATGCTTTTAGTGCTCATCTCCTTCAGTGCTGCTGTCCCTGCTCTGTCATTAAGTACTTCATTCCCTAGGGCTGTCATAAATAACCACTGCATTTAGGTTTTCTATCGTGCTTTAATTCAAAGAAACCACTCGCAACCTATGTGAACTCTTCTGTTTCCTGCACAAGGACCTTTTATTCTGAGATTGYTTGAAATTCTTAATATTTCAAGTAAAAGGCAAAAAACACAAAACAATGTCAACTCCAACCAAGCAGTCTAGCCTATTCCATAACAAAAGTACTAAAGCTCACCTGCATATTATCGTCACATCTAAGCTCTTAATAAGTCTCCTATCACACAAGGAAATACTCTAGCTCTCCCAAATACCACAGCAGCAGCCTGGCCTTCACAGACCCTGCTAAGAGCATATTCTCAGCTTGGTAGGACTATGAGGTACAAGATTATTCCCATAAAATTATGGCCATGCTGCCCCTTTCAAACACTTAAATTGCAAGTAAGGCACACTGCAGAAGTTCTGTGGCTTTCAAGGATTCTACCCTTGCTTTCCTTCAGCAAAAACAGAAGGGAAAACACCTCATACACTATGGCAAGATTCCGTGTATGGCGCTTATTGATGCCTCCAGCAAGCCTTGAATCAGACCTGCAGGTTTTGACTGCCATTAAAAGTGAAGCACAAGAAGTGAACAGGAGCAAGGCCCACACCGGGCGCTTCAGGCACCCCCTCCTGAGGCTGGTTCCAGTGCAGGCCTGGAATAGGTGGCACAGAGAAAGCCCACAAGAGGAAAGGAGAACTGAAGCACTGCCCCAAGACACAAGCTAACAGCCTGGGCAATCATCACAGCCCTGCTCTAAGCCAAGCCCAGTGCCCCAAGTACTGCTGCGTTTCACTATGGTCTGTATTTGTTTCTTGGAGACAAACTTCATGTCCCTGGCCCATATGCTTGATGAGCTATTTAAGCAAGTATGATATAAATTCCCATCCCACCAAAAGGGGGGAAGCCATAGCCAAGATTAGAGATTAATAGTTTTTTTTCCCTTGAGGAAAGGAAATTTGTATTGTGTTAGCACCAAGAAAGTACAATACTGATCACTGATGTTTGATAATAGAGAAGCAAAGTCTTCTGTTCTTTCACTTTCAATGTATGTAATTTTTAGGCTGGATGGAGAGGCAGGGAGACACCAGTGCAATCTCAAAATCTCAGTTTCTCTACATCCTCTACTCCCCAATGGAAACACCAGACAACAAAAATAAACATTCCTGAGAACCACATTTTGTTTTTATTCATGTGATTAGTTTACTGATAACCAGAATTTGAACTTTGGGTGGGGAGACCAGGTAAAAAYCATGAAGAATTTTTCAGTTTTGGAGCTTCAGTTGAGAAAAACCCACCTAAAGCCATTCAAGAGAATACCAAGGAAAAAGCACTCCTAGGATTCAAACATGTTTAATATTAAGTTAAGGTGCTGAGTAGAACATCTTATCTTGCATTATTAATCTTCTAGACACAGCCTTACATTTCCAGGAACAACTTTAGGCTTCATGCAGCAAAGTTACCTGCGGTATAACAACTTAGGAAGAGTAAACTGAAGGGGACTCTACATGACACAGGGAGCTTAAGAAGATGCAGGCTGACTGTAGGGAAGCTTTTRCTCTTTACCACGCCTAAGATGCCTTTCTTGCTACATTCCTCTCTCTGGACCTCTAGGCACAGGAATTGGAACTGGACAATCTTCAGTTCACCTCACTTCCAGCTCATATAAATATCTTTTGGATCTGAAAAAATCAGACATCTCCAGTCCAGGGATCTTCCTGATTCAGAACAGGAAAAGATGTGCCTCTCAGGTTAAAGTACATCCAACAGTCCTGATCTCTGTTAGGTTATTTGATCTCTGACCAAAAATAACCCAGACTAGAGAAGTGCTTCACAAAGATGATAATTATAATGAATCAGCAATTTCTAAGAAAACTGTTTTGTACATAAAATCTCATCCAGTTGTTATTTTGGGGCAGAGACCTCGGAATCCCCTTTCTTATAAAAGAATAAGAATGCACATATGGACTTGCGCTGTGCAAACCAGGCATTTGTACCTCTGTGCCAATACAGAGGTTGTTCATACTCATCCAGAGACATCCACTTGGTCTTTTCAGACTTAATTGTKGAATTAAGATGAAGTCTTCAGTTAAACAGGCTTGACAGTTTGCTATACACTACCTACCTATTCTATGAYGCAAACACATACCCAACTYTCTTCCTATACATTTGGAAAMAAGTTCTACTATGGAACCCTCTATCCCAGGAGAAAAATCCCCCAAATTGATTTTCTTCCTTTAGCATTTATATCCAACTTTCAGCACCTGTGCCTTCCTGACCTTCAGCAATGGGCCTTGCTTGCTTGCWGACACTGGCTACCATATGTCAGTACATACATAAAGTAACATCACTAGGATGCCCACCAGATATGTAAGGCACTTTTGTAAGGGGTCGAGTATCACCATGCCTATTTCACAGGTGAACAGAGGYCCACCTTCACAAGTGATTTGCAAGGACACAGTATCAGAACTGGGAGCAGACTCCAGCTGTCCTAAATTCCCATCCTCCAGGTTGCTGCACAAAGCCACATTTTCTCTTGTACCTTATTCTTCCAACTAGGTCACATCATATAGCTCATCTTATATTCAGAAGAAAATACAGGAAACCTGGTACTAATTCCAGTAGATTTTCATGACAAGTATAGGAAAGGGCCACTGAAAATATTTACCTTACTAAAGTATTAACCTAGTGCTACTGTTATAGAACAGCACCCATTCGGGCCCCACCCATTCAGGCCCTCAGCATGCTGACAAACATCTCTACATTGCCCAAGGAAAATAGGGAACAGATTTGAGGAAGGCATTCTGATTGACAAAAATGACTGGTGATACAAAAGGAAATACAGGTGGGGACAAGAACGTAAAGTGAGGTTCCAATCTGATTAGAACTAGTAATCAAATTGAGCACATGAAATAAAAAAGCTTTCTACAATTAAACTGAGTAAATCACAGTAAAACAAAATCAAATCTCATTTCAGTTAAAGGGTTGCTCTAGAAATACTGTTCCACTGCAAACAAGTATTAAACACTGAGAGTTAAAATTGTTTTCTGAAAGAATTATTTCTGTAACATATATTCCCTGTTCCTACATCCTCAAACTCCATCTTCTCCAATACCATGAAAACTGAAAGCTTTCTTATTTCTTCCCCAAAATATCAATGCATAAAGTCAGAACAACATCAACTGGAACGTTATTGGTAACGACCCAGCTCAACACCAAAAAAGTTTTGAAAAGGAACAAAACTAGAGGACACACTGACATCCCATAAAGATACAGGCTGCATATTTAAATAATCTGCCCCTTAAAATGACAGCTCTCACATCTGGGACATCACTGTTGCAGCAAAACACTGGAGATGCTGAAGCGTGACAGCCTCTTCCATCTGGAGCAATTGATCCTATTTCTCATTTTAACAAAATCTTGGCCCATTTTGAGAGACTAGCTGTGCAGGGATGCATAATGTCAGTACAGAATCATCCTGGCCTGCTTTGAAGCACAGTCCTCAATATTTCAGCTGTTTACATAAAGTCTTTCTTTAGTTTTGTCATTGCCAACTGTTACTTGGTTGGGTGGTTTTTTTTGTTTGTTTTTTTTTTAAGATTTCTTGCCATATCCCTTAAAGATTCTTGCACAGCTCCTAACTTCACTATAACGGGCACCTTTTTTACTAGTTTTTACTCACCACACAAGCATAAGCCTTTTCTTTACAGAACTGTCTTTTTTAGACAGAAGTCCCACTTAGACAAATTCTATCACCCCCAAACCAAACACCTGGCAAGGATCTGAATGTGTTGATGGAAAGGACATGAGTACAAATACAAATCACCTGTCCAACATTAGCTTTTAGTGGGCTCAGCTGAAGCACCGCAGGGTGTATTTTATAATACAAACCAGACATTTGTCTTTTCTTTCCAGCTTCCTACCTAGTTTCATATTCCACTATATAGGTATTTCGGTGTTTTTAAAACTGTTTTTAAAAGGTATTTTGCCAATTACTATGAACTTTGTTGGCAGTGAATATTGTCAGAAGAATCTGTCAAATAAAGGACAAGCACTTACCTAAGTTTTTTAAAGCTTATAAAATAAATTTTGCAAAACATTTTAAAAACTTGTAGAACAACAAATTTTTAAAAACTAAAACTTGCACAGAACTTGCTTCTGTGTTGCAAAGTGGCTAAAGCTTCAGCTTCCAAAGGGATGTTTTATATCACACAATCACAGAATGGTTGAGGTTGAAAGAGAGCTCTAGAGATCATCAAGGCTAATCTCCCTACCCAAGGAGAAATGATTTCTTTGATATTAAGCAGTAATCAAGATTTACCTAGAGAGGTTGGCAAGCAGGTCCTCCTTAGGATTAGAGAATGTTCCCAGTCTCATCGTGGAGATGGACACCACAGTGTGACAGCACTTTATTTTTTTGCCTTTAMAACCCTTAGAACTTTCGAGTATTTCCAGTTACATCTTCTACCCAAGACAAAACCAAAAAAAGTCCCACCAATGACTCAAGTATCATGTTTTAGCCTCCAACAAATGGACTTGTTAAAGAAAAATAGAGCATTTGAAAGAAATTTTCAAATGCTTTTCAATTTTTTTTTTTTAACTACTCCAAAATCCCACAAGCTTTCTAYATATAATTTCTTTCAAAAGCTACTTTACAACAGCTACCCAAAAGAAATACAATTTTTATTCCCCCCCTGCTGCCCCCCCAAGGGATTTGAATAAGAATGATGGCTTGGCACAAGACAGCAGTTTTGAGAATAACATTCAGGTACAGAAAGCTGGAAGTAAATAAAACATGTCAGTATGTGACAGGACAAAGAAGAATCTAGGAACAATAAATGCAAGTCTGAATTRGAGTGCAAGATGCAGTCACAGAGGTTAGGTGGGATGCACTTTAAGATTAAGGACAGACTTGGCTAAAAGCTCTCAGTCTAGAGGAAAAGCACTGTGGAAATGACTCAGCAAAAAGAAGAAATACCAAAGAATCACAGAAGAGGGAAGTATGAAYATAACTTGCTTTATATTCAGATACAGGCGTTTATTTTACTTGCACACTAAGCTGCTTTACAATCAATATTACTCACTGACAGCTCCCAGAGCAGCTTCATGTCTGCATCCTAACCCTGAAGCTATGACAATGGCCAACTGACAAGACAACTAGTACAGGGCAGCACCTAAAATAAAGCAACRCATAAAAGTAATTGATTTACAGTAAAATTAGTAATTTCAGTTACAAAACTCATTATTTCAACTAAATGAAATAACATTTCTCATCACAAAGTTAAGGCTTTCCTAATGCTAATAAAGACATTTTTAACTGTGTCAGCTCCCACAAGATGCTATCGTGGCAGCTAGGAAATCTGTTAGAGCTGCTTCCTCACAGAAGCTACTGCATCAGGGGAGAGMGCTCTGCTGAAGATAACACTGCTAAGTGATAGCTATTTTGGCTCTACATTTAACATAGTGCCTACAAGAAAGTAGCAGCTTGACTCGATGCACGTTCAGGATGTGGGATGGGGCCTTTGCTGTCTGCTTCACACAAGGCTGGCTGCCTCTGGGAGGGCCCTGTCTTTCCCTCCTCCATGGCACCTTCTGCTGCTTCTCCCTGTTTAACAGGGCAATACCTGGGGAGCCAACAGCTTGCCCTGCTTGCTCACAACAGCTCTAGAAACCCTTTAGCCAGAAAGAATAACAAAGTGGCATCACAGTTCCCAGGATCCATCTTACTTTGAGGTCAGTGCTATCCAGAGTACCCAATGACTGTCCCACARACTGGAGGGCACTTAACTGGTGTTCACAGGCCCCTTAGATTCACCAACATGGTCAGTCCTCAATGGTCAAAGGAACAAATTCTCTACAAGAGGCAGGTGGGGAACTGTTTTGACCCAGCTTGCCAAGGCAAGGCTGTTACCTGATCCATGCTGTGCAAGTTCAGAGTTGACACAGCAGAGAATTCTTGGTCTTTAAACATTTCGACCTGAAGTGTCACATGCTGGGAACTACACAGAGCTGCATTTTTTGACCTTGGAGAGATGGAAAACTGGGCCAGCCTTGCTGGGAGTCAAGGTACTGAAGGGTCTGGATATTTGAAACCTCTACTTAAGCCACAAGACAGGGATGTAACTAGAAACCACATCATGGATTAAATGGATTTATTACACACTTATAGGTCTGGCTGGCTAGATTTGATGGGGTTTTCRATATTTTTAAGAGCAACTGAAAATACTAAATACAAAACTAGATATGAGAAAGTAGATGACAGTCCATAGGCTTAGCTTAAATAAGCAGCATATGTGCCCATTCAACAAACACATGACAGGGAACCTTTAAGCTTTGACAAAATAGTAAATGTGCATGGCAAAAGCTTGTCAGGATTAGAAAGACAGCTGAGGTCTCATCTCCACATGCTAAAGCTGCAAGTAACCAAACACAGGATGACTTCTTTAAAAAAAAAAAGATAATTCCGGGTCAAGACAAGGGTATCAGATAAAAACTGTCCATCTACCACAGCTTCCAGCCACCCATCCCAAGTCCTGATCCCTCTCACTGCACAGAGCAGTAGCCCAAGCAACATTTCTCAGCTTCTCCATCCCAGTTCAGCTTTCTGCTTTTTGGTCTTTCTTTTCATTGCAGGAAACACCTGGCTCAGCCCACACTGCTCATGGTAACKGTGACTTACTCAAGTTTTTCTTTTTCCCCTTGAATCTATAATCTTTGTCTGTTTTTTTTATCTGGTGTCCTAGAGGGTGGAAAGCATTTTAAGGTCTGTTATTTAATGCAATCTTCACAGAAGAGTAAAATAAAAAGCACTTTCCCCCTCCACTCTGTACATATTTTAGTATTCAGATATAATCTAGTAGCAAGATGATCCTTTAAAGTCAGCTTTACATACATGTCTTATTAATTTTATTCCAGTAATACCTATACAATGCCTCATTAGCATACAGACTTCATTCTATAATGGGCCACATTTACAATAAAAATTAAAAATGTAGCATCTAAGGAGTAGCTTTTAATACATATAAACCCCTTTTTTTACAGCACTAATCTGACATTTCAAATATCCTGGCCAACTGTACCTTGTCCTGAACCCAGCAGCATGTAGCACCTGTTAAACTTCACATTTTGTCAACTTTTCTTACATGACAGCTTACTCGCATCCTCCTATGGAAGTCACAGCTAAGACATAGCATATTTTCCTTCTCCTGCTTTATTCTGGAGAGAGTTTTGCTGGCATTTCAAAAGGCTACTGATTCTAAGCAGTGCTGAAACACCCAGGATRGAAAGAGCTCTTTGGCTTCACTTTCCAGGAAGCAGTTCCTGGSGACAGAGCCTTTCCAACTCAGCCAATGGCCAAAAGCATAGACATGCTGCTCTGCACCCATACGAGCCCTAGAGAAGCTCTAGAGTACACTGTTCCCCTCAAGTCATCGCTACATCAGAAGGCTTCCTCTCTTCCACAGAGGACCTGCTCTGAAACCACTTCAGTAGGCTGCCTTATCATATATTCGAAAAGCCATCATACATATATACCACACACACCATCCAAGAACACACTACCCACATACCCCAAAAAGTGTTAAAATTATACCAACTTCCACTGCAGGAGTCAATTTTTTTTTTATCATTTCTTCATTCTCCCACAGCTGTTTTGGAAAGAATCAAACGCTCTAGCTACACCTTGGCATGAAACAGCACAGATAGAAGACCTCTAGCCTCTCTTCATATGCAGATGCAAGCACAATTTATCAGCTTCAGAACTATGTTCCAAATGAGCCAGTTTGGGGAGGAAAACATGAATTTCCAAAAATGCATTTCCTTCTGGAAGAATAAAAACAAGCAGGCAAGCAAGAAGAACTGGAAGAAACTGGAAGAACCACATAGCATTCAAAGCTAGGAAAGCTCCTTCAGACAATTGTTTTATTTACAGCTGCATCAACTACATCTAAAAGGCATCACATCTGTAGTTTCTCATTTCAGCTGTGCTTTAAGGCAATCAGGCTTAAAGACCTTTTTCATCACTCCATCCTTTTCCATGTTCTGCCACACGTATCTCAGCAAAAACCCCTGGGCCCACACAGACCTGAACAGAAAGTGTCCTGTAATTAAGGCATTCAGCTGAGATCAGGATTAGCCGGGATGGTCCCCAAGAAAACAATAGTGGCATCACAGCTCTATCATTCATGGGTGTTGCCCATGGCAAACAATGCTGTGAAAGAGAGGTGGGGGGAAGAAGGAAACAGAAGCTTAA
Source organism: Nothoprocta perdicaria (assembly GCF_003342845.1). Taxonomy (NCBI): domain Eukaryota; kingdom Metazoa; phylum Chordata; class Aves; order Tinamiformes; family Tinamidae; genus Nothoprocta; species Nothoprocta perdicaria. Next base: position 5,664,781 of record NW_020456087.1, on the reverse strand, counting down.
AAATGAAACAAGAATTTGTTTATTATTGGAAAAGTAAAAAGATCTTCTGTACCAGAGGCCTCAGAGCAAATCATCCAAGTACTGACAAAAGTTCCTGTTTTTCCCAAATCTATGTCTCTTCACTCCAGAGTCTGGTCTGAGCAATTCTAGCGTTATCAGATCGTATGCAAAGTCTAACAGAATTCATTGTTGATAACAGTATAATTTCTCATTTAAGTGCATCTTACACTCRCCTCTTATTAACCATCCTCCGATGGTCCCCAAAGTTGTAGATTAAAAGCTTTTTCCTGCTCCTTCCCTTTGCCTGGCAGTTGTGGCCTAAGGCAGACATCAGCTATCTATCCATCCATCCATCCCTCCGTCCCTCCCTCCTTCCCTTCCGCTAACTCATACCTTCCGAGCCGGCCTGGGAGCAGCACAGGAAGTGCTGGAAATCGCCGCTTCTCCACTGTAAAATGCATCATGGAGAACATAAGCAGAGCAACTCATTGTTCTCACRTTCACTTCCTGACATTTGCTTTATGTTTTGCAGTAAGAAAAGCATGCCCAGGTCGCAATGAAAGCAGCATGCAGCCTAATAAGCAGTACAGCCTAATTAATATATAGGAGCTCCCTTCCAGCTTGTGACAGATGAGACCATTGCACCCTCCTTATGAAGGGCAATCAGCTCTCTATATATTTACTACTTTTATCAAGTATAAGGGACTAAAAGCTGCAATAGAGACGTCACAAGGTTAGTGGTTGCTATTTCTTCCAGCTGCACTTTCCCAGTCTAACTATGCAGAGCCTGAGACCACTCCCTAATTCCTAGTGGACATCTTGATCAATTAAAATGACATGTGTCTGCTCTTTTCTTTCCTCTGAACAGCAAACAACTGAAACATGGGCTCTTTTAAACACGCAACGCCAAACCAGTAGCACTGTTCTGTCTCATTCAGCAGGATTAACTAGAACTTAAGCAAAATCAGCATGGCCTCTAGAAGCAAGAGCTTAATACAAAATAAACATATTGCACACTCAAGAATGGCTTAACATTGTAGACTTGATGTTTTCACCAACTTGGTAGATAGAAGAGACACACATTATATACCTTGCCACAAGGGAGGAAAAGAATATGAATGATTATTCATATTCTTATTGTATTCAGGTATTATAAAAAGAACGAACCCTCATAATGCCTGAATCTTTGGCTACCCCTTTTACTGCAGTTGCAGCAGGGAAGGAAAAAAAGTGTTTTCTTACCAGTAAAAGATATATCTGAAATCCATTAAACTTACACTACAGACTATTATTAATAAACACATGGAGAGAATGACACAGTAGAATAGATTAAAAGGCACTAGGCTTTTAAAACTACCTGGTAATTGGATTTTTTTTTCCTTTGACAGCTATATCTATTTTGCTTTGTTCTTTAAAAAAGAAATAAAATAGTATTAAGCCATATTTTAAATCAATACTGTGCTAGTTGCTTATTCAGCATTGGTTTGTAAAGTATTTTGTGTACTACAACATTCTGGAAGCTCATTGGAAGAAAACAACTTATATTCATGCTATTGAGATTTAATAGGTTTAAAGAAGAGCTGCACATGCTAGCAGCACTTAAGAAGAAAGAGGAAAAGGAACAAGATAGCTTTATAGCATTAAAACTGAAAAGGACTATTTTAAGGACTATTTTACCATTTTTAAGCAAATCTGACTCCAGCACCTTCAACTGATATGTGAAATTTAAATACATTCTCTTCAAATCCTGAGGATATTTTTCACAAATACAGAGACAACTCTGAATATTCAGACTCAGGAGGTTCTCTGTAGGCCTTTGTCTTAGCCTGCCTGCAAAATAATATTTAGGCATGCAGCATCATCCTTCTCCAAAACGATTCTCACAAGGCAAACCCCACACATCCTCATATTAGGAAARCGTTACATAAATTAGGGAAATAACGGTGCAATTAAAAGCAGCAGAGCATCAAGCACTTACCATGTCCTGCTCAAACCATTCTCTTTTGATGTTTACGGCACATCTGTAGGATGCAATCCTAGGAGGTGCCTTGTGTGACCTGCTGCATGATGCTGTGACATCAGTTCAGATGATGCAGCTCATTATGGGAAAGGCTGCTGTTGCCATGGCAACCGAGATGTGATCTGAATCCTTACTGCATTTCCAGGCGAGCCCGAGACAATGCTGGAGCCCTTTAAAGGAGCAGGCAGAAATGCATGCAGGCAGCTACTGTAACAACACCGGGGTTTTGGGCATTCAAATACTTCTCCTTTATTAAGGAATATTTGACAAATTACTCCTGCCTATTCCTCATGCCTATTCTGAGAATCAAATAATTTTTTTTGAACATAAAGCTTAATATTTACTCTGAAGTCAATTATGACGCACAATATTGTAAGTGAAATTCACCCAGCCTATAAAAGAACCTCACTTAGGAGAGGCAGTCAGTGGCACAGCTTCAACACCAGGGCTATAACACCACTAGGTCTTGAAAAGTAAGATCAGGGTGGGGCAGGATGAATATTTTTTGAAAACACATTTGGCCTGTTTTGATTTTTTTAATATTCCTATTTCTGAACAGCCTGGAAAGGCTGTGGGCAGGGCAGGTGCCACCACGTCACCAGCACAGCAGCAAGGCCAGCATCAGGAGAGCGGCTCCACATCTCCCATATGAGAGCTGGGACCGAGGGACATSCTGGAGCTGTTACCTCCAGGCCCAGGAGCCCCTTGCCACCCTGTGCTAGCAGCAGCAAGGGTAGGAGGCAGTGGGAGCAAGTTCTTAAAAGGGGCTGTCTGGGAATTAAAATTCACAACCTAAGGAAAACCAGCACTTTTCTGGCTATTGGCCAGTTCTATTTGGATGAGAAAAGGTTCAGGCAAAACCACTTTGCCCAGCCATGAAAATCCCTTTTTACATGGCTTAAAAAAAATACACAAAAGACTAGACCTTATACACTTGATATACTCAGATCCATGGAATAACAAAAGCCTAGTTTGAACCAGGAATCCTTGAAACCCTGGAGACATCCAATAAATATTGGTGTCACTCTCAGAAGCCCTACATACCATTAAACTTTAGTTCAAAGAAAAATTTTCAACTTAGATTTCAGAGGGAATCATAAGAAATAATTACATCTTCTTTCCTCTCCAAGTCTCTAGAAGAAAAAGGGGAAAAGCTGCACTGTACCTTTTGATTAAGTTATTAAATACAAAGCTTCTCCATAAGACAAGGAGATGCCAGTCATATCAGGAGGGATTCATTGTGAAGAACCTCTTGGCCCTACAATKCTCTCAGTTTTGATACATTTCTAATCCTAATCTTATGTCACTCCATATAAGGAAATATGGTGACCCTTAATGAAGTTTTACTTGCAAAACAAATACATTTGGTTTATTTCTAGATTTTAGAGTATTTTAAACTCACTTGTAGRTCTCTGAGGAGATAATCTCCAATAGGGCAGAGCATAAAAGGTTTAACATATGTTTGAGGTTGGACTGGCACAAAAGTTCAGAAATGCCATTACAACTTAGTTTATAGTGCCATGAATGCCATACTGTGCAAACAACAAGCTTTCTGAAAGCTGTAATTAAGGATCTCTATTTCTCTTTTTCTACATGATATTTGGTATAGCTTTCCCTACTTTCACTAGGAAATTGCTCCCTATGTGGGGAGAAATTGAGGTTTTAAAGAAAGGGAAGGCAACAAGGTTTAGGGCCAGGCCTATGGCAAGCAAGGCCCATGAGTGTGTTGCCAATGGCTCCAACTCAAAGTAGCCACCATGGCCTTGGCAGCTGCAGGTTGGGGAGCCCACATGGGGGGCATGGGCCCCAGGCCAGCACCAGGGCAGGTTGGGGAGCCCACATGGGGGGCATGGGCCCCAGGCCAGC
>NW_020456087.1:5571319-5660675 GCF_003342845.1 Nothoprocta perdicaria | reverse complement strand
GGGCAGGTTGGGGAGCCCACATGGGGGGCATGGGCCCCAGGCCAGCACCAGGGCAGGTTCCCCCACTCCCCACTTTGGGCTGGTGCTCCAGGCTTGCAGCTCTGCTCCCTGAGCCACACGCGGTTCCACATGCCCCAACATGCTCCTCACACAGGAGTGAACATAACCACGGCTGGTGCAGCAATAAAGGAGTCAGAGGGGCAAGGGGACAGATTGGATAAGAGCAGAAAAATATCAGATTATTTTTTCACCACAAATTTCTATTTTAACTTTAATTATAGACTGCACTCACTGTAGCATTTATATTCATATATGCAAACAATAGTAGTTGAGACAAAATAAGAGGTTTTCCCAATTTGAGCGTTAGCATTCTGCAAACATTAGCCCATCCTTTCCCCCAGACCTGTCAGCAGGAGCCAGCACACAGCAGGTCACCATGAGCCAGCTGCACCAAGCACAGGGTGGCTCACGTGTCTGGGTGATACAGGGCACTGCAGGGCCTTCGGGAAGAAGGCAGCAAGCCCCTAGGTTCACAACAAGGATTTCTGCCACATGGGTGCAACAGGTAGGGCTCAAGTCCCAAAATCCACCTCATTTTATTCCTTTTCTTGTAAGGCTGGAGGTCTAGAGGGGAGCTGGGCCCACCTGCTCCAGCTGGGTTTTGTTGATTTTGCCTTTCTGTTGTAGAGCAAGTTCCCTCCCCTAGTGTTTCTGCTATATCTCTGTCTATCAGAAGAGCATCAGTTGATCCTGCTTTTAATCATAACCCAGAGGCAATATGAGCATAAATTTCTGAAAATATAAATTCTTAATCTKCCCTTCCTCTCCAGTACTAGCCATAGACTTCCCTTCACCCCCTCCACTCAAATCCCTCTAATTGCTTTGAGGAAAAGTTTTATTAACTTTCATCTAGCTGCCTCTCCATAGTCACTCTTTCTCCTGCTTTCAGTTTATGTGTATATGTGTATATGTGTACATGGACCCCCTACAGCAAGTTCTGCATATGCAAGCCTTGACCAATCCAACTAGACACTACTTTACATTTAAAAAGTGTTTTTGTTGTGGTTAAAAAAGGCCCTCAGTAAGGCCAGTAATAAACTGGGACCAAATTGTTTCACAATTAACTTTTCACTTAGCTAGGCTCTAGGAAAAAGCAGTAAAAGCAGTAAAAGCAGTAAAAGCAAACCCACAGCCACAGTGAAATGAACAAAAAAGCCATTGCAGTCCTTCTCTGAAGGAATGCAGATGTTGCAGTCTGCTTTCCCCCCTCAAATGAACGCAAGAGATTTGTTTGACCAGTCACCAGCTGCCCTACCCAAAGGGCCAAGAGAAAGAGAGAGAAAGCACACTGGAGGATTTTGCAAAGTGGAAAATGCACAGTCTCAAATACCTCTCTAATAGTCCAGAAGCCAGCTTTAATTTAAAGCAAAATACAACACGCACTAAATCTAACTATTGATTGTCAACACACAACAGACTGGAATGTATAACAAAACAAAATAGAGGAAGTAGCAATCTTTGTTCAGGAGGAATTTGCACTCGAAATCTAGAATATCTTTTAGATTTTGTATGAGCACCTTAAACTATATATTTGCTAAGCAAGTATCCATCCAGATGTCAGAAGGAGAGGGTAGGTCACACACATTTAAAAATTCTGTTCTTCTAAGAGGAAACAGATATAGCTAAATCTCAGTGACTCTGCAAATTGAACACTGTGCAGCAATGAATTGATCAGAAACACAGAGTCCTGGCTACACTCAGCAAAACCCTAGCTGCTCTGCTGGCAGGGAAGGAAAGAGGGGGGTGGCATTTTCTGCTCTGTCATCAAGGTCACCTGAGCCTCTGTTGCTGGATTAAAAGGGATTAGGAAGAAGAATTACTGTCCTCATGCAAAGCTGCACACCTTCTGATAGGATGTGATCAGAAGGTTCCACAAATAGCCACACAACTCTGATGTGCAGGCCAAATCTGTATATCAGTTTCTCTCGAGTTTGGAAACCTTCATTCCTCCTAAAAATACTACCAATGAATATATTGATACTCATTCCTATATACTGAAGTGGAAGTGCACTCACCCATTTCCCTTCTGTGTGTGGGTCTCCATAAAGGCCAGATTAAAAGACTGCAGTTTCCTCCAAGTTGATCTGCCTTGCTTCAGCTTTTCAGAGGTTAATAACAGTGCATTTATTTCTTCCTTCCCTCTAACATAAGCACATCTAGTGCAGGCACCCTAAACTCAATCTATTTAAAAATATATACAAAAACATGCACACATATACTTTAATAAGGATAGTTCTGTGAGTATATACAAATATATAAAAGACTTCCAGTCTTCCACCTTCTTCCAGCATCCACATGCTAGAAAAGTCTTTTCAGTCATGACTCAAGGTATTATGTCAGAAAGCAAGACAGCCTTCCCATTCCCAACACACTGAACAAGTATGGCAGGGATGTGAGTAATGAAATACTTCTACAAGCCACTAATGGGCTGATGGCCCTCAGATGGAGAAACACAAATCAACTCCAGGTGGTTTGGTATAGCTCTGGACCCAGTACTACCATGTTAAAATGCTCCAGAGAATATAACATGGTGATATTAGTAATMGCCTTCAGTGTGCTCTGTTTTCCTTTGGTCTCATGCCTTCAACAGCTCAAATAGTTTATTTTTAACACAACAAAAATGTCCTGGAAGGTCTTAAGCTTATTGCAAAAACATTTATACGAAAAAAGTTAAACAAAACTAGCTTGGAATTTTTCTCCATCATCCTTATGTTACTAAATACAATCTCACTGCAAAACCAAGACCAAAAATTTTCTAATAATTTTTAAGCTTTACCAAATGAAGTTCCAAATCCTTCCTCTGACCTTTTTATCCTGCTACCRTAATGGACAGGAGCTGAGGTCCTGCTTTTGTTATAGTCACATCTGTTGATTAATATAATTTCACACAAGTTGCTGCTTTTTCAGAACCTGATATTTCTTCTCCACTGATAGCTGTCTCACTCAAGGCTGAGACCATACCACTTCAAATTATGAATATTGCAAGATATTCTTCTCTGGCCACCTAAGCCAAAATCTGCCCTATTCCATTCAGGACACTGCCAGTAAGCTCATCTTTGTCATCCATTTTAAAGTACTCCCAGGCTTTAAATTCTTTATAATGCATTCTCTTTATTTGTACTTCAAGCATCCTGGAAAAGTCTCATGGTTTAGCTTTCCTTTATCCTTCCCACTCTTACAAAGTCAACTACTTTGCTCTGCTATAACATGATTGACAAGGAAATCCCTAGTGAAAATCTGTAATAAATCTTAGCCTTCATCAAATTTCTACTAGCCTTGTTTCACAGAGATGACCCCATTTGTAAATGAGCACAAAAAAACCCCTCCAAGCTGATTACCATCAGTGATTGGCTTAAATACTGTACTTGGCCCATGGGTTCTAAAACATCCCATTTCCCTTCCTCCACCTTCCCCCGATCAATGTGTGATGCTCCTGCCCTCTTGTTTCAAGCATTCATTATGTATTGCCTTTTAGGAACAACAGGCTAATAGCACAACCATAGCACACACAAGAGASTGGGAAAAGCTGAATAAGCACTCAGACTTCATGCTGCTGAATTTACACTGTTMTTTGCTCTTGAATTGGCTAGTTTAAAGCTAGCTCAGGCATGTTTCTAACAGCTGCTGTTATTCCACCATTAACTTTAAACTGCTCTGAAGAGTTAGTCTAAAGTCACTTGCTGTACCTAAAAAGAGGCTAAAACACATCATGGCTCCCCATACTAACTAAAGCAGGGATTCATTTTATAGAACATTGAGGTAACAGTCAGAAAATAAAATTCTTATTCTTAAATGGAAGACTGGTATTTACAGAAAGGCTGCTTTAATTTTCCGTTTTCTCCATTTAAAAGCCTACCTAGTCTGTCAGTCAATAGATTCCAGGTCATATTCAACAAAAACCAGTGCAGTTCAACAGCAGCTCTGGCTACTAACATAGAAACCTAGTGGAAAGACAGCTGTGGGGAAAAAAAACACAGCAAGTCTTTATAAACCCTGTAATCATCTAACTTCTGGTGCCTATAGGTTGCCGCAAGGTGCTCAAACTCAAGAGAACAGCAGAAATCATTAAGCAGTAGTAGTAAAACCCTCATTATACTTTTAAGAAGTTAATGGTATATGCCAGTTTGATAGCTCTAGAGAAAGACAACTTTAGAGAACAAAACACAGAACAGACCCRTGAGCACATTACAAGCCTCACTTGGCATATTACCACCTCTATTAACTAGATTGAGCAGGAGGCACTTTTACCAGCACTAAAGCTAATTTCACATTACAGTCATTGACCCTTCTGCTGAAATAACCCAGATGCTGCAAGACAGCAAATCTTTTCAGTGTTTTTGTTGTGTGTTTCAGACATGGAGGATGCAATCTATTGTTTAAAACAAATAAATAGAATAAGAAAATCCTGTTGTTGCCAGCATATTGCAGCCACTTGGCTACTAAATAGGTATCAAAYGGCAAACAGGGTCATTCACTGACAAACTAAGGGGTTGCAAACTGGATTAGAATGCTGCAAATACTGTTTCCAGGACACACAATTACCATCTTCTGCAAGCTGTACACCATGCCTTCATTAAGAGCACACAGGGCATGGCAATGACCTCATGCTTAGCAAGCCACTCACTCTGCTTTGCAAACAATAAACACAGCAATATTTGCCATCCAGACTAAAATGCAATCCAGATTTAACATTTTGGAAAATATGCACCTTCTGCAGATAGCATTGCTCTCAGGACACATTCTCTAGTAAAAATGAGATCTTTGAAATGTTTTAGGACTTGCAGTTTTCCCTCCTACCGCTAGGCAAGGAAGATCAGCAGGTATCTGTTAAGCAATGCACATCACCTCCTCAACCCATGCTTGCAAAGGGACCTTCATCTCACACTGACGTGTTGCACTAACAAGATCACTTTAAAACAAACACCCTAAAGACAGAACCAACCATAAGCATACATATAGTGAAGCAGGTTAGCTCTGTGGTGCAGCAAGTATAGCCACACCACTGAAAAGCACAGGCAACAGTACCACGAGCCAGGCTGGCAGTGAGCTTGCAGATWCCCACCCCTGTTTTTAGGAGAGCAAATGCCCTGTCTCATCATCCTGTAGGAAGGGGAAAGGAGGGCAGACACATGAGCTATAGCAACCTGGCTGCTTTGTAATAACATAACTGAACTTGAAATGGGAAGTTTCCATAATTTACTGTAGCTGCTGTAGGAGATGACTAAACCAGAACAGAAATGAGATTAGTTAGATGACAAAGAGTCCAGAGAAAGAGAAGCAGGCTCACAAGAAGCATTTTTCATATTTCCCAGGCAGTCATCTGCACTCATAGAGCACCTTCAAAATACCACATAGCACTGGGCATTTTAAATTCTAATTAGCAGAATAAAAATAGCATTAAGTAGGGGCCAAAAAACTTCATATTAATCTGGATCAGAACCAACAATACAAAAATGAAAGAATAATTTCTACCTCAAAATACTGTAACACAACCTGCAGTGAGGCTTAGGCCCAACACACAGAACAGGGACAGCCCCCTCCCACCAGAAAGGAGATGACAACACTAGCAAAAGCCACCAGCCTTCACAGCACCATCAACTAGAACACCTGGGAGCAGCACTGAAATAGTTGGGCCTGCATCAGGGCTGATGGCTCCCACCTGGTGGGCTGGAACGCTGCCCTCAGCTTTCACCCTGCACAGACACCTGGCACCGTTCCTCACAGCACAGGTTTTACCACTTGGTCGTCAGGGTAGTGCTGGGCAGAAGAGCCACGTGTGGATCTGGCAGCTTTCCTGAGKTGTGGAGAGGTTTGCATATGGAGTATAAGTGAATTTGCTGCTGCACAGCTCTGAGAGAGTAAAACTCGTGAAATACACCCAAAACAGTAAAGTTGTGGGGTATTCAGAAGAAAGGGCAAAGTCACAACAAGGTTCAAAGTTAAGCACAGCCCCCAGGACAGCCCAAGCAGCCCACACCGGAGCTGAGCCACAAGTGTCTGTGGGCACGTGTCTGTGTCTGTGTCTGTGTCTGCCACGTGTCTGCCACGTGTCTGTGGGCAGTGCTGGCTGGCCAGCAATATGTGTATCCCAGCCAGGCAAAGCCCTGGGGAAAGAGCATGGCACAGAGAGAGTTTCTTCTTCCCCATAGGCCCAGGGAGACAAAATGCCAGCAGGGCTGAGCTGCGAGGGTGACAGCTGCGATCCAGGAGCAGTGTCGCTGCCCTGGGCCAGCCGGGAGCCCCGTTCCCGTGGCCTGAAGGGCCTGGAGCTGCCRGCAGCGGCGCTTCATCCTGCACGGTCCCCAGGGCCAGGGCACCTGCAGGCAGCGCTGTCCTTGTGGCACGGTCAAACCTCCTGACATCCCCCAGAGCCCGCGGGAGCGGGGAACACCCTGCCAAGTCACCCAGGTGCCCTTTCAAAACACAGGTTAGGGGCAGATTGCTTGATCCTCCTGCACGTGTTTACACTAGCTTTCTTGTTCAAATCAGTAGCGTGTTTTTAAAGCAATTCCCCCGATCATCTGCAGTTACTGTACTGGGGCTCAAATCACTGCACAGTCTCTGAGGACCTGGACTGGATTCCTTTCTCAGGAAATTAAACCAGCAGATGAAGTCCAGGAGTGCACCTAATGCACTCCAATAGCTGGGAAGTGTTCAGGCTTGGGGAGCAATCTGCAGAAAAACCTCCTGCAGGTCTGCTAACATGGAGGCCAGGTCCCAGCAGCAGCTCAGCTCTCCCCATGGGGCACAGTGGGGCTGGTGGAGCACAGTGGGGCACTGACCTGAGTGGGGTGCATGCAATGCACCTTCTGGGCTCGCAGTTCCCTGCGAACAGCTGGCTCCGAACTACAGTTATTAGCTCTGTGTTGCATTAGAGAGGCTGTACAGCCTCAAAATTGGGCTTTCCCCTGAAGAGAGTACAGCTGCATTCTCACTGCACACATCTGACCTAATAAATCCTGGTAGATCCGGCCTGGTTCTGCATCGTTGTCACCTCCGCTCTCATTCAAACAACAAAAGCCCCTTTTCTCCCCATTCTGCTCCTCCTTCTCCAGGCTCTGCCCATTCCACAACCCACCTCAGCACCTCTTTCCTTTGCATGCATCCTCCCTTAACAGATTACCTATAGCACTTGACCTCCATGTGCTCTAGCTCTCTCGGTCTTTGAAATCTTTTAAAACCACAGTTCAAATATGTTGATAGGACTTTCCAGGTGTTACTGGCTAAACTCTCTGAAGAGTTTCCTAAGTCACTGAGCCTCCCACAGTCCTCACTGTGACCTAGCTAATGCCCCGTGTCTTCATAGCCTCTGGTGGTGTCTAGTCTGGCCCATTCCCCATGTCGCAGATAGAACTGGCCTCCTCTTTTTTGGATGGTAAATGTGAAAGCAATCTTAATTACATTATAACATTAGTTCACAGAGTAGATTCCAGAGTTTCCTACAAAATTTTTTTACATACAACTGAGCTGATCTAGTTGTTCACTTGCCACCAGAAAAGACAGATATTAATGTTTCCTCCCTCCTTCCTTCCTTCCTTYGTAACTTCCCAGCAGTGCAGTTCCACCCCTCCTCTTGCACTAATGAAACTTGTCAGATAATTTCATCAGCCCATTTAACTCACTAGTTCAGCAGAAAATGATCCAATTTTTGCTGGGTTTATTTTTTCCTAAGATAGTAAAGTAAATTGACTGCTGAGGGTATACAGTCAAGTCTGCACCATTTCCTTTAAGGAGAGGTAAGCTGTTTCCACACTGACCTAACATACTTTCTCTGGGCTCGACCAGGAAAGCTTCGTGCCTCGATGACACCAAGTGTTAGATGCTGGGATCAGTGCTTGTGATGACAGGAGACAGCCCAGCACTTGCTTCAGTGCATAATTACATTGCACTTAATGTCCCTGCCCTTGGGTATTCATCCCCCTCTGCCATGTGTGCCCCACATACCTCAGTATGATCAGCATCATCCAAGTACGTATTTCATAGCCCTTTGTGTCCTTGCTTTCATGTTCTCTTAGTATTAGGTTTTTAAGGGTTGGATTTTTGGGGGGTTTTTTTTGGKTTTTTTTTGATGGGGGAGAGGGAGGAGGAGATGGGAGGTGGAGAAGAGGTTTTGAAATTGTTGACTGTCTGCCACTATGCTATAGAAACTGGGCTGTATTTGTGCCATTCTGAGAGATTCTCYGCTCTAAAGGAGTTTATTTCTGATGAGGTTCCCAGTCATGATTCTTGGAAGATTTTACCTTTATTTTCCAGTAGGCTATGGTCTCTCACTGTGTTCTTCTTGCTACAGCTGCTTGCTGAAGTAACCTCCCAACACACATTGTTTCACTCTTCTTCTCACCCTTTGTGTTCTTCCTKTTGTCTTTGAACCTGCTGCCAGTCTTTGGAAACCACTCATTTTTACCCTTTCACACTGCACTGATGTTTCCACGGTCCTGGGAAAAATCTTACTGCCTTACATCACTGCTAAAACATAATAGGCTTCTTTGGCTTCTGTCTGCAAGCAAGGTAAGACAGTCCTTACTTGTTTTGACTTTCGTATACGGGTCTACATATCACCCTCTAATTTAGGAATCTATCTGTATACCTTCCTTTATATTTTAATTCCTGTACTTCAAATTAGTGCATTAACAGCACACTACCTTTTAAAATATCAGCATGTTTTAAAAATACACCTTATTATGTTTTCTCTATAGGATTTGGCAAATCTTTCCATGTCTATATCCTACTTTTGCTGTCCATTTCCATACTAACTTTTCTACTGTGTTGGCATATGCCCATCCCTGCCAGTGCTGCTAGTGTGAGAAGTATATTCCTGTGTGCTTTGGATTCTTTCCTGCCTGCTACTAGTCTATCCTAAATTAATTAATCTTTTGAGATGTAATAATAGTCTGAGCTGGTCATATTACAGAATTTGGCAGTACACTGATATATTCTTCTCTAGATACCATCTTGCAAGTGTGAGCAAGTATTTTGTGGGCTAAACATAATTTGGAATGTATGTTTCTAGGATTTTATGCCAGACTGTTGCTGACATAGCTAGATGCTTTTGGAGAATGTAGCAACATGTATCCATGACAGTCAATAGTAGTCTGATCTGTTAGACTTCTAACTATTTTTTTTTAGTTCATTGCTTTTTCCTTTTTTTTTTTTAATTTCACCATTATAAAAAGGTGATTTGCTAAACATTTCATTTAATGCACATCTCTTGAGTGATAGGATTATAAGGCTTTCATCATTATCTTCTGTTCACAAATTTGCCTGCATTTGGTGAAGTTGTGGCCTTTGAAAAAGTTTGACCATGCTCGTTACATGGCTAATTATCTTTTCTCTCTCTCTCTCTCTCTTTCTCTCTCTCTCTCTCTCTCATTAAATATGCGATAATGTATCTTAGAGCTCCTAAAGTGGGAAACAGAAGGCAGAAGCTCTGATGGGACCTGGAAATCTGATGGTGACATGCAACATCATTCCTGGTCTAACTTTGAAAATGGACACATTTTGGCACATTCTTAGAGAAATCATTTGAAAAGTAGCAGGCTCTATTTTTCTGAAGGAATCTGGATTTTGTTCCACCTGAGCACAGAGGCACAGCCACAGCCTACCATAAAGTGTTTTTTTCAGTGATGTCAACCCTTTTCCCTTGTTAATTATAGCAACTCACTCACCCATGGCAAGCTAGCAATGCTCTCATCCTTCTCTTAGAAGATCTATCAAAGTCTGATTCAAATCAAAGCACAGTAGAAAACTCTCCTTTTTTCCCACAAGCTTGAAGAAAACCTCCACAGTTCTCTATCCTCACAGCTGCTTTGATTTTCCTTTCTCCAGCTTAGGTAGAGTGCTTTTATTTCCTTTATTTTTTCTCTTTTTTTCCACCCTCTCCTTTTCTTTTTTAGAGGTACTCAATTCTCAGTCTGGTTAACCTTCTCTTATGTGGTACCTAGCCCCACACAACCCTTTGGGCATCTGTAATTTCCATTAATCAGGTGACCAAAAATATGCTGTATTATTTTATCTACCATCTCCTTCCCTATACAAGGTAGGTCAAGTTCATCTGGCACACTGTTCCTGCATCCTGTTTCATTCTCAAGTCTTTCTTACTGTACGAATTCAAAAGGCAAAATGATTAAATTTCCTCCTGAACTTTTCTGTTACTCCTCATTGGAGCACTTGAAAGTTTCACATAGCAAAGCTCCTTCACATCCACAAAATCCCTGTAATGGGAACGGTATTAATCCCGCTTTAAGGAAAATAAACAAAGGCTCACAAAAATTAAAAATAAAAGTCTCACTCATTTGGTATGTTTGATCTAAGGCTTGACTTTTCAAGAGTGCCCAGCTTTCTATAGCATGCGTCCTATTCAAAGCACAGCTGCTGTTGATCTCAGTTTCAGCTGTGAGCACTCAGCAAGTCAGTTCCCAGGGTTTCAAGTAAGACCCAAGGAAAACAAGGAAACAARTATCAATGCAACAGAAGTTTAGTTAAATAAATAAATTGGCCAATGTGATGCAGAGGCTGACAAGAACAATTCTGGGCTCAACTGCCTGAATTAGGAGCCTTTTTATGGCCTCCCTACATCACCTGCTGCCTGCCTTAACTTTAACCACACAGGGGTAACATATACTATAGAACCTTTTGTTCTATAGGTATAGAACCTATATGTTGCTTCTGCTTTTTTGTCAGTGCCCCCTCCTGCCTACTGAGTGAGACCTGCATTAGAGAGGTCACATAAAATGTTAATTTGACCTTTGTATACCTTAGCTAAATAAAGCCATCAAATCCTAATAATGACCTATGGAATTGGCTATTGGGACAGTATGTAAAATTCTGCGTGTTTGTTCCAAAATGAGATAGATTCATATATGTGCCTTTAAAATAAAAGCCATGTTTTATGTACAATATAGGTAGCAAACTGTCTGTTTAACTCAGGCGCAGGCATAGGGCCATAAACCCAGGCCAAAGAGCAGGCCCAGATACTGGTTGAACAGCAAGAGAGTCACTGCTGACTGCCTTACAGTATAGATGGTTTTACTTCAATAATGCTCAGACCAACAGTGCACAGTAAATCAGAACACATGTTCATGTGAAGCATATTAGGTTCCAAATGTGCACCTTGAAAATTATAAAGCTATGCAGGGTTTGTTCTTCTACTTAAGGATGTCAATTATGAGTGCGTATTTACTAGAGAAAAAGATAGTTATCAGCTTTGGCTTAAAACAAAATGTGAATATTATATGTCTCCTGGAAATCTCCATCAAATAAATTGGTTTATTGAACAATTTCATTAAGTTACTTAACATTCTCTGTACAAATTAGTTTTCTAGTTAATATTAGTATCTACTTTAACAGATCAAGTAATAAAAGCAGAGGCAAGAATCACAGTCATTTATGCATGCAGATTTTTACTATATAGAAATACTTTAATAGTTGAGAAAATATCATGATACAAAGTGCTTCGCTTTGAACACATTGCATGAGAATGTGATAGCCTCAGAAGAGTRTCTGCACCCTTGTCTGTTCATGGCAATTATCTAAAGAAAAAGTGACATTTTTCGTGTCAGCTGTGTGAAATGTTTGGCTTTTTAAGTGGCCCGCACAGTCCAGWTGCTGATGCCTCAGCCCCTCTTTGCTGGCAGGATGGGGCTGCGGTGCTGCATGGTCTGCCTCGTGGAGGTCACCTGGGGACCAACCAGGAGTGACTGGCTCCTTGCACACCGTGGGTGTCCCAGTGGGGTAAGCAGTGGGGTGTCATACAAGGAATAAAGCTTGATTCATCTGCAGACCTGCTTTCACTTCAACAAAAACCATTAAATACCTGTATCCCTCTACTTYGGACAGTGGAGTGGTGCGGGCTTAAGCCCTACACATGTTTTGTGCATTATAACTTCAAGATCCAGCCTTTCTTAGCAGTCTGTAGGCACAGCTACAGATTTAGTCCTCAGTCATCATGACTCAGTTCATGACTCAGTTGCTCCAGCCTTTTTGCCTCTGACCCTGATAAATGACATCATGCCTTGAGGTCTAGACTGATGCTGAAAAGATCTTTCCATCGACTGTTGCTTTGCCTATATTGCCCTGCTGTCTCCTCTGCTTTCTCACAAATGTAAATTGTTTGCTTTGCTATCCCCCACCATGCCAATCTCTTCTCATTTCCATCTCCAAAGCAGTCTGAAATGCCAAACTTGAAACAGGATGGGTTGCTTCCTGGCAACCCTGTTTTAGCAAAGCTCCACATTGAAATCTGAAAATCTTTCTTCTCACTTTCATACAAATCTCTTCTTAAAACTACCTTTTGTTTACTTGAGGCATTATGCAGCTTACAGTCAGAGGTAGCAAGGTATCACCAGCATATATCTTGGCAGCATTGACCAGCACTGGTCATATCACGATGACCAGTTCTGGAATTAAAGTGAGAAAAGGACTCATTTTCTTTAGACTAACTCATAGAGATAAAAATTTAAACCTTAGTCTTTCTTCATAAACATAAGCAAAGAAATGCAAAGATATGGACAAATTGTGAATAAATGCATTTWAAAAAAATTGATATGTGAGAGAATGCAGAAAGTGGAAAAGGGTGTTAGGGAAGGAGAAGTCATTTAGTAGTTCTCTTCAGTGGGAAAACAGAGATGGATAAGATATCACGTATGGTGCAAGAGGGAATAGCTAGGGTCATGGAATTAAAATACCRCATCTAGCAACTATTTGCTTCTGAGTTCATGCTTTTAGTAAAGTTCTGCTTGTTTTTCCGTATCAGTCATTTTCAGAACTTCATGAGACGTCAGAAAGGGAGGAATCATCTTGYGAGACATTTTCTCCCACTGAGAAATCAGTTCACATTCTTTATTGATTGTCTCCTTTATTGACTGTGAGAGTTTATTCTGGTATAAAGCAAAGATTTAACTTAGATTTCATTTCACCCCCACTGTTTTTATGATGACATTTTGTACCTGGATGAAGTAAATTTCACTCTGGGATGTTCATGTGTAGCAGTGGTCCTGTTTGAAGATATTTATGGTGTCATTTGTGAAGAGATTTTTATTTCTTTTCRATTATCATGGGATGCTCTATACACTTCGTCCAAAATTCTTCTCATATGTATGAAATGATTCCACASAATCAACTATGGTGACAAATGACAATACTGGAGAAAAGCTGAGACTTTATGAGGACGAGTCGGAAGGAGCTTCAATTGCTCCCATGCAAACGGGAAAATAACACTGCAATAATGATTTTTAGATGCAATTAGTGATGTTTCATGGAGAAACTGGATAGTGAGTTCCTGAGAAGAAAGTGGCTCTTGCCTTGATTCTGAGTAGCACAGGGACGTGGTTCAAAAAGTCGCAATCAAAAGCTGCTCTGTAACAACAACTCTGATGTATGAAAGCACAAAGAGGAATGAAAGACAAAAATCTGCTGTAGCTGGCTCAACTTCAGGAAGAGATACCAGAGAGACAGCTTCTTAAAAGGAACCTAACCGAGGCAGCGAGGAGTTAAATGCTGGCAAGCAGACTGGAGCCTACCTAAAGACAGGACCTTACAGGCGCCACAACAAACACAGCACCTTTCCCTTTGGTGCAGAGCAGCAGGAAGAAACACGTTCCTTGATTTCCTCGTAGAAATCCATCCTGGGCCGCGGTGCTCCCCGAAGGCACCGCCGTGCTCCAGCGGCCTACGCAGGGAGTGCGGCCCCGGCCGCGCACTGCGGCTCCTGAGCTGGCTCCTGCACGGAGAAACGCCTGGCCCTAGTGCTCTCCAGGAAAGCTGAGCCCCGACTGCGTTTCCTAATGCCTCTTCAGAAGCTCTCCCTGTGAGATGGGTTMTTGAAAATCCCTCCATCATCTGGGGAATAAAAGTATAGTTTTCCTAAATGCCTGTCACGCACTTTTTCTTAAACTCTGCTAGCTGGTTTTAGTAACAATGGAAGAATGTTTGGCTTTTCAGCTACTTAGTCAATTTTTTGTTGAAAGATCTGCCTTTTGTGGGGAACTAATTCAAACCTCTGTTAGAATTAGTAGTGTAACATGAGGCTGTCAAAATGTTTGCCTCTTCAGCTCTCCTAACAGCTGCGTCCTGAGGGTGTATTAAGCCACAAAAAGGATGGCAAGGGGACAAACATTATATGTTTTTCCCTATCTGAATGCAACTATTTGCTTGTCTGGACCAGTAAGCTTTAAATAGGTCCAATAATACTGCAAAGAATGCACATTAGGGTCAATAAAGCTGCATAATTTGATGAATAACCTTCTAATTAGCTAGACAATGTCAGAAAAGCTTAGAGTTGCTCTGGAACACAGACAGAGGGTTATATATTTACTGCATAGTGCATGAGAGTGATTTTTTTTGTAAAATGAAAAGAAGAATAAGAATACATAAGTTCCGTATCCTGGAGCAATTCATGAAAATGTTAGGCTCTCTATTTTCAAAAAAAAAAAAGCATTTTCCAGATGTATTTTTGTAAGACGTAGAACTGAATAACTGAACATTATCCACAGGGCATTTTGGAAACTGTGAAAGAGAAAGGCAATTATCCTCAGTATCTTCCCATAAATTTTGTGTCAGAATTTTGAGACGGAGATCCCAGCACTGCCTTGGGGCATGTCACTGATGCTATTTCCAGGCTAATTAAAGATGGATGCTCTCCCCCAGTGGGATGAGTGATGTGGCAGGTTTAACCAGGTCTTGCCAGGAAAATGAAAATATGTACCCATTTCAGTACATCATCTCGTCTTGGCAGTGTGCATGGTACAGTGTACTTAGTCACTATCCAGATTTGCACTAAAGCAGCAATTATGAATAAGAACAGGTAAGCCTTGAACCTGCAAAATGTTCTGTCTGGTACAGTGGGGGATTCCAGCCCATCCATTTCTTCTTTAGTCCTTTTCAGAAAGGAGAGTATACCAGTGTTTCTGTCTCTTTTTACCCCCTTTCCTCTCTTTTCTGAAGCAGCTACAATGTCAAAAATTCCACAAAATCAGGAGCTGCTGATTTTGTGGAGAAATTTGACYGCAAGACATGACATGTATATTACACAGGATTCATACAGCTCTAACATGAAAAGTGAGAACTAAATCCATCCCTTGAACTACCACAAGATTTATAACTTGGGGCTGCAGAGAGGGGCGGAATCAGACAAATGTTCATTGGAAGGAGCCTCTGGAGGCCTTTGGTCTAACCCAAGTGGTGTTGGACTAGTGTCAGCACTAGATCCAGGTAGCCTCAGCTTTGTCTAGTTGAGACTTGAAAACCTCTAAGGATGGAGCTCCTGCAGCCCCTGTGGGTAAGTACTTCCAGTGCTGCACTACTCTCCCAGCAAACAAGTTTTTTCTAATGTCCAAATAGGAGTGGGAAGTAGGAAAAAGGTGGGACACCATAAAAAATATCAAACTGTACATTTACTAGTGGCAGCACCATAGACCTCAAGGGAAATAGCAAGGAGCAAGAGTACCTTCCAACAGCAGAGACTGCAAATTATCAAGRCCGAGGTGGCACGGTGAGACACTGTGTTGTAGCTGACAGCGGGATGGAGTGAAATGTCACCTCCTCCTGCCCAGCACAGCTACACCTGTAAAAACAGAGCAGAACATTCCTCTCTGTTGTACTGCCACCCAAATAAGTATTGTTGAAAAGAGCCTGCCTCACCCAGGCTGGGTTACATGTAGTAGATGACATAAATATCTGTGTCCTGGAAGTTCCTGTGTTATGCTGGACTACTCAGAGCTTTGACTAAAATGCCTCCAGCAGTTCTGGGCAGATGGAGGTTGCGGTGGCTGAAAATCTGTGCTCTGAGGTAGAATGCAAAGTSTTAACTCTAGATGGCATAGAAGAGGCACTACTTTGTCACTTAAACCTTCAGCAGAACTAGAACAAAATGGAGAAACGTTCACCTCTAAATTCAAACATTTTTTCAAACATTTATTCATTGCTTTTTTTCTTCTATTTTTGAGATTTGAAGCCAATCTGTCAACGAAGAGTCCCTGGATACTGCTCCCTGCAGTACCAGATGTGTCAGCCTGAGTCACGCTCTCTCTGGCCTTTCCTGGTGCTGGGAGCGAGACCAGCTACGCTCTGGCAGTTTCAATGGGAGGTGTCAGCCTTTTGGGGGAGCTTTCAAAAACAAATCTGCCGCTTCATGAATGATATCATTGTGTGGAACCTTTGAGATAATGGGAATATGAACACTGGGCCCTGACGCCKCTTGATTCAGACAGGCGCGCTTACGAGCATTCCCTTTCCACAGATTTTGCAAGGGAATGTTGGGAAAACGTTGCTGCCTGCAAAGGAGTTTTATTAGTTCCATTTGCAAGAGCCTTGGTGCTCTTGATGCTACCAAGAGCTGACAAGATGGAACTGGTTAGCCACAGACTGCACATCTCAACCCAGAATTGTGCTCCGCTTTCAGCTTTTGCCTAGAAGCATGAAGGAGGCAAACAGTCACCACGGGATGTGAAACCTTCTGAAGGTTACTAGGGGTATGAGACCAAAGGAGTTGTAAAGAACCACTTCACATTCACTGGAAGAATAATTTTCCTTATTGCCACATCCTATGGTTTTATGAAACCAATTGAATATGAATTTTAACCTGTACCAAAAGGATGATTCACCTATAGCTTAGCAGCTGTGCAATGGAACATGGTAGTTACTGAGATAAAATTATCTATAAAAAAATTAATCCCCGTARTCCTATAGTGGAGATTTATGTTAATCTTAAATTTTACTGAAGRTTCACTACACTTGAGTTTTTATTTAGCATAATGAAACCTAGGGCCTAGCAGACATACTTTCAAAACAATCACCCCGTGCTTCAGCTGCCACTGAATATAAAGCTATTTGTGTCACCTCTTCTAGATAGCCCTTATGCATTGTACTATGGAACAGATTTACACACATATTAAAATGCTTTTTTTCCCATAGCTACTGCTTCCATTGGTTCATCCCTTGTCCTCCAGCTCTGACCACACAGTGGTACTTGAGCATYTGTAAAAACTAAATAGGGAAAAGCAGAAAGAAAGTCCAGTATGTTCCCTCAAGGAATGATATCCAGACCTCTAGGGAAAAAAGTAAAGATGATACAATGAAAGAGTAAAACATTTTCCTACTTTAAGTCAGGATTGTTCTACATATGGCATAGATTAACATCTAACAGGGTTATATGACATATAATGTCATATAAGAGTAATAAATTACTTACCTTAATTGGTTTAAGTGTGCAYTTCAAATGAAGGGAGTTTTTTGTTAGGTGTTTGAATGTAACACAATTTATTTTTTTCATGAAAAAGGCCACATGCTCTAAGGCAAATTCCTTAAAGAAAATCATAACAGTAGAGAGACTTTTTACCATCCAGCATTTCTAGTCTGAGCAGGAAGAATTCAGCAGGTTCTTACATTAAGCAGATTAAACCCTAACTGTGAAAATGTGTGGAGAAACACAGCTGCCTCCCCCAGCACAAGGGAGAGCCACGAGTGTCACCTCCRTGAGACTGCACTGCAAAGCGAACTTCTCATAAGCAGAACAGTCCACGTGGGGCTTCAGACAAGCTTGGCTCGCCCAGGGATCTGGACTCTTTCCAGTGTAAACTCTTTTTTTTTCCTCACCCTCTTTTATTTTTTTTCTTTTAATAACAACATTACAAGACAGAAGAGTAAGACAAAGTAGAGAAGAGCCTGCCTGCTGTGAATCTGTGAAGTATTTCCTGGCTATTAGGTGCAGTCCTGCACCACACTGATCTAYTGCCCAGCTTTGTGGACTCGCAAGCTGTCAAGAGCCCTTTCTCTTCAGTTCTTCATGTGCTGTGCTCATTTACACTGACAAGACCCTGTTTCTCTGCTGGTGCCATGGCTCTGAGGAAGGGACCAGCTACCTCTGCTGCAGCAGACCTCCTGCTTGGAAAAGTGATCTCCGCCATAAGCTCCCGGGCTGGGACTCCGTACAACCCACCTTCAAGGGGTGGAAAACAGAATTTTTTTTGTCTTAAACACAGCTCTCTGTCCTGATATCATCATCTGTGCAGAGAGATTCTGAGGTAGAGATCTGACTCTGGGTATTCTCATTTACATCTGAAGGGAAGGACAGATTTCAGAGCTGATACAACTTGCTATGGGCTAGAGAGCTGTAACAGGCAGCCAGTCCCTCCGGGGAGTGGGAATTCCCTTCTCCTCAGTTATGAGCTCTTTTGTACCTGCTTCCCTTTTGCATCCCCCTCCAAATCTCTTTGCAATTAACTTGCCAGGGCTCAGCTCACAGAATGAAAGAGCATCCAGGTACTTACCACACCACTAAGCCCCAGCAGCGCAGTGGAATCGGGAAGTATGATAATTAACAGGCACAACAATTAAAGCAATTTCATGTTGTGGTATTCTCAGCAGAGAGGAAAATCAGGTAGATTTCTCCTGACAGGGTGCCAAGATTGTTAACATGACACTGAAAGATTTAACACAGAAACTTGCAACACAGAAAGTCTGTCTACTCGCTTCTGTAAAGACAAAAAAAAAAAAAAAAAAAAAGCTTAATAACATGCAGAGTTCTTGTTCTAATCTGTATTTTTTTTTTCTGTACTTCTGTACTCTGTACTTTCTGAACACTTGAAGAAGTGTTCCATCACAGGGACCCATTTAACATTGAAATTACTGTAAAATGTCATGCCAACCAGTTTTATTTTTATTCTTTGATGTCATTAKGTTTAAAACTTGCATGTATTTTAAAAAATCGTAAGCTAGAAACTGTGTCTTTCACTGCTACATTTAGCATTGAAATTTAAGAACAAAGACAAGTGAGCAGAAAAAAAAGRAGGAAAAAAAACCACCAAACCCAAATGCTTTTCGCATAAACATCCCACAAAATGTTGGTCACTTGCTACAGATCTTGGCCGCAATCCCAGCAGATTTCTGTCACTCAGGGCTGAGAGGAATCAGGACGTTGGCGCAGTGAAACTCGGAGACATCTTTCCTGGGGCTGGAATTACAGCTAATCAAAGACAAGACACAGAGACTCCCACTATCTACATCTGTGCTGTATCTTTTGTTCTTATCGGCCAAAAGAGCCAACAAACAGAACACAGATAAACTATTGAACAACTTCTTTCTCTACAGAGCTGTAGTAGCAGAGAAAGGCAGGCTGGCTTAGGAAGCATATCTTAAAACAACAGCATTATGCCCTTCATAAATAGAAACTTTTGCATTTGAAATAATTCAGATGCTGTAATAACAGATAATACAGAAATATAATGACAGATAATACAGAAACGTAATGAATTGAAAAGCGATGTTCAATATTTCGATCCACAGATGGTCACCGAAGATTACAAATGTTATAGGATTTAACTGAGATGAAAGAAATATGGGTGTCTTTCTGGGGTTTTAACGCGCACTGTCTGCATGATCGTGGGATGCTTCAGAGCCTGTCATAATCTCATGCAAATGAGAAATCTTGCTCACGTCAAAAAGCCCCTTCTTTTGGCGTGCGTTTGCACAGGCTGCATTATTCACCAGCCTCTCTATTTGCATTATCAGGCTTTCCTTCTCTGTGACTCAGTTCATTAAGTAAGATTTTTTTCCTTTTCTCCTTCTGTACCTCTATTTCCCTACCCTTCGTCTTGTGTAGACGAAAGTATCTCTGGATGRCATCTCTTAGTACATACGTTCAGAGTACATAGCACAAAAGGGAACCACGTTTGGTTGGCATGCATAGCTCTAAAAAAAAAAAAAAAAGCAAAAACAATGAATATTTGTATTCTTGGAAGGGAAAAAAAAGCCTTCTGTCTGAATAAGCCGCCTTTGCAAAGCTCTCAAAAGTAAGTCGGAGGGGCTTTTCCACTCCATATCTTGCTCAAAGCACTCACATGGCCTGTGATCATGCAAAATGGAACAGGGAGTGGGTAAACCAGATCTTTTCCATTTCCTTGATCTTCCAGCCCATAAAAGTGGAGCAGCTGGATTCTCCATGCTTTTCAAAGGAGAGGTTGGGGAGAAGGAAAGCACAGGACCCTTCCTGGCTGCCTGCCAAAAGCTAGGAGTCTTTAAGAAATATTTTCCTGCCTGGCTCAGGGAGCCTCTTTAGAGCAGAGAGCTGCAGCAGCTGCGAACTGGACCAATCGCCCAGTTTATGCGAGTAGAAATTAAAAATTTTGCATAGAGTTGAATGTAGTCGCTCAACAGCTTCTGRCATGCCTGGGTGAGACCAATCCTGCTTCCTACAGATGAACACCATCTCRGGGTAACCTGGTTTACTCTTGGCAGAGATTTCCCCCTTTGGCAACAGTCTCATTTCAGTGTGTGCGCACAGGCTRGGCACTGGGGGCTCAGGCAGGAATTAAAGGCAGGAGTGAATGCTGCCTGGTGCTCATTAATGCTCATCATGGTTGATGAGCAGAGGCCGCTGCGCCGCTTAGACTAATTACGTGTGCTGTGACTGCATGAGAGAATGGGCAAAGTGACCCTTGCAAAATATGGTGCGAAGCTGCAGGTCCAAGTGAGAACAAGCGTCTGGCCCCTCTGCGAGGCGGGAGGGCCCGCGGGGCCCGCAGGAGTCCGGAGGGAACGTGAGGACAGGCTGGCGGGAAGCAAAAACCCGGGAATCCGTGTGATAGCAGTGCCGTGCACTTGCAAGTGGTTTCCAGGTTAGGGAGCGGAGGTGATCTCAGCACATTTTTTAAAATATATTTTAAAGGCTTTTGAGAGAGCAACAATTTTCACTCTGCTGCAGCAGTTCCTACAACCATTTAGGAAAAAACATGGGTTTTAATAAGAGCTTCTTTTTCCCATTTCATCCTAACAGTTTAGTAATCCTTCTCCACAAGGTGGCAGAAGGACCACACAGTTGACCAATAATGGTTGTAACCAACCTCTTTCTCGTCCTCACGATGTCATTAAGGCCATAGGACTTTTAAATCCTTATCCTTAAACAATTCGGTGTTAATTGGAAGCGCGCAGTTTATCCAAACGCCATAATAAAGGTTTAAGGAAGTGGATCCCAGGCAGAAGGGGATTAAACTGCTTAGTCATCATGACCTACTCAAACATTATTATGCAAATGGAGCCTTTGCACAAAYGCCGTCCAGTGATACCTTAGTGAACTGAATGGAAATGGTTATGAAAGTCATTTGGGTAAGAAAGAGGATCACATTTTAATATAAATGAAACCCATCTGGAGGGCAGTAACCTCGCTTTGGATGAGTTTCCAGATAATAAAACTCCAGATGAAGCAGCTCAAGATAAAGCAGCTTTCAGGAAACACTTCCCTGTGGGCAGCCGGGTCAGGGTGGGCAGCACGAGGCCRGGGTGCCGGGGTGCCAGGGGGCAGCCCGGGCAGTGCCGCGGGAAGCGACCTCGGCCTCGGGAAAGCGCCCCCGGGGTTAAGGGTGGCACTGGGATCACCAAGGGTGCAAGGGGGCCCTGCGCTGGCCGCTGGCACTGGCCCTCTCCCTCCTTCGGCCAAGGACCGCAAGTCACGTCCCTAAATTAAACCCTCCGTTCCTCTTCCGCGGCGGGAGCAAGTCTTGCACAAGAGCTCGCTTTTGGTTAGCTCTTCCCAGAATCTCTCTCCGTTACTATCTGGCTCTGTTCCTGTAGAGCAAAGGAAAAGAAAAGCTGCTCGTACACGCGATCCCCCCCTGCTTTTTCACCGGTTCCTCCAGGTTCACCTGCACCTCTAGTCAATCAATGGCTGTTATTTCCCCACAGAGGATCAGCAGTAGGAATAACTCTCACGTCCTCTACAAAGGCCTCCAGCCCTCGCAGGCTGTGTGAGTAACTGGCCTTCTAAGAGGCTTAAAAATGACAACTTATGAACTAGCTTTTACCAAAAGCAATTGTTTAGAAGAAAATATATATAAATACATATAYATAAAAAAAATAACCAAARCTAAGGGCAAAAGCCAGTAAAAAGTGAAACATTAAAGCTGTGATACAAGTACACAAATACACTGCAGTRATGGCAGCAGTCATGTGCTAAGAAAGTTTGAGATGACCTTGTCTCAAGGACRAACATGCTCATCAACTTGTTCAAATGTCCGTATCTCTGTCAGGAAATGATTCCAAAGTGGAATCTGGTGGAGCCAGAAAATCAAATTAGGAGAGCATTAAAAATCAGCTTAAAGTGATTTAAATTTTTGTGAAGTGTAACAAAGGGATTTTTAAACCACTTCTACTCGTCAGGAAGAAAGTACATCACCTGACCCAGCGTGCTGCCCACGCAGGCACAGAGGAGCCAGGAGAAGGCAGGCCCTGCTACGTGACAGCTTCACTCCGCTGTGGTGCTGCAGCCCTGGCAGCCCCACGGAGACTGGGCAGACAAGGAGGTTTGTTGGCCTTTCCCTTGCCAGTCCATGAGACCTGTGCTGGAACTGGAGCTTCAGCTCCGTCCTGGCCTTGCAGGAGGAGGGATCTGCCCCCTCTCTGCCTTCCCTCCTCTYGGGCAGGACAGACCTAGGTTAAAAAATCAATGTGCTGGCCTACACTAACATGTTTGATATGACACAAGCCAACTCAAAACAAAAAAAAAATCCTTCATTAGATTTTGGATTTTCAGTTTAAAGCCGTCAGTGTCTCCAAGGTAATTTAGAGGAGTTTAAGAATAACTTCTGTTTGTACTGATGGGACTATGCACCTACAGAGATATTRCCCTACATCTGAGAGAAGCCAGGACATTGAGGACAGTGAACAAGATTCTCTACTCCATGAAAAAGATTAACTTCAATTATGATCTACACAGGGAAAAAAAAAAGGTGATTAGACTGGACTGAAATTGAGGGAACAGGGATTTGTCACCTTGATGGCTCAGAGGCACCCATATGGCCTCAGGTGAGCCTCACCTCTGTGCCTGTGAAACGGAGGTGGTAGCAGCATAGCCCATGTTTGTTTCCTCTGTGCTTTTCTCTTCTATTTACACTATCTTCTCTTTAACGAAGGAACAAATGCTGAGGCCTTACATTTTTGTAGGACTAATAAGGCAGCGTATAATAAAATCCCTTTCCATGCTTGCACTGAACTGTTCCGCGGCACCCTGCACCACAGGGGCGAGAGGCAATAAGAGCACAGTGGGTGCCACCCRCGCTGTCAAATGGGAGTCCCTGCTCTTGCACTTTTGCCCTGGCCCCCAAAGAAGTCTGTAGCCAGAGCTAGCAAGGAGCTTGCCAGGCCAGGCCAGGAGCTCCCTGCCTGCGTGTTCTCCCTCCGAACCCACCGGGGCTGCATGCACAAGTGTGGCCACACGTCAGCACTGACACCCCTCGCCGCTACTGCAAGTTCTCACCTTGTTAAGCATCCCCATGCTGTTCCAGATGGATGCTCGTTCCAGATGACAACTTTTATAAGCTTGCACACTGCCAGAACATGGGACACGCACAGCTAGGAAATGAAGCACTACACTCGCTTTAAGCCCTTTCWCTCAGACTCGGCGGGTTCTTCTAACGCTGCCTGGTTTTGTGCTGAACATTGGAGTTTCTCACTTAGAACAGCCTGTCCCCTCCCCCAGAAGAATGAGCTGGAGGAAGCCCTGCAAATAGTTCCCAGCTTCCAACAAGGAGGTTTTCACTCTGTAAGGGATAATCTACTTTGCAAAGCTACTTGTTGTTGCTAATGGGCAAGAGCATGGTACAGTGAAAATTACAACTTGAGTGTGCTTAGGTAAATGACGATAAAATGTAGGTAAAATGGTAGGTAAAATGAAGATAAGAT
This sequence comes from Nothoprocta perdicaria, assembly GCF_003342845.1. Lineage (NCBI taxonomy): Eukaryota > Metazoa > Chordata > Aves > Tinamiformes > Tinamidae > Nothoprocta > Nothoprocta perdicaria. The sequence goes on along the minus strand of NW_020456087.1, from coordinate 5,636,948 downwards.
ACTAAATCACTACACAGARGGAACTGAGCTAAACACTTCCGATCTGCCATCCTATGATGGTAGCCGTAACTAGTTCGCCTGCTCTCTGCAAAAGTAAGAAAGMAAGCTTTATGCACGGCACAGCTCTTACCGAGCAGCTATTGCTTAGTGATTTAGTGTTATGCTCAGGCAAACACTATAGAGGTCTAATAGAAAAGAGAGCAGGGCCCCTTTGCAGGTGTTTTTCTCTTCGGCATATTCTCGGATGATTTATCCCGAATTAACCTGTTTTACTAACTGTGGCAGGGACAGCGTGACTACGTTTTCCTTATTCTCATAAATATTATCTGAAGTGCAATCAGGTTGGCACTTGCATGAAAAGTGACAAATCTAATCAATTGTCTCAAAATATGAATGCATTTATCACACTGCATATTCATTTGCTGGGAAAACTGAAAGAAGACAGAAGATGCTAATGCAAACAGGAATTTAGAAAATTTCATAAAACCACACACAGATGAAGAAAATTTGCTCCATGTCAAATCCTTAGTCAATAAAGCTCTAATTGCACTGTAGTTTAAGATAGAAATGGCTCCTTGAGCTCATCCAATTTATGTCACTGCAAGGGCTGCCACAGAAGATGTATCAGATAGCAAGCTGAGGATACATTTGTTCTTAGCAAAAAGGCCAAGAAAAAATATATCTCCTTCCTACATCCATCAGCTGAGGCGAGAGCACATAACTGGMTGAGGAGATAAGGCAATAACTAATTCAGCCGCGTGGAAAGAGCTGCCATGAAATCCCGCCCACCACCCACAACATTTTTCCACCCACATTGTTTGTGCTGCTGCACAATCCCCACCTAAACTTTAAGAAACTGAAATTCATCTCTTGGCACTCCTCAGGCTTTGTTATTTCAACCCACGATTCTTTGCTTCGTTGGCGGCATAATATGTTAACTACAAAGAAATCACTACAAGCCTAATTCAAGACCTTCAGATGTCCACAGCAGCCGTCGCTTGAAAGGGAATCCATCCTTATTAGAGGAGAGAGGATTTTCAATCAATAACTGTCAGCTGTACATTTTCTTAAGCATGCTGTCCATGGGATTTTGCTCCTTCCGTATGCCATCCAAATGCTTCACATAGACACAAATGTGAGAGCCATTTAGTCACTATCTGCATCTGTTTAGACTTTAGTTTCTCCAGCAAGAACACCAGCAAGGAGGCAAACTTTAAGTGTGATATTTCTGTGTATGTGTAGTAGAAACTGCACTGAGACCACAAACTCATTTCACATTCTGTAGGTCACTGAACAGCTGCTGGTAATGATTTTTTGGTCACTAATGACCTAGGTTATATTTGAATCAGTGCCCTAGAGGTGAAATACTCTGTGTTTCATTACTGATCCCCTGAGTCATAAAATCCCTTGACAATTTTTCCTAGGTGGCTTTTGCAGTTTTATTATTATTTATTGACTTTTAAAAATTACTTGTTCATCAAACCTCACAAAAATGCATAGGAAAAAAGCTACACATTTAATAGGCAAAAATCTTTGCATTAAACAACCCTCCAAATGTGGGATTGCAATGCAGTCTGCACTGTATAACAATCAAAGGATGGGAAATAGGAGCCATTTCAATGCCATCCATTGAAAGTAAAGACTCTGTCAGGAGACTATAATTAAATAATCAAATATATGAACAAGATACTGCTTCCGGCAGGGTCAAAAAAGGCCATAGAAAAGGAAACAAAACCTTGACTTTTAAACCCATACACTCCAATATAAATCATTCAAATATTTAAGTTAACATGATCAGTTCTATTGGGAAAATATACTCTGTTGAGATATGATATGTATTATTTGCCAAATTATAACTTCTCYTCTGTTACATATATGGACAAATACAATTCTCCCACTACCAGTGAGGGTTTAAGAGAAGTACCCGCTTCTCTTGTCTCTTGAGAGAAAAAAATCACTATAGTGTGAGCCTTGGAAATGCTGACTTGTGGGAGGAATGTAGCAAGGGGTTAAAAAGACGGAGAGATGGGTGCTTTGGTGTCGAGATGCACTGGCACTTTTCAAATATGTGCACTCTTCCTACCTGCTGTGTTTAGCTCCAAAATTCAGCACTGCCACAGGAAAAGRAAAAAAAAATCTGTTTGCTTTTTCAGCCATGTACCACATGGCTTTCACTTTCATCAAAACACAGCAAACGGGTCACGGGGGAATCACTCCCTTGGCTGCCTGAGCACCGCTGATCCCTGACCTCTGTGGGAAATGGATTCCAGGCACACTTCTGCCTGACAAGCGAACCATGGAAAATCTTGATGAGGTGTGTGTTTGGTTTTGTTTGATTAGTAAGCCCTAAAAAACCCAGAGAAAGCTTTGTGGGAAAAAAAACCCCACTTGCTTTAGTGGTGCTCTCCCTTTGCAAATTTACTGACCTAGAACGGCAAACGCTAGGTGGAAAGAAAGGCCGTTACTCGATGGAAGTGGCATTTTGGTGAGACACAAAAGGCAGGAGCTTAAGAGAGCAGAGCTCGTGGCAAGAGAGGAAGGCTCAGAGCCGTGACGTCACGAAACCTCAGTCACTCCTGCAATGCACTGCACATACACACATACACACGGCATAATGAGTCTGCTCCCTGGAGGAAAAAGCTTAGGAACAGGAGGAAAGAAAAGATTATTTTTAGCTAAGGGAACCCTTTGTCTTACAGCATTAAAAATCCTTGAGTTGGCATCTCACAATAGCAGCCTTGTGCAGGGCTCTGCTTTTAACTCATGGAGTGCTGAAAAAGGTAAAAATGACGGAGCAAAGTGCAGCCCTCTCGACTTGCCTGTTTGCTGTTGTTTTGACATGCTTTCAGCTTCGATTAAAATTTCACACATATTAAGGCTTCAGAATTTAGCTGTAAGATTCAAAGCATTTGACTGCTACCAAATTACCTATTTCCATGCATACCACAAACTGTAGCAACAGGAGCTATAAGCATTGTTTATTAGCCTGACCAAGTAAAACAGTTTCAAAATATAATATCTAAAATGAAACTGAAGGTCCGTTCCCATTTGAGCATTTCTTCTAGTGAGACACAGATCGCCCTTTTTCTCTAATGCCAAAGAAATTTGATTCTACATCCATTAATAATCCCAGATGTCAGCCATAGACAGCATTTTCATCAATCATTGCATTAAAGCACTGACCAAAAGATATACCTATAAAAGAAGAAAATACACTTCCCACTACCTTAATGTCTTATAATGCGTTTTCAAGATTTTAAGCCATTTTGCTGAAGGCTACTTTTAGTAAAGTGAAGAGACAACTGCATATACATCTCAGCTGTAAAAATTGGATTTTGTTTAGGGAAGAAAAAAGTCTTACGACATATTTTAGCGTTGATGCTCCCAAGTAACACATTACATTCTTTAGTATACCTAGATGTCAGCCAGTGTTACTTCGGGCTGATCTGGAACAATTTTGACCTGACCTCCAGTGCACACAGAGTGGCTGCAACTGCAGACTCTTGCTCCATGTGCCAGACTGGCCTGGTATAGCTCTCTTAAATGGTGCATCAAGGGCAGGTCTGCATCACACACATCAAACCTGAGGTGAGCTGCCCCCAAAAGCATTCGTTCAAGTACCAGAAACAAGACAGATATGACTGCAGTATTCCCTGCTATCACCTAAATGGATTAGTGTGATTAATAAGCGGAACTATTTAGTCTCCATAGCAGCTCGCACTAATGAATTTCCAAGAAAATGGGCCAATTCAAATTACCTTACAGTTCTGCGGATTAAGAGCCCACATACCAAGTGCTGCTATGAGCCTGTCGGCACACTGTAACTCCATCCACCAGCCTTTTCCCTCAGCCGGTCTCGGTTGAGCTGCTCGTGGAGCCATGCCAGGGGCAGGGAGCGGACCTGCCAGGCAGGATCCCTTACATGAGGGCACAGCTGGTGACCAGCGGCAGGGCCGTACTCCTAACATCTCACTGTAGCTGCCCTGGACTTCACTGACCTCTGGYTGGGGCCTGTCACGATAGGGCACACACCTGCGACATGAGGAAAGCTCTGCTGCCAAGGTGACCTCTGCCTGAAGATAGAGAGGCTTGGACTTAAAAATAAATGGCCTGGGCTTTTGGTATCCCTCTGATAGACATAAGCCCTAGGTCAACCACCAAACAGTCATCCATCATGCTTTTCCCATATAGTGTCAGGGTTTATCTGCTTCTGATCAAGCGTCTTAACCTAGCACTCCTGCCTGGCCAGCTGCCAGCTCATGCTGTTTTATGGATTTGCCTGCTCTTAGCACAGAAAGGCTGCGTACCACCTCGAAAGTTTTGAAGTGGCCTGGCAGTTGAAGCCACAGTTTCAGTGCCAAAGGGGCTCCTAAATCAACAGGAGAAACAAGACTAAGGGCTAATGACATTTCATACTTGGGCTTGTAGATACGCRTTTCAGTAGATTCAACTCAATGCCCAGGTGCATTGAATACAGGCCCAAACTTCACAATGCTCACTTGCTGAGCTGTCACCACACTAGGTAACAACATTACAGGTGYTACCGTATCGTCAATGTCGCTTACTAGTGGATCAAGACCCTCCATGGTAGGGGCAAACTGCAGGAAAGTGGGGCAGAAAGAAGGTTTATCTTTAGTCATACTGAGATTGAGGTGGTAGCTAGTCACCTTGGTCAAGTGAGAAATAGGTCAAGATTTTAATATGGATAGATGGGTCTTAAATGGTTAAATGTAGTAATGCTGAAGACAAGTCTAACAAGAAGGTAATAAAGAAGCAAAAGTGAGTTGGAAGGAATGAGGAATCAACAGCAACTAAGTAGTGGGTTCCTTGCACTGAACACTTCCCCCTGCCAGCCCACAGCGAAGAGAAAAGASAATCTGGATAGCACCAATTGGAGAAGAGGAAGAAGGAAGGGAGAAAGGAGGATACTTTCATTGCAAAACCTCATTCTTTTTCGCACTTTCACCAGAGACTTAGCTGGAAGTGCAGGCGCAGGTAGGGCTTAGGCTCTGCCAGTCGTGCTTCCTTTACACACAAATCTTTAAAATACATGTACAAGATAAAAAACTGCAAGATAAAGGCAGGTTGCCATCAAAGGAGCAGTAGTACAAAAGGTGGAGAGAAGCATTTGCCACCCTCTCCTATCAGAAATCCACCTCTGTGCCCTCACACAATACTGGGCAGCTCTCAGAAATCAGATATTGAAATGTTAATAAACAGTTGCCAAATGGGCTCTAATTTCCTAGCACTTACAGTGATAATGCATATTGTTTATTGATATTTTATACAATATATGTGTTAAATTTACTGTCATCTGAAAAGCCTTAAGAAACTAAATATATTATGCAAAAGTGGCGTGACAATTCTTACAGTCTCATCCTTCACAGGAAAAGCATCTGAAATCTGCTAATAACTTGAACTTTAGCCATGTTTTAATGAGATACAGTCCTGATCCTTTTAGTAAGCGAGGCAGCAAATTCAAATGTTTCTAAAAATACAAATATAACAATTTATTGTGATCAAACACTTTCTTGGCATTCAGTCCAAACAATACTAATGAAGCATGATAATCCCTGATGTTTAAGCATCTAATTAATACTAACAGGCAAAGACTAAGAGTTATAAAGAAAGTGCTGTAAGTTGGCCCAAGAAAGATGAATCATGRAACTCTTGCTTGAAAAAAAATCCTACCCTGATTGCTGATAAYTGGATTTTATTAGGTAGGTTTTAGGGCTTACATACAGGTTTTAGAGCAGAAGGAAATATGTTGGGGATGTAGAATTACATGTCCTTTTTTCCCTGAAACATAATTTTCTAATGGAATAAATTCATTTTTGTGATTATGTTAGTGTTTCTGAGGACAAAACTTAAATGACAAAAAATCCAGATGAACAGAAAGCTCAAGGATTACTGTATCCTAGTATATATTTACAAAGGGCAAAAGTAACACATAAAAAATATTATTCTTGAGGGGTGAGCACTACATGAAATCTGGACAAATACCCATTGGGTTCCGAGATTCGCCCAGCTGATGGGAAGAATTTTAAACTGGGAAGGAATTTCTACAAGAARAAGAAAAAAATATAAATGAGGATGAAGGAATGGGTAAAGAAACAATGATCAAGATGAGAAAATAAATAGAAACTAATTCTGAAGAGCAATGTAGTCAAATAATATGTTCAGTGAAAGGACTAAGTTTAACTGAACTAAAGAACTAAGTATGGTCAGTAAAAACCAAGTACTAATGGGAAGATCTTGAAAAGCAAAAAAAAATAAAAAGGATTATTGCAGATCATAAACAGGCTATTTTTTTTGCAAAGCAGGAACACAGTGAAGTAATAACTCTGACTAGAACACAGGTATTGAAATGCTGTCCAGGAAACAAAGAAGTAAATGTGAAGGTCTTGGATACTTTCCTTACTAATGGCATGCTAGATGCAAAAGAAAGGGAAGCTCAGTACAGGCCAAGAGGTGGACAGACACGTCAGAAATTTACTCAGAGAAATAATTGCAACCAGAAGTTGCCCCATCATTGGCAAAGATTATAAAACTAATCTACTAACATTACTGAAGACACATTTATTGATGGATGAGATAGCAGTCACACTTTGTAACTAAAGAGTCACTTTCTTTCAGCAAGAGTAGAGAAAAGATAAAGCARCTGATTGAAGGAGATGATTTTGAATTGAATAACTGAGTTAATTCAGCACACTGAATACAAGTATAATTCAAGAACTGCTAGCATTTGAAATTTTCTATTTCCACAGTGCACATGTTGGAAGTACTTAGTTAAACTGATGGACAGGAAATGTTATGGACTTAAATAAAGGTGGCATTTTGAATTTCTTTACATCAAAAGCGCATAACTTTTCTAAAACTAGTGTGTGAGTCAGGGGAAAACTCACCTATGGACAGCAACTATTGCTGGGAGGCTGGGAAGGAAAAGGATACCAAGATAAAATGAAGTCTAGGCTGCCAGTCTACAACATCAGAAAGCAAAATTGAGAGGATCCTTGCCAACAAGTAACCTGGAGGCAAATATTCATTTTCAGGCACCTTCAAACTGAAGCTTTTTCTCCAGAAAGGTCCTCGCAGTGAAAATTTTCGTAGAACAGAATTTCCTCTCCAGGCCTCCTCTGCTTCCACTTTATGTCCTGAATTCAATTTGTCATTTAGCCTCTTTGCCTTATTCTCCTTACATGTATTGTATTGATAATAAGGCTTACTCTCCTATTACACATGCTCTTTGTGAAGACCTGCCACTTAATTAAACCATGATTCTCATTCATTAAACATTACTACTAGCTAAACCAGGCACCTCTTCCTTTGGCTAGGACAACACTGTTCCTCTCTATCTCTCTCTATCTCTCTCTCCCTCCTACTTCTTTTTCTTTTTTTCTTTTTTTTTCTTTTCCCTCCCCTAAAGAAAAAGGATGAGATGTTCTCTTATCTCTAATTTTCTTTTTTCAGGCAGCTTGGGGTTATTTGACTTTGGTATGCGACAAACAGTTTGCTTTAGAGGACCTTTGAGAGGGGCATTCTGATCAAAGGGCATGTGGAAACCTCAGTTGTCTCTTAATGGGTCATCCTGTGTTTGAATTTTGGAGAAGACAGTAATGTTCTGGCAAGAATATCTCATTACACACAGAGTTGAAGAAAGCAGAGCAATAAACAGGATCCAGTTAAATCCTATTTATGGCATTGATCTCCCTGAGTATTTGGCAGTAAGAATGAAGRATGTCCACCTGGCATCCCAAACAATGGAGTTGTTCAGTGACTGGAGTTGCTTCTCAGATCACTTCCAATACATGGCCACTGCTGACCYTCCTAGATCCCCCAAATTAAGCTGTGGAGCAAAAAGACAATCTCTATTCATCCAAGAGAAAATATCTTTCTTTGCTCATGGATTTCTGAGGATTTTACAGACATGCTCCAAGGCCATTGACAAACAGATAAGGGTAGTGAATAATCTGTATGAAACTGAACATTAAACAGCTTCATTTTGAAGAACCTTTTCTCTTACAATAAACCATTTACATTCTGTCACTTCTCTATCGTAACTGACCTTTGTCTGGTGATCTCAGCCAACTTGGCTTAATGAAGCTTTGAGCAAACTACTTGGAAATTATTACAGGTTTTGAAATATAAACTGAAGTTAATTCTATATTGAAAAGATTATGTCAGTTCTGGTAATTGAAAAAAGTATAGAAAATAAAAGACAAAAAATAACAAAGAGGACAGTGGCCTTGTTGTAAAGACATTTTTAGAGCAAAAATGATGTACTTCTGAAAATCACGTGAAGCAGAATGAAGTGAAATGATAGAGAAAAGAAGTTACAGGAATACTCCTTTTTACCAGAGATACCCAGAGYAGCATTCTCTTAATGCCTGCTCTTTTCTTAAATGCTGCTGCTATACAGCAATAGCTGCACTCACAGTCACTGAACAAATAATACGAATATTTCTAAAATGTGCTGAGATCTTAGAGTATAACAAGTTGTAAAACATAGTTATGAAAATGCAGGAAATATTAATCCTCATGTTTCAGGATAACCATTTCCCGGGGTCTAGAAGGTCAAGACAACATTTCCTGCATAGTATAGGATTGCTCCATTGATTACTCCAAAGATTTTCACCTTAAAAAGCCCTTGCAAAAACAGAAAATAAATAATGAGTTGACAAAATACAGACAGAACAGCAACTTCCTTTTTTTTTCTTTTGAAAATTAGAAGCAACAGACTTCTCAGAAATTTAATTTAAGTTGCTTTTTCAGATGATATGAAAAGGAAAACATCATCACATTTCTGTTTATTGTTGTGAGTTGTTTTTGCTAAGATTCTGAAACAGCCCTGTCTCATTTAGAACAAAGGAAGCGCAAAGTAGTTTTAACATGCTTTAAAAATAAAAAGATTAAAGAAAGAGAAAATATCATGGTTGAAGTTAAATTTAAATTGACATTAAATTGACAGAAATCTCATGCGTTACATAAGTTCTTTTTTTGGGGGATAGATGTTAAGAAAGGGGGCTGTTGAGATAGTCCTGAAAGGACAAGAATTTAGAAGAGCCTGTGTATGTTCAACAAGGGAAAGGTGAAATTTAACTCCCACACTCTGCAATGGGGAAAATAACAAGAACCAGGCAAATGATGAAGTCAAAAAAAAAAAGCAAAAATCCACATTACTATGCTTATTTGAGAAGGAAGAAGAGAAAGAAGAAATGAGCATCTGCATGTTTAAGAGAGCACGGCAGCACCCAGTAGATTTGAGATCTATCRCTACTTCCTTGTGTGGCCTCAACTCGCACTCCTTGTACCTTTGTTTCTGGAACCCGTTCAGAAATAATGGTAACTCTCAAACAATGCGAAGCCGGGAGATTTCATTCATCAACGTCCCTGAYTGACTTAGGAAGCTCGGCTGCAACATCCTGTTCAGAAATGCAAAAGCCTTATCTGAATTCTGATGTAACGAACAGACACGGTTCGAACAATGTTTAGAATAAAAATTCAGAAAGGGTGAGACTGTCTTAAAGCTTATGTTTTCTGGAGGGAAGGGCAGGTGAGGACCAGCAGGCTAYGCAAAGCCGGTGAGCTTTCAAGCAGGAAGTTTCTTTCAGGGATTGATCACAACAGTTTCTTCTGGCCATGTACTCAGCTGAAGCAGATGTAATCATTAAGCTTTCTCTGCTTTGGATTTGTAGTTTTTGATATTTATCTTTTCTCAAATCTCTAAAGGGCAACTCAGTGCTATGGGGATCATGGATCAGGTTTGTAATGAGGAAAGCTGGTCATGCTGTTTAGCTACTTACTCTACCAAATTGTTTGGTATCATCACAGCGGATGCTGTAAGCCATATTCTCCCAACATTATTCTCCTTGAGTAATTTTCCTGCAAAAACACTTTTTGACTTCAGTGGATGAGTGAATTTTATTCTCACTGGCAGGAAGCCTGATTGCAATTTTTGTTGTAGGAACAAATTGTTCCCCAGCTTCTATCTACTAACATTACGCATCAGCCAAGAATATTTTTCTACTGAGCCCTTTCTACTGCTGGAAATACTAGTCAAATATTACWTTGGGTAGAGTGGCTTGGGAGCACTGGTCATGTTGCAGAATAGATCAGATACAAAGCAGTAAAAAGGTGGTGAGAAATAGAAGACTGTTCAATTCAAAAGACTGTTTCCTTTTGGAAACAAACTTCTTTGCAGTCCTGTTCCAGATGTGCAACCACTTTTGCAAATAAAGCAGCAGTAGGATGCAGAAGCAACTTTTAGTGGTCATTTTCTAAATTTTTTCAGGAGAAAGAGAAATGTTAGGACATTCAGACTACTGCTAGTTCTTTCTAAAATATCTTGGCAAGCTTTCTGACTTTTTTCTTTTTTAAACCTATTAAGTGGAGTAGCAATCACCACCTTCGTCTGGAACTCAGCTAGTTCATCTATCTATATATCGAATACTTTTTCACATGACATTTTAAGCTTTATGACTGCATTGGAATTGCAAATGGGCGGGACGAGGCAAGAAAGTAAAAGCAGTACCACCATATCGGGATGGGAAAAAAATTCACAGGACAGTAGTGAAAGAAGTGAAAGGTAAAAGACGGAGGTGGCCACRTTTCCTACTGAAGTGACTGCTCCCACATGGCTCTACACGCGAGCAGCGAGGCCGCGACCCTCTCTGCAAGGCCTGTACAGTGCAATCACTCGAGCCCCTCTCCCTTTTGCTATAACAGGCAAGCAGGAGGGAAAAAAAGAACAAATGGCAAGTGAGGTAGGAAAAATAACATGACTGTGAAGAAATTTACCACAAACAAGACTCTTTGTTTTTTGGGATTTTTTTCCCAGTCTCTTGTTTCTGAAGCCATTGAAACACATAATCACATTTATTTCACTTAATTGCAGTAGTCTGCTGCCACCCTCACTGCCTGCAAGGCAGGAAAGGGCAGTAAGACTGCCCTGCCTCCAGGCTCATCCCTGGCAAGGGAAGGTTTAAGAAGCAYGGCATGATTTCAACAGCACATTCAGGACCCTAAGTTTGGGGGTTACAAACCAGATCTCTTTGGCAGGCCTGGGGCTGCCTTCCCGGGGTTGCCAAGGAGGATCTTTTGGAGAAGCAAGGACCACGCAGCCATGTTCTTAACACACTCCCAAGGAGAGCTGAGGAACAGCCGCAGCCTCCTCAGTGTTTCCTTGAGTGGCCGGGCACCGCGGAGCTGACGGCGGCGTTGGCGGGTGGCCGGCGCCAGGACCGGGCCTGGCCGTTCGCTCCCCTGCGGCTGTGCAGGCCGAGAGGAGGGCAGGGAGAAAAGCAGCGCTCGGGAAGGAGCCTGAGAGAGGCGGCAATTAAAAGGAGGCCTGGCCAGAAGCCAGCCCTGACTATGTCTAGATACAATGGACTCTAAACCTAAATTAGGCCAACCACCAGGCGGGGACCCACGCGCAACCAGAGCCTCCCCAGAGAGGCCGAGGCAGCAGGGACAGCGCAATGAATGTGCTCAGCTCTCCAGTCAGCTGAGCCGACCCGGCCAGCGCCGCGCTGGCCAAGCAGGTCCCGCCTAGCACCCCGCTAGCGGGAAACAGAACACGGGATTCAGCTGCTGCCACTTGGGAGAAAAATAAAGAGAAAAATCTGAGATCATGAAGGAGATGGTTAACCTGGAACTTGAAAAACTTGAGAATAGATTTCACAGAAAAGTGAGCTTTAAAACCTGTTCTTAGCACAGATCCGTAACTATGCACGAGTGGCACCAATTTACTTTTCAGTAACAAGGGCAGTTTCAGAAATGTGGGTGAGAGGCCATGTGACACAAGCAAATAAACAAATAAAACTACATATTTGGGCTATTGGCTACTGTTTATGGGTGGCTTGTCCAAGACAGCCTTCCTCACTTTGACACTACCACCATGATCCAGCTTATTCCCCTCATTAGGCTCAGTTATTCACCATCTGTCTGTGCAGAACAGTAACAAATCACTAGTCTGAATATTATTTCTTCATCCTTATGTAGAAGCAATAACAAAAAGGACTACTTGAAAAGCGAGCTGGAATTAGGATGCTTCTCGGTCTCCTGCTAAGGCTACCAGTCAACCCCAGCCCACTTGTGCTGCACATCATTTTGGGAAGTTGCATTCTCCTAAAAGCTCGTTTGAAAAATTAAAATACAAAAGAAAAATTGTTCAAACAGTTCGTAGTTTTCAATTTTCACCTGGAACACCTGGCTGAACCAGGACAGCTTTGATATAGTACAGCCAGCCTTGCCCTCCTCGCCCGATAGCCATTTCGGTGCCGGTAACTTACACTCTTGTGCTTTTCCTTTGTACACAGCAAGTATGTGGAGAACCCAGAAATAAACCTGAGGGTAAATATTGACTCTCACTATCTGGCAGCTGAAAAATTAATCACTATGCAAAACTGTTTAGCTTCTCGTCACAAACATTTTTAGGGAGTCGGAGATGCCAAGGGAAAGAAGGAATTACACAAAGCTTCCTGCACATCCTTTTTCCCTTCTCACTAAAGAATGCAAACATGATATTGATTGGCTCCTTTTTCTTTCTTTCTTCTTTTTTTTTTTTTTTTTTTTTTTTAATGATTGACAGGAATGGAAAAGTCTCCCACAGGAGTATATAAATAATTTAAATAACACACACAGTGGCTGTCAGTACCCAGCCAAATTTATCCTGGCTATAATTTTGCTTGGGTCTACAGCTTTCCATCTGCAAAGCAGATAAAGCAAATGTGTAAAAGAGAATATGGAAAGAATAAAAAATATGAATAATCCTCTTTAGTAGCAGTTAAAATATGTTTCACTGTAGAATTAAAACCTGAGCTGTATTTTCACAAAGATTATAAGGAAATTATGCCTTGAACTGCTTTGGGATCTTTGGATGCAAGGTGCTACATATATTCAAAGTTGTTGGTGTGATATTACATAGCTAGTGACTGAACATAGCTAGTCCAAGGTGTGTGTAGAAGAGACATTATAGGTGTATTTTAAATCAGGCAACCAATCCAGGAAAATATTAAAGTGTATGAGCCACCTCCTTGTCCTTACTGAATTTAATGTGACAAACGCTTGAATTCCTATTAGCCYGATCACAAGAATTATGGTGGAGTTAGTGTTCACCTGAGCATACTCCATCTAAAAGCTGAGTAAAAGTGCTACTAGTTTCAAGGAAAACTATGCTTTGTTTTCCCTACTGCCTTGTTTTGTTTTCCAATTTCTTCCTTCAAAAAAGCATTTGATTTGAACTTTTCATTTCAGCTCTACAAAGAGGTTAGATCTTGGTTGCTTTAGATTTAAAAGACTACATCTTAGGAATTACTTTAAATGGAATATTGAGGGAGTTAATGGGGGTTACCTTTCTCCTGTAAATATTCATTTTCTTGGAGAACTAACTATCCACGCAGATTAATTTGGAAGCTGAAATAAATTTCATTACTTTAAGAAAATTATGGCTTGCTACAGGAAGAAACCCAAGGAAAACCTATGTTATTGATTTTTTCCTTTGAACATCATTCCAGCTACTCTGAAATAAGCTTGTGTTGGAGAAGGAGGGATGGATATAATTTTATCTATCAAAGAAGCACAAACATTCCAAAACCTTCAATCTAAGCAAAAAAAAAAAAAGTCCTGTTTAAATTCCTTTTATTTTCTATCTTTTTTCCATCAAAAAAGATTTTCCATCTTTTTAAACTCCTTTCTAATCCATACTTACCTAGGCATTTCAAACAACAGAACTTAAGGACTAAATGCTCTTATGACTTATTTTATGTAGGTAACCATTTACTTAACMAACAATTGCCTTTGGTATTAAGGAATTATTGCATGTTTTCTCAACACTCTGAGGTGTCAAGAAGTATATATTTTTCTCATGGAAAAGTATTGTGTCCTGTAATGTAATTCCCTGCTGTGGGTCTACATAAAGGTAGCCAGATTCAAATGTCACTCTTGAACTTGAATGAGCTCTACATGTACAAATCAACGCGCACTCTTTAGCCATGTTATCTAAAGAAAATTGAGTTTTAGAAAGCACAAAAGAGTACAGCAACTTCTCGAGGAGCTGCTGTTCGTGGTCTCATCCCCTCTGGGTGTTTGGGGAGCGTTGCTCTCTCCTCATAACGATACTTCTGCACCACTGTCTCCAGAGGAGAGGAAGGAATCACCTTAGATCCAAAGCGCCTTTGCTGATGGTGCAGTCGGACAAGGCTTTGCCTACTTTCACTTAACTGTTCTACAATTATTCCTGGCACATGCACTGTCTGACCATGTGTTTGTCTGATCTGTGGCTGCTCAAGCTCTTTGCATGTATTTGTATGTGTATTTGGGTGTAAACTATAAAAATTGATCAAATGACTAACAATTGCCTTCTGCAAGGGCAGTGACAGAAWTAAATACAGACATACGGTAAAAACTTACAGTTATTCACTAAACCCTGTCAAAAATTGAATCCAGCACAGCTAAAAATCACCAATGACTTCAGTGGGGAATATTAACCCTAGAAGCTCTACAGGATTTTCTCCTATTGAAAATCCAATAAGAGGAAAACTACATGAAACAAAAGTGATTTTGCAGAATTTACAGAACCAGGTTTACAAGYATAAAGAACAAGAACTGTTTATCTGCATGTGAAAGTAATTAAAATTCAAAGTATTCACATGAATAGTAAGAATAACAAAATTGTAATAGGCCCCTCTGGAGCACCGGCTAAGCTGGTTTGTTTGGTTAAACTCTGTTTCATAAATATAACTGCAGTGGAATTATGCACACAAGAACAATAAAACTGAACAATTGCCTTAAAAGGAGAGGCGAATAAAGGTGAACACAGCAAAAGGATAAATAAAGGTAAATTCAGTATACAGATATGAGTAAGACATAAAGACAACCCTGTTGGCGTGCAGCAAGGGAGGCAGCCAGACAAGCCCTGCTCTCGCTCAGCCACTGCTTCAGTCTCCTGCCGCCCGCCRGCTTTGTGTCACACAACCAACAGCAAAGCCGTGAAAATAACTCCTGAGAAATATAAGATACATTCCTAGCGTTGTACTGACATGTCAGCGCACACAAACGGCTGCTGCCGGCTGACAAGGGAACAGACAGGAGGAAGAAGTTGGGCTGCAGCCGTCGCTCCCAGCTCCGCAAACGCACCAGAGGCGGCTCTTTGCGAGGCAATTAGTTTGCATCAAAGCAAGCAGCACTCTCCAAAAGGAGCACCTTTTAACAACCATTTAGTCTTTAAATGGACGATTTTCCAAATGTGCTGCAAGTACACAAGGGAGTGCAGGCACTGCCATCCCTGCTTTGACTGAGGGGTTTGATTAGCCATGAAGAACATGTTACTTGGCTCAGATGACAAGCTTACATCTCTCTATCTCCACTGCATGGATTTTCAAACTGTTTGTGAATCAGCTCCCAAAGGGCTGTGGATTATGATACAGTTTTAAAGCATATGGAAATGAGTGCTATTTCTCCTTAAAGTGCTACATTTTAACCCAAAGCATAAGCCCCTGAATCACAAACAGCTCAGCAGGACAGGGAACTCTGAGAACAGCAGCAATAGTTGTCCCAAATTAAATGTCCCTGCTTGTTTTCAGAGACCTGAAAAGTCCTTCATTAACCAAAGTTAGATTCACAGCCAGCTCTAAAAGCACCTAATTTTAGGCCCCTCGCAGCCTAGTACAACACACAGACTTTAACTGGGATTCAGACCTCCAGTATGATGCACGGAAAGATTTGGTAATTAAAAGGCTATCTACAAAAAACGCAACATTGGCAAAAAAAAATATAGACTAAATTGAAGTGTTGCCTCTACCTAGAAATTACAGGCTTGCAATTCCCACGGCTGGAGTTTGGTGTCTCCAACTGCCTCTGCTCATAAAGCACAACCAGGAGGCCAAATTGTGTTTTTTCTTTCAGTTTCATCCAGTAATTAAATAACTGAAAGCTTATTTAGGACCTGGAGTTGTATCCAGGCCCATCGTCCTCTTGGGAGGAACTTTCTTGCCCCACCTGCAGCAGTACTCCTAGTGCAGCTGCTTTAATCTCTCCTTTTAAAATCAAACTTTGAAACCATACTGCCATAAATATTTATATATATAATAGGCACTAGAGCACAGACAGAAAAGAAAACAGTAAAAACATGGCAATTTTTTAGACATTATATATTTCAACCTGCTGCAGGTTAAAATATGCAAATAATTCCAACAAGGAGCAATGTGCGCATGTAGATACAAAGCAGCAGCAGCTAAATGTCTGCAACAACAAAAACAATAATATTAATTCTAATTATCCGTGGTGAATTGTGCTTAGGAACATTGGAAGCCTTCTAAACAGAAATAATGTGATCAGACACATCAGTTAGGCTTCTCTTTATAAACGCTTTTCTGCAATATTTACTTTCATCAGCACCAGCCTGTCTACTTACACTTTTGAATCCCAGCCTGTTCCTGCAGTGCAAGAGCCTTAAGAATAATAAAACAAATGGCTTTCCAATTCTAGAGATTAGCCGCTAGCACATGTAACCATTATTCCAGCCCTAATACAATTCACATCTGATTAAAAGAGACGTAATGGGCAGAGACAGTCTGTCCATCATGCAGGCCTGATGCATTAAGCCTTTATTTTTCTGCTCCTATATATTTGCTGTGCTGTAAGGTTCAATGGTGAACTTGAATGCCTGGCCCACAGTACTCACTCTCTCTCTCTTCTGAAGCAGAGAGGTCAAACCTACTGTATGAAATAGAAAAATAAAACCCTCCCAAAGACTTTTCCAAGAAGAAAATTATTATTTGTTGTGTATTCTGTCCAACAGAGCTAGGCAAGGCTTACAGTAGGGCCACTACTTAATGCAGCATATAGAATAGCTAGAGATACTTTGCTGAAGTATGTGCCTCCACTGCACTGCAGACAGACTAAAGTGGCAGAAGCGAGTTAATATTCATTTTCATAAAGGTAATTGCTTAAAGTGGCAGTAGCGAGTGTCCCACACTATCTGTACACTGCTAGTAGAAGAGAAAGTTACTGTATTTACAAGGTATACAATACAGAGGCCTGGAGACAACAGCAAACACGGGCATYAGTATTAATGCTGTGAGTTCTGTGTTTTATGTCCTAACCTCTATATGTGCTCTGACCATGAGCAGATAGACTTTAAAAAGACATTTTTGCTCAAGTAAAACCTTTTGTTTGTTGGAAAAGAATAATTAGTTTAAAAAACACGAAAATATTTTATAATCTCTATTTCTCTTTATTTCCTCACATTCAATATATTGCAAAATAGTCCCGTATGCTGTTTTAGAAACTGAGTAGACAGACTACTAGCACAGAGAAGTGAATGTACAAGTACCTAGCTTGTTTCAAGGATTACGCTTTGTCTGGATCTGTTAACGGCAAGAAAAAAGGATTGTTTTAGTGTTAGCAGGACTATTGCCCATCCTTCCATAAAACCAAATGAACTATCTTTAAATTGTAGATGGGATCATTAATTGGGAGTAGCGAAGTGGGTCCTCACAAGAACATCAAATCATSATTAAAAAATGAAAATATGCTTAACATCAATGAAATATGAGAATCAAAGAAGTGAATTCCATCAAAATTGTTCATTAATTCCCATAAAATAATGGCATGCTGTCCAATATTTTATTGGGTTTGTTGCTGGTAGCAGGGAGAATGAGGACAACTTCCCTTAATGAGAGGCTTTGCACACTAGCTGCACACAARCTGCCCACACTGGGAGACAGAGCTGCTCAATAGAAAATCTGAGATGATGCCGTGTTAACAGGGTTTTTTTTTCAACAAATTAACATCATAGAGGAAGAGAATGCTATGAATGTCACCACTGAAATGTTAATAAAACATTCAATACATTTATTGCAGACTCTTTAATTGAGAGTTGGTTTAGTATGCACGTCACACAAGGGATCGGTGTGGTAGCATAAACAATGGATTATGATACATGACACATCATCAAACTGAATGCTTTATCACAAGCAGGCGTCCCAGAGACTTTCATTGGTCMCATTCTGTTAAACAACTAATTGGAAAAGCACACCAAGAAGAGAGCTGCATTTTGGTCAAGATCTCAGGTCATGATAAATCTCACCAGCATCATCATAATTGAGAAAAGGAACTYAGAAATGTTACAGTATTTGTGAAGAGAGATTTCTAGCCAGGAAAAATACCACAAGTAACCCACCTGTGAGAAAGTAATCCACAACAGAAAGTATGAGCGAAATATTCAGTGAAGTGTTGCAACCACAGGGGGAAAGCGAAGGGAGGGATGGAGGCAGGTGAATCCTGCCCCAGCGTGCTGCTCATCAGGGCTGGCAACATACCAGCACCCATGTGCTCTCCTGGAGATCTGAGCAGGGATATTGAACCTTCCAGAGAAGGCATCCTAGCCGTGCCTTCTTACACAACACATGCACGTGGGGCTGTGTGACCTCCTGGCCCTTAGCTGTCTCTAGTCTTCTCTAGCAACTTMTAGCAACTTCTCTGCTGTCTTCTTGAATATTTCTCTCCAGGAACATGGACCCAGGTGTATCCTGTCCCCTAGCAAATATTTTACAGCTGACAGACAGCAGTAAACATGAATCTTCACCAAAAGAGTGATGCTTGAGTGCTATCAACAAGAGAAGATCTGTGTATGGTGTTGCATACCTTTTGCAGATGCGATGTTTGCAAGAGCTCTGCTTCAGCATTGCTGAGCAGAGGAACCAATTTCAAGAGATATTCGGTCCTTGTGCCTCCCTCTGCACCCCAAAAATGTAGCAAGATGGGAAAAGAACAAGCAGACAGGTATCAAGTCTGAAGAGATAAGATGAGGATCACCCCAACATACAATTCAGTATCAGAAGAGAAGCTGTGGTAGGGATACTATGCACAAGATTTGGATGAGTGCACGGAATTTGCAAACGTGACAGTTTCAGAAAGGGTCACAGGGACTTCAAAGCTCAGTAGGCTTCCTTGGTGCATGTACTCTTCCATGGGAGGAGCGAACAGCATTTTTAACAGCATGTAACAGGGTAGCTTACCAGAGACCGGGTAGTGAGGCAGAGTACCTAGCACATGCTTCAATATCCTAAAAGGAGTTTGGCGATTTGTACATAATATGAAAAAAAAACAACATGATTTAGAGTCTAGAACACCTTTTGCAAAGTCTTGATGCAAAGTTGCAAAGTATGAAGAGGCCTGATTAAGAGAAGGAATAGCAAAACTGGCTGAAGTATTTTAAACAAGCACAAAGCTAAGTAACAAAGAACCAGTAAACCAGTGACCAGGAAAGCAAGGAAAGTCTGGAAAGAATGGTTCAGACAGACAGGATTTTTTAAATTAACAGATCAACTTTAAAAGGAGCAATCTCATAGATCAAAAATCAAGTATTTTACGGAAATTAACATATCCCTTTGAAAGCATTATAATGAAAAACTGCATAGTAAATATTTGCAAAATCTTACTGTTTCTTTGAGAAGTGATGGTATTTCCTAAAGAAGAAAGGGCTAAAACGAAAGAGCCATCATCTCTCATCTTCCAACAGGGACACTGCGGGGTTTGCTTTGTGCTTGCCTAGTTATTTGCATTCCTGGTGGCTGATTCTTTTTTGTAGGGAAACTTCCATGGAGTGCCGGCTGGGGCTCCCTAGGTTAAGCAGCAGCTTCCTCGGTGCCGTGTGTGGAAACCCAGCAACCCACAACGCACCTCGGGCCGTSCCCAGCATGCACACAACACCCCACAGCAGCTCAGGGCATCCAAAAACACTCACATGTCCCCACTGCAGAGAAAATATTTGAGTTCTTACTCAGATCTGTACGATAGAAGGAAATGGTCAAACCCTGACAGCACTGGAGACCCTCGTGCACCAGTTCAGCCTCAGAAATACAGAGTCTTCAACAGCATGATCTCCATCCTAACAAAATCCCCCTCACTTTCCAGATATACCATAGCAGCATTTTTCTTGAATCCTTGTGACACTTTGGGTAGGAGAACACACTCAGGTGGCATCAGCACCTCAATGACATCCAACCTGCTGCCTTGGGGAAACCACTTCTCTTTCTGCCTTCCATCCAGGGCACGCGTTGCTGGCAGCAGCAGCAGCTTCACACCCAATARCCCCGTGGTTATCTCAAACTTTTGTCACCAAAGCCCTCACGTTCATGCTACACTAAACCACATTTCCAGAATGCGCTGTGTGGTGTTCAATGTCATATCATACATGTGCACCTGTATCTACAAACATATCATGCAGCACTTTAGAGGCATATGCTTCCTAATAGGACACTTTTCTTAAAGCAATCTTATCATGTTATTGCCTTTTACAGATTTACTGTAAGTTGATTGTTCTGTCATTTAAGGWACTGCTGCTTCAATCTTCTGGAATGCACTGTCAACAGCAAAGCCTGAAGGGAGGGATATTGATAGTGCAGTCGGAAATCAGCTGAACTTGATTAATGGTCTCTACTGCTCAGAACTGCAACAGCAAGTCATGCTGCAGCGCCGTGCATTTAGCTCCCTGTGAATGTAAAGAAGAGCAGGGAAGAAAACCAGAAGAGCGAAAAGCAGAGCTTTGTGTTTAAAACGCCAAATCATACTCTTGCAGACAGTGGTATTTCTCTCATGAATTATGGCTGTTTTTTGTTTTTTAAACAAAAACYGCCTTAGAATTAAGGCAGGCAGCCATAAATTTATTAGTCAACAAACCTATGAAAGCATCACATTAAGTCTTAAATTAGTATGTACAATACAAGATCTGTATTACAGGATTCTCTGCCGAACACATTTGCATTATTTAGAGAACAGCTCAAATCTCATTGCAGACAAAGCTAAAAATGCTGCAAGAAAATCTGCACTACTTTCACTTTTAGAATAAGGAATCATAAAGTGTTAGYCAGGTACTCTGAATAACAGGCAGTATTTTAATATTTTGAATACACAGAAGCAAGAGGGAGGTCAGTGAAGACATCTAAATTATGTCACCAACTGTATTGCTCCTGCAACTGTTAGGAGCATCCACTAAAGAAGTAAAACCTTAGTTCTAGGGTCCTCACTGAAAGAAGCATGATAATTGTGAAAAACAGCACATCTGCATGAAATACATACGCTTTGGAAAGAGTATTTTGGTAGCAGGGACGCTTCTCAGCTTCACTGAAGGACGGAATCCGGAGCAGCAGGTCCCCCCTGTCACCACAGGGCACCCCGAGGAGGGACCCGTAACCACCCGAGGAGCTCAAGTGCTGGGTCTCGAGCGCACAGAGACACAAACCGACCTGCCTGGATGGAAGCCCTTGGCTCTCGCGAGCTCCAGCTCTGTAAATCACTGTCAYGGTTGGAGTGGTACCGTTTAAAAAGTATGCGCTGGTAATAAAGTTTGGCATTTATAGCACAGAGGCCACAGGACTAATCAGCCTTACGCATTATTTACAAGATACAGAAGGCTTTAAGCTGTTGCACTTTGTATTAGAGCGGTCAGGACTGTGCCCAGGTTGGATCACCAACTATATTCCTGTGAAAAATATGCCACAAAAAGCAACACAGAAATCCCCAAAGGTTTATTAAAAAAAAAAAAAAAAAAAAAACACTCAAATAATGTTTTGCCTAGTTAAAGAAGAGACAACTGTGGAAAGAAGTGCAAAAGGAATGGGACACAACAATCTGTCCACAGCTAAGAGACAACAATCAGATATTCACTGTGCCACTTGCAGTGGAACTAGAAGAAATCAGTTTATCTTGCAGTAAAGATGATTTAGCTTAGTTATCAGGGAAGTCTTTCTTCCAGTGCATGTATTTAACAACCGAAATAATATATTGAGAGCTGTGAAATATATTTCATATGTTTTGAAGAATAGCGTAGAAAAATAACCAAAGATACAAAAATGGCCAAGACCAACACTCACAYGTTCCAGGATGATATTATCTTTATAATACCTCTTGCACACCAAGAGTTGGTATATCTCATTATTGGTGTAAATTTTTGAAACCTAACGAGCATTTGTTTAAAATTAAACAAGCACAAAAAATTAAGTACTTAAAAGTAATCAGCTATAGGCAAAAAAAATCCATTTGCATATTGCAGTATCTTGAGCTAAAATGCCTATGTTAACACCTGCAGACATTCCCCTATCTTTGAAGTGGTTCACATTGCAACTTTAAATGGAGCTTTGCATTATTTACAAATCAAGTTCTTTCTTCTATTAAGAATTAATTCTAATTCTTATCCATTTCCATATTTGGTTCTCCATTTTACAGCACTTTTTATTATTCTCAAAGCTATACAACATTCCATATTGTTTTGTTTTTAAGCCACAGCACATACTCATTTCAGAAGCATCAAGGAAAACTTGCAGGATCTGCAGGTCTTCCTCTATTCCTTGAAGTCTCTTGATGTGAAGGACAAATATGAACTCTGCTGAGGTTTCTTTTCTAAACTGATATGCATAAAAAAATTAATATTATATAAGACCACATTTAAAATATCACCACAGAAAAGGAGGAGTTACATCAGCAAAGTCATCTCACTGCCCTCTCGTTCTCAGGGATACGGCTCCAGTCGAGTCTCTGCCCTACCTAGAACCAAGGTAGCAGCTACGCACCAGGCACTGGCAGGAGCTCCCAGCAGGATTCCCCACAATGGAGCACAAACAGGGGCCAAATCTTCACACAGAAGCTCTCAGTAGCTTCACAGAGAAGGCTTCCTATAAGCAGCCCTTTTTTCAAAAGCTCCTTGATTTTCAGTTACAAGAAAAGGCTGGTACAAACCATCTCCAGTGTCTCCTCCTCAGTGAAAGTACTGCACAGCACATAAGACTGCTGCAAAACTGGCAATGACACKTTGGAAAATATCTTCTTATTAAGACAACACAGGAGCCAAGATAGACYGAACAAGCAGGCTGGGCCACAACTTCACTTCTGCTCAGCCACTGAAAGCACTGCAAGGGAAGGAGCCACCCAGCATAAATACTTCCTTCAATTTAGTTTAAGATGTCCAAGCTCTTGAAATTCCCATTCCGCCTTAGTTTCCTCCAGATGAGCTAAACTAGTCTCATGTCCTGTGTGTTCATATTTGGCACACTTTCCAGCAGTTTTCCACTTCAGTTGGTAATTATGCATGCAACGTTTATCTGCAAGAAAGCAATTGCTTACATGTCTTTTTTTTTTTTTTAGTGGACAATTTAGCACAGAGAGACATTTATCATCTAAATGAGCTGGGAACATACTTTGCACTACTACTCTGTGCAAGAACAGCCGCAGGCTTCCTTAACTAGTGCATCAGGAAAAGGTGGGGAGCAGAGTGAAAGGGGAGACACACAAGTCAGACTCACAGCAATTACAAGCTACGGGGTTTTTTTCTTTTGTATTTCTGAGGAATTTTTGCCATTCTAGGGCTCTGGCACCTGTCCCATAGATTAATGCACACAGAGAAATGCCTGTGGAAGTGCAGTGCAGGCCACGCCTGTTGGAGGGTACAAACCTACATTCTTGCAGTGCAAGGGATAAGAGGCGAGATCTAAAGGCAGCTCCTCTACGCCCACCCAAAAATGCCCTGCAGCAGAGTTCCTTCATTCATATGGAGGGAGCTCTACCTCAGCAGCTCCACTAGGTCCCACAAGAGTTAAAAACAGACAACCAAAGAAAAAGCCTCAGGAAATCTGGCTAATAGGTATTTACAGATCAGGAGCTTAAAACCACATATTGCAGCCAGTGTTTCAGGTGGAAGCCAGCAGGGGGGCAGACACTGGGGCTGGGCAGGAGTTACAAGGCTGGGCCTCTCAGCTCGTAGGCCGGGCCGCACATGGTGGTAAGAGCAGAAGCACCCAGGTCCTCCAGGTACTTTGAAGAGTAGAACAGGAACATAGATGTCTGCAGGCTCTTTCAGTGCATCTCCAGTGTCAAATGGCTGGTTCATTTTCCTGCTGGGCCTCAAGCTCTGACAGAGTGCGCTACGTGCACACCAGTTTGCCTCGCTTCTGGAGAAGGACGAATTAGTTATCTTCAAAGAGGAAACACTGCCATGATTAAGGGGATAATTTGTTCCACAATTCAATTACTCTGCCAGGGACAATCTTTCAAACTACTGCGGCAGGATTGATGCCTTCACATATCCTCATGCAATGATCTGGGCCCTCACTGCACAGGCCTAATATCAAGCTACAAAAACACCTCTCAGAGATGATAGTGCAGCTCTCCTTTTTCATGGTAACTACTCAACTCTGAAAAACAAGAGCAAAAATAAAGACAGGTACAAAGAAGTGGAAGGACGGCCTAGAATGAAGATTATAGCGGCAGTATCAATTAAGAACATTTTATATTTAAAAACGCACAGAGAAGGCTCACAGGGCAATGTGYAGTCTGAGGACATGTGGCCAAGCATGTCTCCAGCATTAGGCTRCACCAATTGCCGTTGAAGTGCACGTTGTAATCTGTGAGCACCTCACCGAGGGGCTGAAACCCCCATCAGACATAAGGGATTTGGGGAGCAGCCTTTGTAAGACCAGGGCTGGCCTTTGAGGTTAAAGAGAAGGATACTGAGTTCTCCCATCTCCGCCCTCCTCTATAACCTCCCAGTAAAGCTCAAAAGCCCTGGAAAAACAAGCYCCTAGCACAGGAAGGCAGCCCAGCCCAGGCAAGCATCTTCACCTCAGTGACACGCTAAGGATACCTAACATGTAACCTTCACGTTTTTACATTGGCTCCTAAGTGCTCTAATAGCCCTTTTTTTAAAGACGACCTCAGTTTTAGGCTAGGTATGAAAGGACATCATAAAGTCTGTGTTTTAGCAATTCCAATCTCCAGACAGAGTCACACTGCCCCAGGTCCTGCGTACACATAGACCAAGACGACTGCTGTCATCCAAAGAGCAGGCAACTGCTTAAACACAAGTGCAGGCTGAGTGGGACGTAAGATTGACAGACTACTTGTGATTTTGTGCAGCTCCCACAATAAAACATCATGTTTTAACAAAAAAGAAGTGACCGCACAGATTAGACTAGCCAACTCAGAGATGGATAACAAAATGCTAAGTATACTTCCAATTCAGATTTTACGTTTTGAAAAATAAATGTAAGTACTAATTATCTGTAGCAGACTGACMACCTGTTAACAATTCTTAGAAGCACTACTATCAATATCTAAAACTTTACAGAAGGTTATGTACGTATTTTGTGTGTGTGTGTATGTGTAGAAATATAGATGTGCATATGTGATATTCCAATCAGAGCTGTTTTGTTCTTTGTGATTAGTTTGCTACATTTTTACCAGTTTTATCCAGGCACTTGGCAGTTGCTCCAAGTACATTATTTCTTTGTGGTAGTTCTCGTGATCTCTTCCTTCCCAATTCTTGCTCAGGACCTGTATGATTCAGTCTGTGTGATCACTGCTGAGTGAGCAGTTGTCACTGCTGAGTACCAGCAGCAGAACCTTAGAGGAGAAACCAGCCTGCGTGTAGTTTAATAGCAAACTCCATCTTCTCCAACGATGCTTCACTAGTCCATGTCTCATGCTGTCAACTGACCAATTTCAACTCATACAATTTACAGCTCTGCACATTCTCTCTGCAAGAGTGACTTGCAAGAGTCTCTGACAGTTCTCACATGAATGGCAATGCTGAGAAAACTGCAGGGAAATAGGAGAAAAGCTAGTTTTTCTCTTCAGCTTTTCATTTATAAAGCAGAAATATCAATAGGAATACAATTTAAGAACACGTACAGTATGATGCTTTAACGCTGGAGAAAATACAAGCTACAGCTACACTACTGAAGTCTGCTAGTCCCTTGAGCAGCCAGAAGTGCTCTTCAACTCAGTGCATCTGTCCCTGCAGCAGTGACAGGGCCTTCTTCAGGATGCTCCTCAAGCATCTTGTTTGCTCAGTAGTTCTCACGAGTCCCATCAAAGGCAGATAAAAACACAAAGAGAAAGCCAAGTATAACATGACAAGACTCATACACTCAGAACAAGCAATATCCTGCATCTCAAAGGTCTATGTGGAGCATCCTAGAGATCAAATACAAAGACTATTTTCAAATATCACATAGACGTGGCTATAGGTACCATCAGGAGATTCCCTTTCCATCTTTTCTCCATTCCAAGCAGACTGTAAGCAGAAGCAACAGTGGCTTTTTAGCATTATCATGCTCGTAAGATTGGAGAAACAAACCAACCCCAAAATGCTGTAGGCATTCAGTGCAAGTATGTAATTCTTTGCATTTTCTAAATTAGCAATGGACAAATTATTAATGATGCACTCAGGCACATTAAACCACGTTCTGCAACATAAAGGTCACCAGCATGCTGACCAGGCACCACCACCCAATTCTGCACAGCACAAACGCATGGTAGGATTGTTGATGAGGAACAATCGGGGAACCGCCAAAACAAGCACCAGCTACGCACCCRAGGCGGGGATTTTTGATAAGGAAGCGTTCTCTTTCAGCAGCCACCAGGACAGATCAAATTTATCCTTCCTGATTCCCTGGAAASTCTGTGAATAAGCTGGTGGAATAAACTTAGCTCATGGCAATACCAGTTTTGCACTTTGGTTGCCTATAAACAGTTATACATCATGAAGTTATACCTTGTAGAGGTCAAGTATTGCTATATACTTCAGACTTAGGAAAAAAAATTCTTCCATTAAGACAGTCTAAAAAATTTAAATTAGATTTTCACACTAAAATATAAAGAAACATTCCATTTGAGATGAAAATGACCAACCTGATTTATATTAAAACTTAACAATGTTCAAATGTGAAGGCTCCCAGGAAGTTTCTGCAGTTACTTCTACACTAGCTCTGTTACTCAAGACAGATGCAAGGAACTAGGCATCGATGGTGCACACCTAAGAACTAAAAGCAGGACAAGTATCAAGTTCTGAACTGAGAGTGGGGTTTATTCTGTGCAGGGAGCAGAATGGGATCAATACACAATTCTCAGAACTGAAAACTGCTCTCAAACCATGCAGGTTTTATTTCAGGTTCAAAATCTCTGAGGAGCGAGGAAAAAGAGAAGGGAGGGCAGAAAAAATAAAACCCAAACATGCAAAGCAAGTAAAAATAATTCCTTCCACCTCTGAACCATTCCTCTAGCAGGAGACAAATCTGGAAAAGATGAATTTCTCTAATTGTAGCCTATTTCTGGCTGAGCAACTCAATCCCATGCAAAAGCAGGAGAGGCTGGCAAGGGCAGCACATGGCCCAGGAGAAGCGCGGGTGCTCCAGGAAGGACGGAGGGAGCCCAAGTTTCCACCACCGTGCAAGTCAAACACGTGCCCCTTTTGCCCTGCTTTGCTGCTTAAACATTCACAAAATGAGTAACTGCCACAATTCAGCACTTTAAAAGAAATAAAAAGATCCAATGACCCCCCCCCCCCACCTCCCCTGATCAGTTCCTAAAGCGTTTGGTACACTCACAGTTTAGCGAAATTTACTGCTAAATTTCATTTCTGCGTTCCATGAAGAGACAATAACGTACATTTGCCTTGAAAAATTTAGCAGGCAACTAAACTGAACATTATACACAATAAGCATCTTAGTATTTTATTCATTGCATCTTTTATACAGAATAAGCTTCACTGGTATTTAATTCACTGCAGTATTCTGTTGGTGTAGCAACAGAGGATTACATTATAAACAGAACAAATAAGTTTGACTTTAAAAATTGTGTGTGTGTATATATATATATGTAATTCTTCAGTTGACAGCATCACAATTACTGTAAAAAAATGAAATAAACATAGAAGCTAAGGGCATTTTTTGCTTCCAATTTCTAATTGATACTTTTTCTAAGATGATCATAAATATTAGCAGCCAACTTCCAGCAACTAAAAATAGACATAGCTATAATTGCCTACCACCAGTATTGAAATAATAGAGAAAACATACAATGAAAAAAAAAGAAGTGTTCTTTTCACTTAAGTTGACACCTGTGACCTATTTACACTCTACAGGTTAAAAATCTACAAAATCATGGGAAGTAAGAAATTTTAAAATAACCAGTTAAACATTACTTGAAATGGCACTTTAATAACTCAAGTATGGGATTGTAAAATCATTGAAGCAACCCTGAAAAACAATATACTACAGAAGGTCTATAACAAAATTACATTAAAAAAGACAAAAACTACTCCATAGTCACCGAGATGCTCAAGCCAAAGTAATATATATCTGTATTTTTTTTAAACAAGATAGTTATTACTGTAAAAATGCTCACATTTAAAAATAGTTATTGTTTGGATTTTCATTAAAACAAAACTATAGGGACTACATTAGCCAAAGTACAAGGAATCTGTATATACCAACATGCTTCCTCATTTTATAGCACTAATAAAAATAGTAGTAAGAGAGAAAGCTCTATTATAAATCTTTAATACGGATGGTRTAATTTCCTAGTTTTTTTAAACTTTTACTAAGTGGGTGTATGTGCCTGCAAGCATGTGTGCTTGTCCACATGTACTGGAACACAAGCACTCCAGACTTTCCAAGTGCATCTAACACACATCCACATTCCCGCATGTAACGCTCCTGTGAGGCCACCTCTCTGCAGGAATTCCTTCGCGTGACAGTCGGGTGTCACACACTGTGCTTACTTCTGAAATTTTTTTCTTATGTTTTTTTCCCCACTATATGCAACAATATTGTCAAATCTGGCCATATGCAAGTGCAGAATTTAGCAAGTAATAAAATAAGCTATTTAGTGACATCTGCATTCACATGAAGTAAAGATAGGGCAAACATCTGAGAACATCTGACAAGACGGAAGTTCATGATGAAATGGAATGTAGAAGATTATTCTAAAAATGTTAACTCAAAGCTCAGTTAAATATTATGGCAAACAACTCGGAATTCGTAGAGAGCTTAAAAGGTAATTCACATTACAAAGACTGGAGATACTTTACTAGATAGAACTTTTAAATATGGATATGACTGGCATTTATTTTTAAGCTTACTTCTATAAGAAATAGGCTTGCTTGCTGTACAGGTGATACTTTGTCTATACCATTTATAGTAGAAAAATAAATTCTTTAGCAACCTAGAAATAAGTTTATAAAACTCTTGAAGTTTAATATTTTTGCTAAACATGCCAATGTTGGACTGACAACTATAAATAAAGGCTATATAGACAGCAGATGAGAAGTAGAACAAGTTAGGGATACTACAATTTACAGGACAGACTTTATTGTACTATCGATTCCTGTGTGCTCTGCAATAGGAATAAGGGTGGCTTCTCTTTTTTTTTTTTTTTTTTTTGTTTTGTGTTTTCTTAGAAAAGATAATTACTTGCAAGAATATAACACAATATCAAGAATTTATAATATACACGTACTTTAAACAGCAGCCAGCTTTATGTTATCGTAGTAATCTAAAATGATAATCCAAGACATAATTAGAAGTACAATACCTAGGACACTAAGTGGGAAAGGCAATTTTTATTTTAGGAAAATGGAGCAAATCAAACTGTTAAGAGCCTTAATTCTCAAAATCATCTATTTACTATAATACATACAAGACGATCTTAAATCTTGTTATAAGTGAAGATTACAACAGTGACCATCAGAAAGCTTTTGTTTTTTATACTACACAAAACATTCTAGCAGCTGTATGAGTCAAAACTTTTTCCTTTGCAGACCTAAAAAGGTAAATTTTGAGCATGAAAGAAAAAAAAAAAAGAAGCTGCTATGAGAATTCTCACAAATAGTCTTTATCTATGGTCGCCCCTTTGCTACAGTTTGTAACCTTCTATCTTTTTTTAAACACTAACAAAATATTTAACCAAAAGATTTGTTTAAATTAAGCAGCATTGTTTTACAGCAAAATTGGTACCAATGTAAAAGGAAAATAAAAGAAAAAAGATATCATTAAAAAATGGTGCAAAACCAAAATCAGTCATTTGAATTTTTAGTACAACATACCACAGGAAAAAAATATGAATACAAGTTTATGTGATTTTATATATATACACACTCCAAAGAGGTTAATTGTCAGTACCCAAAGTATTTATTGCTATGTATTAGCAATGCATTTTTTGATATCTTTAAAGGGTCACATAAAAATAGATTTAAAGAATAGATTAATTGAAGTCCTAGATTAAAACGTCGTTTGGTTTAGAGAATTTTACTACAACAAAGTTCATGTTTATGTATGAAAAGTTATATAACCTTATATGAAAATGCCATGAACTATTTTCTAAACACTAAATGTATTCCCAAGTGGGAAAAATTAAAATATCTAAAATATATTAGATTAAGTTTACAAGACCATCAATGATCTTTTAAACATGCAGCTGTTTACAGAATTAACAGTTTTACAAAATGTTTAGTTCAGTAATGGAACATAAAAGAAATAAGTAGGCAACATCAAAATTTTTGTACAATATTTGAAACTCACTTTTACAACAAGCATGTCCTTGGTATTGTGCTGTAAGAAATAAGAAGCAAGTTTACCCACCCTTAACAAACTCTCCACAGGCTTACTTACAGGTAAAGATGGAAGGTAGGGGATTGTAAAGTTCTCAACAGTGCATTTTCCATTCGTCCATAAGTCATCCTAAGCATATCGTCACATAAGTAACCAGGAGATTACAAAATAAACTATAGCTGGGCTTTCGTCATTTACACAGAACGCTTGAATGTGAATAAAATTGCCAAAAATAGCATGTTAAATAACAAAAACAGCCATAAAGCAGGCTGTAAGCATTGAATGTTTCATAAATGTATTTTTTAAATCATTAAATTTCTATAGAAAAATTTTATTCACAATATATTGTGACAAACTGTCACAGGAATGATATAGTGATTGCAATAAGGTATCATGCAGCAGCAGCTTTGTACTTTATAGCTATTTTTGCTTTTAAAAATTAAACCTCTCCAGTCATGCTTATCACATTTTTTTTTTTTTAAATCATCTGCAGCGTGTACAAATGAGGAACACAGTACGGGATATAACAAAAAACATGTCCGATCAGTTGCATGTGATTTTTTTTTTTCCATAAATATGAAATACATTACTGTATCCTGAAACATGCATGTCTATAAGCTTTTCCTTACTGTCCAATGCCAGGCTGCCTGCAATCATATTTATATGATACCGAGAGGGTCTGCTGGTAACTGGGGCTGGATCAGCTGGGGCTGCAGCGGGGGCGGCAGCTGCAGAGGCACCATGGGCTCCACCATCTGCACGGGGTTGGAAGGCGGGGGCTGAGGCGCCGCTGTGGCAGGAGCTTCTACCACCTCCCCGTTGTAGAAGAAAAACTGACACTGCTGAATGAAGGTCTCTATCACTGACTGGTGGATCTTGGTGGTGGATAAAAACGCTCTGTTTTCAAAATCAGGTCTCATCAAAGTAGGCCAGAAACAAATTGATAAGTTATCAGCGGTCATAAAGTTGGTTTTATATTGCTGGCTAACCCTGGAACATGAACAACAAGCATTTAGTTAATTAAAAACGGTAGATGGCAAACAACCAGAGAATTTAACATGGTTCCCTTACTTCCTGACTGTAAGATTATTTTTAAGGCTTAAGGATTTTTGTTCCCTGCCTCCCACTATCCATTGAAACAGTAGCCCTTGTTTTCTGAAAGCAATTATTCAAAAGGAAATCTAGAGACCAAAAWTATTTTCAGATTTGACAGCTAACAAATGAAAGTCTAATTACATTTCGAATCCAAAGAAAAGTTTAAAGATTTTCCGCCCTTTTTTTTTTTTTTTTGAAATGACAATATTAAATACACTTCAAATTCCTCAAGCCAGCTACAGGACTTCACATTTTACTAACTCAAGCCCAGTAAAATGTCCAGAAGAAAAATGAACGAAACTGCTTCTTCCTACAGGACAGCTAGATATTAACTGACATTTATGGCACTCAAGGGAAAGAGAGATTGTGTTTTATCACATTAAAAATAAGTACTAAACCAAAATATCAGTTAAAAGACATCTCTGCAGATTTTTATTTTTGTATTGGCTAGTAATGGAATTTGGCCCAGCTTCCATACCAGTGGAAATTCCACTTAGATCAAGGCACAGAAGTTGAGGCAGACGCCCTTTCCCGAGACATTTTGAGAAAAGTCCCAGAATTTATAGGCCTGATGCTATGGGTGCTTTCCTATTAAGTGAAGCATGGGGATTCTTCTCAGGCTGAGGACATATTTGAACTTGATTTCCCAAAAAGACAAAATACAAGTCTTTGAAATTCTGTACTTCTTATGTGCTTTTCTCCTTCAGTTGCTAAGGTCTGAAATGATGATAATAATAAGACCTTAAAATAATCAAATTCACTCCTGACATGAGAAATACTTGTGATCTAGATATAAYAACTTTCTAATAACAGCTACAGTTACCTTTCTATATAGTGAACTTCTAATAAAATTCGCTGCTTCTACTTGCATTTCTGTAAATGTTCAGATATAGTATTACTACATAAGATAAATAATTTTTATTTTTCTTTGATTTATGACACAGGYCTCCAATCATGTTTGCTGTCAGTGTTTCCTATTTTTTGCAGGTGTTGAGGCAGGTTCCTCGCATATCATCTAAATTCATTAGTACAGTACTACCATAATAAAACATGATTTAAAAAGCAATTCTTCTCTTTGGTGTCCTAAAGTTATCTACAATCTTCACAATCTCTATTTTTTTTTTTAAATGATACTCCAGAAAAGATTCAGAATTTAGTTTTCCAAAACCATTTTTTCAAATTAGTATCACAGTTTTATCTAGCAGTGAACATTAGAAATTATACACTAAGAAAACTAAGAGGCAAAGATTCCCAGCTAAGATACTCAGTTAGAATTACGTCAGTCCTATGTTATAATAGACAAGACATAACTAACTGAAAGCTGCAGTTTTCCTGCAAAAAGAGGGCAGGAAAAAAGAAAAAAGAAAAAAAGAAGAAAACACTTTAGCAAGTTGTCAGTTGTAATTTCAATTTTGATGACCAGCAAGAGCAGACTGCAAGGACTTCAGCTGGCTATATTCCACAGATTCAAAAGCTGTGAAAGTCATAATAAGCACTAGAATTACTACTGTAAGAAAATATTTTCATTAATTAACAAAGCATTTGTAGCACCAACTATAAAGGACAGACTTACATTTTAACAAGCACATTATTTATTCCAAATACTGCAAGCATAGACAAATACTCTCAAATCTGTTTTGAATAAATTGGGTCCAAAGGATAATTGGACACTATTCCTCAAGGAGAGTAACATTCACATTGTTTGTCTGAAATAATTATGCTTTATTTCGATTAAGATATCCCATCCCCAAAATATATAATGTTGCTCAATAATTTCAAAGCTTTTTTCTTCCTCTATCCAATTTTCTATTTAAATTTCTATTTTCCATTTAAATACCCTAAACTATAAAAACAGTAGCCAGAAAAAAAAAATCACAATTTAAATATCATGGTATATATAACAGCAAGTATGACATTTGATACCTAATGTCATGTATGGTATGTCATGTTATATGCACAAAATTGTCCAAAAGGAATAGATAAACCGCTAGCTACTTCTTAAATTGTGGGCTGCTGGACAACAGTGCTTTTCCTAAATAAGTTTAGATTTTGTTTTAGCGCTGGTGATGCTAATTCTACCTGATATTGATAGGTATACCTATTTTTATATATAGGTATATCTATATATTGATAGACTTTGCCTGAGTGGAGCTCAGTCAAGTAAGAATGAGTAAATTGGTCTGTTATTGTCTTTTTGTGACCAAATATGACTATAACCTGTGCACATAAAAGGCCAGGTAATGAAATGGTATACATCTTCTAGTATGAACTTACAGTAAAATTAGGCACCATCTTTGAAGAATGAACTATTAGATTTCCATGAGATATACACAGTTTTGAAGGCACACAGAAGACATTRACTCCAAGCAATATATATATTATATATATATATATATTTTTTTTTTTCAATTAGCATTTCTTAATAGTTCTCAGAAATAAAAGGTAAGAAAAAAAACAGAACTTTCCTTATTTTAGGCATTTGGCACAGTTTTTGCTGCTATATTCATATACTGACTTAAGCTGGTCCTACTTTGATTGAGGGAGACAGAACGGAATGACCTCCAGAGGAGAATTCAAACCCATACTTATCTGTGACTTTAACACCTCCCTCCTCAAAGAAATTTGCAAATGTGGTGTGTGTTTATCCTTTCAATACTTTTATAGCAGAGACTCTTTGCTGCAGTGGGGATACTAGCTATTTACACATAGAAAAGAATAGGCAGTATTCTCTCGAGACAGCCTTCCAATCAGCATTCTTAACTACTAGTTTCAGCTTCTATACTAACAAGTGAACAATGCAAAATGCAACTCAGCTTTGATGGTCCACTAATTGTTACTAATACAGATCTTTGTTTGCAACTGATAATAATAAAAACTTAAAAGAAAAATAATACTAAACCTGTTTAGATGTGTTATTATGTATTTGAAGACATCATAGTTCACAGGAGGGAATTTCTTCACAATTTCCTTCAACTCATGCAGTCGTTCTGTTTTATCCAGGATCTCTACAGATATAAGTGACATTTTATCATACATTTATGAAGTCTGAGTAAAGTGTTGCTAGTATTTTCCAGTATAAAAGGTAATCACAGAGAAATACAAAAGGAACTATAATATTCCTACCTACGTATTATTGCAAAGATTAAATTCTCCATCATAATGAGCTCCTAATATATGCAAATATTTTTCTGTATTTAAATGAATTATCTGTCCTTAACAGCAGAAAGTCATTTTACTAATTCACTGCTGCTTTGTAGAATGATAAACCACAATGTGACAGGATCATCTCCTCCTGTTGGATTGTCCTCTGCTTGCAAAACACCGCAACTTGAATAAATCTTACAGGATATTTYAGAGTGAGGTTCTATACAGAATTTAGGGAAGGAAGGAACTTTCATGAACTTGACTATCCTAGGCCTGTCAATTAGTCAAATATATGAATAAGCCTGATGCCGCTATCATAAACACATTTTTTAAAGAAGAAAGATTTTCACAGACTCGCAGAATCACAGAATATTCAAGGTTGGAAGGGACCTCTAGAGATCATCTAGTCCAATCTTCCTGCTCAAGCAGGCACACCTAGAGCATGTGGCACAGGGTGACTCACAAGATAGTGTTTGTTTGAAAGAGTAATTAAGACATATAATGGACTATGGAATAAAATAAGTTAAATCTAGCTACTTGTGACAAGTTGATACTATTTTATAACTTGAAATGAAACAACTGAGTTCACGTAACTGTTGGTCTGTCAATAAGAACAAAATTCCAGGACCTACAAGTTGAGCAGTAGAGAAAACAGGACTTGCCTGCAAACTAACTGCAGGCATATGTGTAAGGATTGCATGAATCYGTATTATCCTAACAAATATCCACATATGGAGGAACATTATAGCTCACCCACTCACTCAGAATTCTCCCCCATAAATTCCTATTGTATATAAATAGACTTGGACCTACTATACCACTTGTGGGGGGGAAAAGAGAGAAAAAAGAACACGGAAAAAGAAAACAAAAAACACTGAGGAACTAAGCATTCTGCAGTCTGCACTTCCATTCCATGATGATTTGTATTATAGAAGGAATACGAGCTCATTAACATCTAAAACACAGTTCTAAAAGCCTTCATCATATGCAGAGCAATATACATAGTGGAACAAAACAGAATCCTCCAATTAAATTGTCTGGAAGGATGGGAAATAAAAATCCTACAATTTAGACAATCAGGTTATTTTTGCCATATAGTTGTTAGTTTTAAGCATATCAATAAAATGCACATGCCTAAGCAATTAAAAAAAATCAATTTCAATGCAGCTGGTTATTTCAACTTGCAACGAATTTAAAAAATATAGTAAGTGCAGTCAATACACGTAGACAAAGACAAAATGATTTATTACTTACTTGATGTTTCTAACAACTCTTGATGCAAAGAGTAAGGAACCAATGGGTCTGGCAGATCCGCAAAAAAAGCCTTAAGAGCCCCAGCCACAGCATTTACTGTCACTTCCATAGATTCTAGACTGATACTATGATCTGTAAGACAAAATTTAACAGCAGTATAAGCAAAACCTAGAAGCTATAATTCCTCACAGTATTTTAATGAAAATAAGAATTTGCTAAAAAAGCAAAAATGAAACTGTTTCTAAACTTAAACAGCACATGAAAAAATGCAGCAGTGGGTTAACTGACATCTTTGATCCATATGTAATCAAGTAAGAGAAAATCTGACAGGAAAAAAAACAAACAAAAAAAAAAAAAAAAGCAAAACACATAGAAAAAAAAAACAACCCACAAACACAGAATACATGATACACACTCAGTACAGGATTGGGGGAAAAAAGTATGTTTATCTGGAAATAAGAGTTGCTTAACTCTCCATGGGGCCCTTAACTGGCCTCTGATTGGTTTTGTTCAACAATAAGTTTTAAATCCTGTTTTCCCCATTAAAAAAAAAACTCACGCAAAGCACAGCAATTTTAATAATTGATGTCATCTTGTTCGTGTGGCCATATTTGAAGCCTTTTAAGCACAGACAACAAAACATGCCAAAAATTACACATGGCCATAACAACTTATTGCTAAATTCTCAAATACCAGACGTTCTATGTTTTGTAACTAGCTTTTTAAAACTTAAAATCTAGAGTGCTACGTATTTTTTTAATCTAAAAGAATTGGAAACATCTCAGACTGCAGATCGTCCAAAATGTCCCAACTCAATTGTTTTAAAGGTGATTTTTTTGAGAATAGTATTATTTATAACAATCTGAAACTGAAGAACATCCTGTAGCGAGGTGATTGAAGAATATCCAGCATTTCAAATTAAAACAGACCTAGAACAGCATGAACAGGGTAGGAGAATAAAAATAATAACACCACCACCACCMCCCACACATTTGGCCTATCAAACAGTAAAAAATTTTAAATAGAAAAATCAAGAATATAAGCTAAATGAGAAAACATGAGGCAAAAATAACGCAGATCCTGTACCTCAAGGCATCAAAACAAATAGCGTAATATGCAAATCATATTCCAATATATTCTAGCATTATGATACAGGCTGTATTAGAAATTCATTATCACAATTTAACTGTTAATCCAGATAATTTCACTAACATAAATATCAAGTTTTTTTGTTGTTGTTTTCAACAAAAGGAAACTAAATGCCTAGGACTGATGAACTATTAACTAAGATACAACAGATCTGTTAAGTAGGTAAGAAATGCTGAGCAAGATTAAACTGGTTCATCTATTGATAAGTCCCCCATAAAAGGAAAACCACAAACAACAGAAACAAAGGATGGGGAAGAATTTTTGCAGCCAGTTAGGGCTGGTTTTATACACGACATCCCTGGTTATAAAATGGGCTACACTAATACGGAGTACAGGGCATTAGACGTTCAGTGCTATAAAAGTCAGTCAGAGACACAACTCATTTATATTGCACTACCTGATAAAAATTTATGGAGAATTAAAATTCTGTTTTGGCTTTAAATAATAAAATATATTACCTTGATCAAACTGCTTCTGAATATTGTCTTGATCTGTTTTATTTCCACTAACACGGTACAGGCCTTCAGTACATAATCCTTAGCGGGTAGGAAGGAAAAAAAAAAAAAAATCATGTAAAAGAGCTAATTCTTATTGAGCACAACACAATTATTAGCTAGCCACAATTAGTAGTTCAGAACCTTAAGGTAGGAATATAAACATAAATGCCTAAAAAAGAAACATGTTAGCCATTTAAAGAGACACTGAACTGCAAAAACATACAGTAACAGTGGCCTAGTGAGTGCACTGTTCTGTGAGAACAGGAACCTCTGCCAGACTATGACACCATGGTCACTCTCATGTACACACAGTAATTACAGTGCTAGGAACCCAAACTCTTTCCAAGCAAAAAAACTCTAGCAATAAATTCACATACATTGATACATTAAAAATCCTACATGAGCGATAGTATTTAGAGATTAATGGGATGCTCAATTCACACGCTCAGAAAGCCACCCAAAACTGTTTTACTACTGCTTCTTGTAGTTATGTAATCCTAGAATACAGAAACGTTCTTTTTTAAATATCAAAACCACTAAGCACTATAAAAAAGTACCTAGTCTGAGACTCACCCAGAACTAGGAAGCTCTCATCTGAAGTTGAATAGCTCTATAATTTACATTAACCAATTATTAAACAAGCTCTCAACCTTTTCATGAAGTGTTATTCTTAATCTTGTATTTCATGGCATGTTCACTTTGACAAAAGAATAAAACACTTCAATTAATATGACACGACAAACAGCAATTCGCTCGTTCTGTATCTGTCAAAGAAAAGGTAGGTGCATTCTTTATCTCATTAAGAAATGGATGACAGATCTGAAGATACTTTAATTTCATTCTTCCCCAGCACAGTCACTGTTCAGTTGCTTTAGGTCTGGAGGGAGGGAGAGGATGAAGAGGGGCAGCATAATCAGAAGTACTCTGTGAAATACACTGACATCTTGAGCTTATCTTCATTGTTTAGAAATTATTTACATAATTCCCATGATGTTCCCTTTGAAGAGATAACTTAATTAGCAATACAGCTCAAGTGCACAACATGTGTTCATGAATATTTATTTCAAAACATTTATTTACAGTTTTCAGGGATTCTCACACACTAATCCATTAATGTGTGTGCTCCTCCTCTGTCCATCACATAGCCAGTTCTCCATTAGGAAAAAACAATTCATGTCTTTTTCCCACCCACTTGAATTTGGGCAGAGTTTCCCGTGTTGACTAACTCCAGAGTCGCAAAACAGAAACGGGACCATAAATACTGAAACTCAAGCTTATCCCAGCCTCAAGCGGATCACTGGATCACTCAGGTTGGAAGAGTCCTTGGAGGGACATCCTCCCCAGGCTGAACAAGTCCAGTTCCCAATACCTCTCCTCCCAGTCACGAGCTCAAGCTCCCTGACTGTTGGTGGCCGAGAGGCTCCCTGAGCCTGTCACCAACTTCGTTAAACTAGGGCACACACAAAATAAACCCAAAATACCACAAACAAAAAATGCACACGTGTAATTTTAACCCAAATAAGCAGAAGCCTAGGAAAGTTACAACCAGTAACAGCAGCTGTTGGATAAACCCACTCATAAACCACGCTCGAAACTAAAATGGTGACATGTAAAACATCACAAAAGAGTCACTACACAACTATAAAGGTGCCATAAAAGTTAACAGTAACACTTAAAATACTTTAGAATAAAAGGAATTACATTCATTATTTTCACATGGTTTTAAAACATAAAACTCAATCATACCAATCACATTGGGCAAAAACATTATTTAAAAATATATTTTATAATATATTTTATTAATATTTCATAACATCATTTTGTTAAACACTAAATTAGCCCCCAGAAAGTTACACTCCCATGTCAAACAAACCTGACTACTTTTGAGACTGAGTAGCTATTCAGCTTTCATGTAACATTAAAGAAATCTGGCCCGTAACACCACCCTAATTTTCTTAAAAAGCAAAACAGGGCTTTAGTTTTGTGGGTAACAGTGTTTCTCTCTGCTTATCACAGGATCACAGAACAGTTGAGGTTGGAAGAGACATGTAGAGATCATGTAGTCCAAGCCCCCTGCTCCTGCAGGGACACCCAGAGCACAGGGTGGCAACGAGGCAGGTTTGAAGACCTCCAGAGAAGGAGAATCCACAGCCTCCTTGGGCAGCCTGTTCCAGGGCTCTGGCACCCTCACAGGAAAGCAGTTATTCCTCATGTGGAGATGGACCTTTCTGTGTTTCAACTTACTCCCACTGCCCCATGTCCTATCACTGGCCACTACAAGAAGAGTTTGTCCATTTCCTCCCTACATTCTCCCCTCAGGGACTTGCATAGATTGATCAGATCGGATCTCCTCGCTGTCCAGGCTTCTCCAGGCTAAACAGGTCCAGCTCACTTAGTCTTTCCTCATACAATAGGCCCTTAATCATCTTTGTTGCTCCCTGCTGGACCCTCTCTAGAAGCTCCAYATCTCTTGAGTTATGTTAGGGAACACATTTCCACAAATCTAGCTTGCAAATCAACAATGTAGTTGAAAAGTTTACATCAACTGCTTTAAGAAAATGACCTTGTATTCTGTTCTCAAGAATAGAACAACAAAATACACCAAAATAACTGTATCACTAAAATTCTCTTTTGGAAGACCATAACTGAAAATAACTAGTGTCAAAGAATTAAGAGTAAGCAGTTATAATAATTCTCAGGTTACMCTCTTCTTAAATCTGAATGTAACACAGGTAAAAGTATACAAACATCAGCAGGTTTTATACAATACTGTGTCATCAATTATATATAAAAAACTGTACGTTCTGCAAAAAAAATTACAAATAAGATCACAGGATCTTTACTAAAAGGTAGTTTTTCTGCAAACACTATATATAAATATTTAGTGAAAAGATTGATGGTTCATCACTAGTAAGTTACCTGAGAATTCCAAATTTATTTTATCTTGATCAATGAACCTAAAAGAGCGAGCCCTAACAACTAAGCAACTCATTTTGCTAAATTGCAAGGAAGTCAAACACGTAAACTGGATAAATGAAGCATAATCCTACAACCATGGGCCACATGTCAATAGCCAAATAAACATGTTTACGATATTTARCCAAGCCTTTCTCATTCCTTACCCAAAAGCAACAGAATTGTTAAATTTAAGGTAATAATTGCATAGTGTTGCATAATTTCTTTTAATCAATATGTTCCAACATAAGAAAYAGTATGTGCTGTTCCTGCTCTGTATTAGTAGCATCAGAACGGTAYATTTTACTGCTGAAATGGCGACTCTAAATTTACTGCTTATTTGGTTTGGATCTGCTTAAGCATTAACCATTTCCATCCCTCAAATTTCCTACTTCCACTACCATCTAAGAAAGAA
Source organism: Nothoprocta perdicaria (assembly GCF_003342845.1). Lineage (NCBI taxonomy): Eukaryota > Metazoa > Chordata > Aves > Tinamiformes > Tinamidae > Nothoprocta > Nothoprocta perdicaria. The sequence continues at coordinate 5,596,056 of NW_020456087.1, read as the reverse complement.
TCCTAGGGGATGCAAGCAGTAGGTCATCTCTGAAAAACATAAATTATTTCATTTAAGAACATCAAGTCAGAATAAAACTTATTCCTTGAAAATACCAACCTAAACAGAAACTTWGAAGATCTCTGTGCATTCTGCACAGAATTAACATACTCCTTCAATAGGAAAAGGTTTATGGTGAAATCTTGAAGGATACTTTCCTATCTTATCTTCCCATCTTGGCATCCAAAGCAGAGAAAACCATGTTCTACATTATTTTTAACTTCAGTCACAACCCAAAAGATACAAAGCACTGATTTATATAATTGCATGAGACATACATATAGCATTTTAAAAAATAACATACCTCCTCAGTTTGAAACTAACCATACATACAAAAATGCTCCTTTTCTTTTCACATTCTTTTTGATAAGCAGAAAAAATTCTAGGAGTGAAAATAATTTTGAAATAATGCCAAAACTTAACCATTATATAACAAAACTAGCACTTGTGAGAGCCAAGGCACACAAAACATCAGCAACTACATACCAAACGACCACAGGATAGCAGTTTTTGGGTTTTTTTAAATTTGTAGACAATTTCAGGAATAATACTTWAAAAAAAGCCTTTAGAAGTATTACAAGTCACATTTTCTGAACTCTGTAAGATTAGAAACAAGTTGATATCAAATACCACAAGTTTACTGCTAGGGTATACTAGATATTGCTTAGGTATAAGCAAAATACAGGAAATGTACTATGCTTTGGAATCCGTTTTAAACAAGACTTTCAAAGACTTTTTGCTTTTCAAATGTGAAACTTAAGCCTTTGCTTAAGTTCTATAAAGACACAAGCACCTCTTGAAGATCTAACAAATTACAGCCAATAAATGGTTTAAGGACTACTTATCAAGAACGGTAATTTCATGACTCATACTCTTAGAATTTACAATTTCCGCATATGATGAAAAAATTAAGGCAATCAAATCAAATGCTAACTTTATCTCCTGAGACTCTGATCTAGTCCAATCAGAGATTTGAAAACACTTTCCAATTCCAAAGCCTTGAACATGGCTGAGAAACTGGCAAGAGATGGGGAGAGGAGGGGAAGAGAAGGGGGGGAAGGGGGGGAGGGGGGGGGGGGGGGGAGGAAATAAGCACCCTATGGTCTTCATGGCTCTGAAGAGCAAGAAAAGTACTTTAAAAAAACAAACAAAAACACTAAACAGTTAAGTCCTTTGCAAAGAATAGAATGATAACAGAAATATACTGATAGATCATTCAAGCAGAATTGGAACAGCCTGCAGTTCTTGATTAAAGAGTTTTAAAAAGTGATTACTAAAAGCATTTGCACAAATGTCTGGGGAGTGAAAGCACCAACCTTGAAAGAAAGATAGTTTTGTGCATGCTCAAAAAGACCAAAGCAGTAGATTATACAGAAGGAAGATGTTATTCTGATGGCTCAGGTCCCAAAGCATAGGACACCCAGCAAAGTTTTGGTGGGCTGGAAGCAGTTCAMGCTGACAGCAGGCTGACTTGCCACGGGACAGCTCAAATACAGAAGGACTCTCCAGGGCCAAGGGTCAAGTTGCCGATACAGGAAGTTTACGGCAGAGGAAACGGTCTCCTGGACTCTAGTCCAAATCCTGGCTTGCCTTTTCAGGCCAAACACACCCAAGCCAGACATGTGGATTTTATTATCACAGCCAGTCGCAAAGTTGATGCTGTCAATCTATTTCAGGACAAGCTACGAAACACTCCCTTTGAACCCTCTCCTCTCTCCAAGTCAGAGAAATTTTATTGCACAAGAGCTTCAATACGTGACTTCAGTCTCAAAAGAAATCTAGAGAACATTATTACCGCTTCAATATAAAAATAAGTCATTATCAAAAATAAATCATAACAACAGCTCTTACAGCTAAGTAAAAGATTTGGAAAGACCAAAAGTCACCAGCACAGACTACCATGTAGGAGAATAGAAGAAGACAAAAAAAAAAAAGAGCAATAAGCTTCGAAAAGAGAGGTTTCATTCCATCTTTACCAAGTGAGTAAGAGAAACAGCAGGACGACTCTTCCCACAGCCACCCAAAACTCACACAGAATGCACAGTATTTGTACAGCTTGTTAGACGTTCTCCTACTTTCAGTACCTGCAGAGCAACATTCCATGATGAGCTAACACACAAGCAGTCAGCTAAAAGGCAAAGCAGGATGTCCCGAGTCAGCACTTTGAGAAGACCCTGGCATTTTGAAAAAGCCAGCAACTTGACTAAACATACCTCAAAGATAGGTCATTAGAGGAGAATAAAAGTGTTAAATCTTCTGTCCAATTGAATTATTTGACAAACTTCAGGAGGGAGAGTAGAGAGGGAAAAAAAAAAAATAATCATGTTCCCACGCTACTGTAGTTCTCCCTTTCCCACAAGCTGGTGAAACAAGTCCTTTGTGATCAAATACTGCACTTTTTAGAGACAACAATGCATTTAAGCAATCTTCTTTAGATCTGAATTTACTTTTTTGTTGTTTGATAACATTCTCAATTAAACCTTCTCAAGGTCAGGTTATTAGTACTTGATTCTACTGATTCTACAGACTCCTTCGATCCACTACAACATTACACATTAGCCAGAACTGAGACAGTGATGCACCCTTTTCCTCTTCTACCCTCTACAGGCATCAGYAAAGCCTAGGTATTTCTGCAGTGATCTATACCATTATATTACTCCTTTTCCACTTTTCCCCGGGTCAGGTGAGGAAAAGGAAAACAAAAGGGAGAGGAGAAAAAATAAAAATAAATAAATAAACCCCCACAATTCTTACCTTCAGGCAAGGAATCAGTACTTATATTTATAGATTGCAAGAGGTTTTACTCCACCCCCCTCTTTTTATTGTAATAATATAATACACAAGTCTCCAGAAAGAGCTGTTAGGCACACCACCTGTAGTACCTCTGTAATCACTGCTCTTCAAGATAGTAGTAAAACCAAATTTCAAGCAAGGAAAATCCTTCAGTTTTACTCCTGATAAAACACCATTGCCTTACAACCAATGCTATAACAGAACTAAGAGAACACTTGAAAAAAGGCACTTCATTTTATGCTCAGCAATATCAAGTAGCATGTATCCACGAAAAGAGAACGCCCTGCTCTTTTTTCAGCACCAAATATTAATTTCCACTCCCTTGCCTGCTTCAAAACTAGCAAACACACACCTTCAGAGCGAGCAAGACCTAGGCACTCAGCGAATACCACCACGCAGGTCACACCCAACCCTCAAAACAACTCCCCACTGACAAATGTAGCCTTTGCTGTCAGATTAGCAAAATGAGACTGTACTCGCCTCACGACCATACAGTAAAATCGACTGAAAGCAACAGAGAAGTCAAACACATGACCACAGAGAAGGAAGAGGGATGAGAGGCATCCTGAGAAAATGCACCTTAATATGAAAACAAACCCATTCATATTTTACTTGCAGTGGACAAAAAAAATTTTAATAAAGTAAGCACCACAAACCACATTGTATTACAACAACACCCCTCACATTCAGTCTAGGAGCACATTTCATAAAGCTCTTGACAGCTATCAAACACTCAAAAGATGTTGCACTGGAATTTACACAAACTGCTTGACATTTTTCACACAGAAATCACTGCATGTGCAATAAACAATGATCACAGAAGACATTTTTCTGCCTTTGCTAGGCTTTAAAATGCAAGGCTAACTTTACAAACAGAAACAAAAAAGAAAGCCTGCCGCCTGACTAAACTGTTTGAAAGGTCTGTTTTCTAAAATTTGATAAAGTGAATTCAGAGTTTTTATTAAATATACTGGAAACAGTGAGAAATGCAAAATCAGAACAGTACTGGGTTAAAATTCAGCTGAGATTAGAAAGCCAAGTCAGTTCTCAAAATTATATTACATAAGAGTTAAATCCCAATGTTCAACTGTTGAAAGGCAAATCAAATTTTTTTATACATGAAGAGAAAAGGCAATCACAAAGTCATATTAAATATACAATTTACAGAATTATTCTCTTTTCAAATAGTCTTTTTCCGTAATAACTTTAGCATTCCAGAAGTGCTTTAAAATGCAAAATGAGAGGCATTACTTGCTATGTAATTGCAAAATCATTCCTCTAAAACACTCTCTTACCTGTATCTTCAATGAATTGCACACATTTTTCAACAAAGAGAGGTATGGGTTTCTCRGCTGTAACCAGATCTTGTAGGGGCATCCCAAAGTAATTGCTTTCCCAGTTCCTACGAATTGGAGGATTTAACGGCTTTGTTTTCTTTTTCTGCTACAAGAAAATAAAGTTACTTAAGTAACAATTACATAACACACAAGCAATATTGTAATTAACTTGTTAAACACCATTCAGTAAAATCAAACAATCACCCATCTGTTGGGCATCCAAGTTGGCAAACTAAGTAAAATCAGACGTACTTTTACAACAGTATACACTAAGTATAAAGAATTCAAATCATTTCTAATAGATTTGGTCATTTTGCATCAGATAAGGAACAGGATGACCCCATGTAGCAGAGACAAGGCCAAAACAGGAGCAAAAACAAAAACATCCCACTTGCTTAGAGAATTGCTGTGACTCCCTACATTATCATTCAGCAATATCCACAAAGAAAATCCTCATTAGGCAAAACTGTAACCTTTTTCTAAAAATTTCTGTAGAGATAAGACTGTTACTGAAGGTTCTGAACRGAATTCTCTATTAAGAGTACTAGATAATCTATATATTGCAGCCATTCTAGAAACATGCTGATAGGGAACACATAGGAAATGATCTGAAAGCAAGTGTTGCATATACTTCTGTTTAGCATGATTGCTTTGTTACAGGCCTAAAGTTTYAGCAAGGAGGAGGTTTTACTAAAAATGCTTAGTAGATTTGACAGACAAGTTTTATTTATTTATTTGYGACTTTTCACAGTTAAACTCCATTTTACATAATTACAGGAATTACATTTCATCAGACTGCACGTTTCATYTTTGAAAGCTGATGAAAATATTCAGAGATGGCAGTATAAAACCATCAACCAATTGGCTGCACAGCAGCCGAACGTGAAAACTAAAYAAACACTGCAATGAAATCTAGCACTTAATTTTCAGGTTTATACACAGTAAAACAATACGCTAAAAGCATTATACTTTAATGTTGAATAGAAGAAGATTTTAGTGGTAGCTAAATCAAGACAATGAACAAAGCAAAACACAACTTGAAATGACTGTCTTCCAAGGTGTTTGATGCACATTCCCATCRTTTGGGAATAAACAGAACATCACAGACACTCAGATGACAGATCTGAAACCCAGCAGATGTAAAAAGATTATACCATCCTCTCTGAATAAAATATTAGAATATCATATATTAAACAAATGTTCTTGCTGCAAGTAGAAAGCACTAGGGTCTTTCAGAATTTACAACAATTATAACAATAATATTACACACATTTACATAGAGTACTTCAATAYAGCATGAAACATCACCTATTTCCATAAAGGATATTTTTCTAATGCCTGTCCTACATTTAGAAGAATAGATTTAAGGCCCCGAGATATCAAATGTCACATAAGGCATCCACAAAAAAATGAAGTTCTGGGGTATATGTCTATCTGAAACTGTCAATTTGATCTACGATCTAGAATGCRAAAACTTGTCTAAAGAACAAAAAGAGAAAGCCATAATTCACATAAAACTAGAGAGCAGGAAAAAGAGATGATCCTTGGAGGGCGATTCTATAAACATAAAATCAGACCTTTGCTAGATAGACATAAAGCTACAATAACAAATGTATTTACTATTTGCCATATGTACTGATGTTCCCTCTTTTGTGCAGTATGTATTCAACTCTCCCTCAATGCTTCCTTTTTCTCTTGTACATGAGGGTGGGTAAACTCTCCTATGATATATAAATCCAACGGTTGCTTTGAATCATGCAATCTGAACTTCACAAAATATACTGTTACAAATTGACAATACAATTTTGAAGAACGAAAAGATTAAGTATTTTAAATATACCGTTTCAAATAGGAAAGTCTCAAATTGGGAAATGGTATGTCTAGACTTCATAAGTGAATAGCTAGCTCTGAACACAAAGACAGGCTACTGTGCCAAAGACCTGCTTTTTGTCAAATTGTTCAACTGGCTTCAGAAAGAAGTCCAGCTCTTATTTCTACCCAAAATAAACTTTAGTGAAAGCTAACTTTCAGTCCCTCTCCTGTGCCCTGGGAAAAGAGCAGTCAGCCATTCTATTCCATCAATCATAGCACAGGAGTTTTGAATCAGCTTGTCAAGATAACAAAAAGCTTAAACTTTATCAGTGCAAAAGTAACTTTTAAAACTTCTTTGATGAAACAATGTTAAAAGAAAAAACACTGTTCAACATTAAATTATTAGTCAAGGAGAACCTGAAAAAGTTATTTCAAATATTCTAAATTCTGGTGTAGAGATTATGACTTTGTTAATGGTATTTTTAGTTCAACAGTCAGTTCAGCTGAATACACCCACTCCGCACATGACACTAATACGGAATATATAGGGAGCACTAATTTGGGCACAGTCAAAGATAGTTTTACAAGCTCCTCCTAAATCATAACAGCGAAGTGCTAATAGTCATCAAGCTCGGCAACAAGAACCGGCACAAAGATTTTGTTAGCTAATCCTAGCGTAAAGTTCAAGTATGACAACTATGCCACTGCTTCACTATGTTAATGAAAACGTAAGCCCAACACCAAAAAGCTAAAGCCCTTGGTTTTCATTTAAATTTCACCCAACGACTGAGGGTGGGAGCCCTTGAAATCATCTAGTCCAGTCCTGCTGGATCCCAAGCAGGGTCACTGCCCAAGACCACGTTCCGCTTCTCACTATCTCCAAGGATGGAAATTCCACAACATCTCTGGGCAACCTGTTCAACGACCCTCACAGTAAAAACACATTTCCTCRTGCTGAGACAGAACCTCYTGTGTTTCCATCTGTGCCTACCACTTCTCTCATCCTGTCACTGGGCACYACTGGCGAGCCCAGAACTGGACACACGCCACTCCAGGTGTGGCCTCATCTGGGCTCGATAAAAATTGATTTCCTATAATTGGCRGAAAACTTGCTTTAGTGCAGCCAACACTTTTCACCATGGGCTGCACCACTTGCTGAGCAGCACTCTTCCAGGCAGACACTAGTCTGAGGCTTCAGCTAGCTGTCAGACTTGAGTACAACACACTTAACCGCACTTTCAGAATCAGCTTAGAAAACTAACAAAGCCTCCAAACTGCTGACCAATCTTCACGGCAGCAGAGCCCCTTACTCAAGCTAGTTCTTTCCATTTAAAAGGGATGCTCCTCCTTTTTGCTCTCATGTGCTTCCCAGTCCAACTCCTGTCCTCATTTGCCTATCCAAGGGAAGTTCAGCCACTCCTCTTCTACCTCCCACACATTTCATTCCTACTTTTAACATAAGGGAAATTTTCTGCCTGATTTTATTTGTGTTCAGTCATCCCTACAGTCAATGAGGGAACATTTAGAGTTCCTGCTTTTCACTGTAATTTTTAAATTACACACACCCAATAAGATAACTACAAACATTAAACTTTCAAGGAAAAACTGATGAAAACTTAGAAGTATTTTAACTTTTCTTATACTGTTCCAAGAAAAAAATCTAACACTAGAATACATAGTGAAAATATCAAGAGTAATTTGCTAAATCAATCATTGATTTTATTTACACAAAAACACTTGAACGYAAAAATACAAGTTGATCCTCCATCTGTCACATTCTTTTTTAAGCCTTATTTAAAAAGAGACAAACATACATAGTAGGTATGTTCCTGACACTATTTCAGTAGTAGTTTCAACATAGTTTTCACATACTTTGAATTTATAATGAGAGCTAACAAGTTTAAACACGGTAAAATAGATGTTGAACCTGTACTGCTCATATCACGTGTTTTAAAACACGTCCAAGTAAGAGACATTAAGAAGTCATCCGAGTGCTAYTGTTTTTTCTTTCCCTGTACTGAAATTTAAGTTTTATGATGAATTAAAGATCATTTTAGATGATCATTTTAAAATCACCCTAATATAAAGAAAAAAGGTCATTCAGAACTTCGTGTTCCAGTTTTCTTCATTCTTTCAAAAAAAAAAAAAAGACTAGATTACAAGGCAAATTGAAGTGTTCTTTTTTTCTTTAAAATTAATTTGTCAATACAGCTGGGCAGTTGAACAGCTTTTTCCAAGCGCAAAAGAAACAGAAGAAATAAAAGACAACTTGACCTTGGTGAATAAAACTATACTCAAAGAACACACAAAAAACAGGTTTTTGTTCCCTCAGATTTACAGACATTTTTAAACGGTCTGTCAAAAACTCTCACCAATTTCTTCCTGATCAGATAATATTATAATACTCATTGCAGAATGTGTGTCATCGAAATTTGTTTTCAGGAGAACACTGAATAATTTCTTCTATACAAAAAAATGAGAGATATCCATACTAATTCAATTCCTACTTTTATAGATGTAGAACAAATTATTTTTTCCTACAAACTTTAAAAAGTAGTATTTATAAATATTATTCGCAATGGAGGGAAAATAAAGCATGCACATTTAACATGAAGTTGTATGTTCTCCTTTGCAAAAATGTTTTCAATACATGTGCTGTTCTGTATATGCTGGGGAGGAAAAACCCAGAGGTGTTCACAGAAACTAAAACAAGCACATTACATGGCAGGGCAGGGGGAGGACAGAGATTTAAGAAAACCACCCCACACACATGGGGGCGGGGAAAAAAGTATATACCTACAAACCTAAATCGGGCAAATGGCCTATTTCAAAAGACATTCACAAATATTACTCCAAATTGGACAGGTAAACTTTTTGTCCTCAATTCTATAATAAAATATAATAAAAAATATATATAATAAAATTTTATAATAAAATAAATATAACATATATACACTCACTTCACATACAAATGTGTATATATGTAGTTTCTACCAAACTTGTTTACATGTGAGAGAACACAGGGAGCACCATGAACAAGCTAAGAAGCAGTTGAGAACYGCACACCGTGTATTTGTGGTATCAGTGCATAAGCAGTAGCAGCTTAGGTATATGAAAAATTACCTCCTGTCACAGATGTAAGGTTTCCACAGTAAGATCCTTATCCCTTAGGAATGTTCAATACTCTTTTACCCCTTGAAATTTCCTGCATTTCTTTTCTGTTGCTCCGGACCTCAAAACTCAATAAATTAAACTCAAGGTTACTTGTTGTGTGCCTTCCAAGGCTGCTGCTTCTGAAAAGACTGACATGGACAAGCACACAAGAATATTCCAGAGCTCTTCAGAATTTACTTTTTTAAATGAACTTCATTATCCTTATGACTGCAATTCCTATTTGCACTTTTCAAAAAAAAGGACAAGGAGATGAACGAGCAAAGGTATCTCTCTCAAATGGAAAATTTTAATTAGACACGGTGAAAGAGTAGATGMAGAGTGGCACATGATCATTGTATTCTTCATTTAGTGAACGACATGTTTATATRGGGGATCATTCACGCTGGAAAAGGTATTTCATCTTCACAGTTCTTTAAAGAATAACGGCACAAAGAACTAGGTGCTCTTCCATATGAGAAAATCTACCAGAGACATTTCCACAGAAGGAAAGGGAAGTCATCAGGCAAAAACCTTTGCAAATATTGGCACACAACATGCACTTGAAAGCTTTCAAGTACCTCAAGTACAGTGAGGTACTACACACCCAGCCAGCTAGGAAGTCTTATGAATGAAGCCAGCCTGACTCTTTCTTTTTCACCTCCTCTCCCTCCATATAGTTCTCTACCAGGGTAAGTCTCCACATGCAAGCAGTACATTCAAGGCCAGAGAACAATTTTTTTCAGAATAAAGACGGCCATAACATAAAATAGCACAAAGATGTTCTCTGACAAGTTAGATTATGCTAGAGTGATTTACCACTTTCTCCTTTGAAAACATTTTTTTTTTCTTGAGACAAAGAAAATACCATGATCAGATTGTGTTACTAGGGTACATTTTAGAGAAGCATGCGATAGCAACATATAGGAAATTACTATGACAAGTGGTGACAGAAACAGGACAACATTCAACAATATGAAGGGCAAATTCAGGACTAATGGAAAACAATCACACACTCATAGACCACCAGAAATCTGCRCAGTGCTACATGGCAGGATGCCCTCATTTGAAAAGTACCAAGAACAAGGATGGACCAACGACAATAACTGCAATACGAAGGAGGAACATGCAATTACACAGTTGCATCAGGGAGCTACTTCTAGTACAGAACAAGAAACATCAAAGCTTATGAGATACATTGTTATGATCTTATCTGCAATACACCATTTCAGACATGTTCATCGACAAATCTCACTTTACTGAGATTACAAAAGTCTCCTCGGTCTTCTAAAACATTCTAAAAGAAATAACAAACACCCTTATTCCACTTGCTTTCATGTTACAAGACAGTAAAAAAGGAAAAAAAAAATCAGCATAAAAAAAATTGGAAACTGCAAGCAGTTGCACAACAATGGAAAAGAAAGAAAAGTTTGTGAGGAGTTTTAGGAAGTACTGAGGAGTATCCCTTTCATATCAATTATTTCCACAAAAACTGAACAGCCCAAGAACAGTTTGTGCAGCTCTACCTATTAATACTCTTAAAAATCAATTAGAAATGGGATGTGAGCAAACAAATGCTTATGGGGTTAGGAGCAACAACAATGGCCTCGTAATTCAGGCCAAAGCACACTTATTCTGCTGGCTTCCATTTTAAATTCTCCAATGTCTTTTTGTAGTTAGCAATGTTTTGGATTTTGCCAGTGGTGTTGTATGCCTGCCATGCTTGGTTATTGTTTGTTTTTTTTTTTTATTCTCCCCACAAAAACATTTTTATTTTTGTTTCTGAATAGCAAAAATCAGAACAATTCTGAGTATTTATTTCTGCCTTTAATAATGTCTCAAATATTCACACTAGGTTGCCAAAATTGTTCGGTACAAGTATGTTTGATAAAGGACCAGCTGAACTAGTGCTATTAATCTTGCAACTGCAACATGACCTGCTAGTTTTTTTTATTCCTACCCTTCCAGATACACGCCACTCTTCCATCCTCCTCCTTTATTTTCTGCCTTAGTCCAACTGCCTCTTCATCCATCTCCTGCCTCCCAGCATCATTCCCAGTGCCCATCTCATTAGACCCCTTATTTTATAAATTAGAAGACTGGGGTCTGAAATCACTGAGAGAACGAGGTAGGGGAGATCAGCAAGACAGCTGCTTTTCTTTGAAGCTAACATCTTAAAACGTTTTCCTCTATGAGGAAAACAAATACCACTCAAGAACCTTTTGACATGTTTAAACTTTAAAGCAACTGTTACAAATTGGAAAACCGTAATTCAAAAATAAAAATTTAAATGTAAAATTTACATAGGCTAATTCAATTTCCAAATGAAGACCACTTTACATACTAAAAACTGAAGTTTGAAAACACTAAGCCATGTATAAACTGCTCTATAAAGAGCTTTCTGCAATACACTCAAGTATGATGCAAGTCAATGCAACACACACAAGATTATCTATTAAAAGCACCAAGCATTCAAGTGTTTTAGCTATTAAGTTGAATTTGCTTTCTCCATTATTACAATAATTTTTATTCTGCCACTAAAAGTCATATTTTCTCGGAATAACTTTAAAGTATAAGCTATAAACCACAACTTAGATTTTTAAATAAATCTATACCGAAGCAGTAGCTAGCAAGGTGAAAAAAAATAGTTAACACTTGGAAGTCTTAACCACTACAAAGTTTTAACAGTCTGAAATCACCAACTAGCTCTCAACAGGTCCAGCCAGCAGCAGCGGGTGGGGGCATTGATAAAACTACACAGGGAAGATGCATTTCAGAAGGTTTACGCAACTTAAACAATAGCAGCCAAATTGGGAACTCTGCATCAAGACTGTAAAAGAATGAGAGATATTATTTTTCTATTACTATCTACAAATACAGCTTACGTTTAGGCAAAAAAAAAAAAAGGAAAAAATCACTACAGCAATATTTAAGATAAAATAAGGTGCAGTTCTTACATATTTTGATTCTTCCCCTCTCACTAGGGGTGCCCCAGAAGTTGGTAAAAAGTGTAACATGTCTCACCWAACCACATCTTGTCAAAAATTGACTTACCTTCTTTTCTTCTTTTGCTTTTTGAGGTTTCTTCTTTACTTTTTTATCATCCAATTCTTGATCTGAAGTAACAGCAGGGTTATCTATGCCACCCTTCCATGTTTCGACAGGCGAAAGAAGAGGGTCCTCCTCACTTCCACGATGTCTTCCTTTTCTTTTATTTTTRGAAGTGGTAAAAGCCTCATCATCACTTGCATCTGAATGTGTTCTCCTATAGTAGGACTTTGCTTTGCTGAACAGTGTCTTTGACTTATATTTGTATTTTGAAGGCCGCCTTTCTCCATGGCTTCTAGAGAGTCTATCGGGATATCCATTTTCTTCATCACCTTGAGCATTTAGAACAATCGAGTTTCGAACTTTTATAATACGATTCTGACTATCATCTGGAACGGCGTAGATATCATCTGCAAAGCCTTTATGCTTGAAAATAGTGTCAATGGGTTCAGCGTAATTATCAGAYGGCTCTATATCTTCTGGCGGTGCTGTGGGCACCCGAGAAGGCTGTTTCCTAGGATTTTTACCAATGCCTGCCTCAATTGTTTTCAGAAGATTGGGGTCCAGTTTTTTCACATTTGTTTTTGGAACAAGTGGTTTCGGTTTTATCGGGGGAGGCACTTTATGGTTGCGTTCATGGTCGTGACAATTGAGGGGTGTACTGTGAATAGGATACTCATTTCCTTCCAGGTCGAGTCGGTACTTTGAACGGTCACTAGGTGTTGGAAGCAATCGCACTTCATCGCCAATTGGACTGTAAGGTGGTGGCCCTTCCGTATCATCCTCTGAATCTGGATAGTTGTAGTCAAGGGAACTTCCTCTGGGCGATCTTGGAAAAACATCTTCGCTTGTATGGGTCGATTCCCTCGTGCTGTCTGACATATAAGAATTTTCAATCATGTTCTTCTTCTCTAACACATCACTGAAGAACAACGTGAAAACCTCGGTCTGACGATGATACTGAGATAACGAATATAAAGCTGTAAACTTAGCAGTTATCTCGGTYGCTATGTGTTCTCCTTCAGTCATGAGCTCCTTGATTGCTTCATTCTCAAAAAAGTCTGCCTGGCTATCAGTAACAGCCACTAACTGGACTGGAATTGTATCCTGAACCTCGGAAAGAAATGCTCGAAGCATTCCCATTGATGCCTTCCGTTTGGCAGAATAAACTAGTATATATCCATGGACAAGTTCGTCTTTCCTGACACCAATCGAGGAATGGTAGGACAAAATAGTTATTTGTATTCGCCGCCTCTTTTCTCCTATAATTTTATCAAGCATCAAAGAATTACTCTGGCCTGCTTGAGCAGCACTACAGGAGTGAGAATCAAGGAAAGGTGAAAGGATGAGATCCACGCTGAATGGATCACCACACATGGCACACATCACAATCCTCAAGTCAGCTTCTGACAAATCCTTAATGGTAGGAACTGGACTTACAACATCAAAATTATGTTTAACTGCTTCGAGGACTCCCCTCAGAGCTTGTTTAATTTGGGCCTCGTTAAACTTGCGTGGATATGTACCAGCAGGCACATCTACAAAAGGACACTGTAATTTGTTGGCCAGTTGTTGACCCTGGTGTCTCAGAATAGGCAGATTCTTGCTAATGCTGTCCCTCTGATTAGCCAAGATTAGCGTAAAGGAAAGATTAGCCATATACTTGTCTCGCCTTATCTGAGATGCTTCAGTCCTTATTTTTCCAATGCACTCTCCAATAAAATTTAGTGACTCTATTGAGTTAAACACACAGAAACAACCATGTGGTTTGAAGGTAGAGGTCCACAGCTGAGTCAACAGGTATGGGGATTTTGCATCAACTGGCCTAAGATCTAGTTCATATATTTTTCCATCTAAGGCATACTCATCATCAGTGGACTGTGTGCGAATTTCATTTGCCAATTCCTGCGCAAGGCCATCTTTGCCCAAAATGAAAAGATTAACTTTATCAATATTGGCACTATCATGGTATAAATTTGAGCGGCCGTGGTCCAGTTGCAGCAGACTGTTGGCAAGTAACTGCTCTACTTTAATGTCCATGCAGTTTTGGCCACTGAGACAAGTCTCTTTAGTTGGGTGATAAACAAATCCTATGTGCTTAAGCAGAAGAGATTCTCTATCAGGTGCAAGTTTCTGTAAAGCTTGGTATCTAGGCTCTTCACTCAGAACCGCATGAATCTCACTCATTTTATCTGAGCTAGGCGTTGCATTAAGATCCAAGTCATAGAACAGCTCTGAATGTTCAAAAAGCATTTCCTGAAACTCCTCTTTGGCTTTTTCCACAATCTCCCTCTGATGCCTACTATACACTTCCTTACTATCTCCATCAGTGATGTATTTGAATGCTTCATCCTCCATTACAAAACATATAACTTCTTCCCATGGCTGTCCAGGTGAAATGAACTGGATTTTCTCTAGAGTTTTTTTGAACTTCTCCTTCATTTCAACTCTCCTTTTTTCAGATATAAGATGCTGTACATGGTTTTGATAAACTTTTTCWGCTTCTAGGGTAGTAAGAAGATCAAATGGAATCCTTCTGTCGTTCACTTTATCTATATGGTCAGTTTCATCCCAGGGTGTTTTTTCAAGCACCACAAAACATGACTGGAAGTCAGGCCTCTTCTCTATTAACTTCAAGGCTTCTGACCAGTTCAAGTGTTCAATCTCATCGAGATTTGACAGAAGAGTGTTAAGAGCTCTCGGCAACGCGTTAATGTATTCCTCTCTTCTTTTTCTAATATGTTCCTGCTTAAGTTGCTCTATGTGTTTGGAGAATGTATTTTTGGCCTTTTTTGTTCCTTCTAAGTTTATGTACTCCTCATAATCAGGATGATTTTTCAGTTTATTACTAACAGTTTTCCAAGTTGCATGATAGTCTCTCACAGTTTGGACAAGCTTTTCAAATTTATCTGTTGCAGTTACAACTAGTTGTCTTTGAGTTTTATAGGCATCCAGATAGGGTATTATTTTAGGTTTACCACGAGTTTTATCCATCATTTGTACCAGTGCAGTAAAACATGTTTCAACATTGACATTGAATCTTGCAGATGTTTCTACTACCACAAGGTTCTTTTTATTCGARGCAAATGCCTGAACTTCTCGCAGATAATGATCCACACATTCATCACACTTCGTTGCTGCTATTATGATGGGCTTTTTCGATTTTGATAGTTGGATATAGAGATTATTAACAAATTTAAGCTGATCATCAAACTTTCTATTGCATCCTTGGCTGACATCAATGCACAATAAAAAGCCATCTATGCTTAATTTCCCTTCAGGCATTTGTTTTTGCTCAAAGTCTTGCTCCAAGCCCAGCTGATCTGTGCAAATGTACATTAGTTTTTCTGCCGACTGCAATTTGGAGGCAGCTGCACGTTTTATATACGGCTGTAAATTCGTACTCCGATGAGGCAAGAAAGTCTGATCATCAATGAACTCAGTCTGTTCGATGACATGAATTCTGCATTCTATTCCGTCCTCACCACTTTGCGTTACGTCACCCCAGTACAAAAAGTGATCATTGTTAACAACTCTTCCTCCAAAGTCAATTGTGCTAAGCACAGAGGTATGCTCGGGGTAATATTCATCTGCTTTTGACCGAACAAATCTATTGCACAAACACGACTTGCCAACTCCACAGTTACCTTTATCCTTTTCAGTTCCAGATAGTCCAACAACACTAATAGCATAAGATGGGGGACGTGGCTCTTTGTTTTTTGCCATCATAACTTTCCTCTCATCCTTCTGCTATCATCAAGGTAACTGTACGAGGTTTTCATTATGGAAGAGTTCCTACAAATTAAAGTTGTATATCCAGAGCTCCAGAAACAGCTGTCAGTTTTTCTTGCTTCTGCTCATCATGGAAACAACCTCAAATATTCAGGAGGGAGGAAGTCATCTTCCTACAGAAAATAAAAATGAAAATATTATTAAAAAAAGTCTGCAGAAACTTCCCTCTAATATTCAAAATAGATAAGATTTTTAGCTTGATTACACTGAAGCTGTATTCAGCTGAGAATTCCCATGACTACTTCAATACATCTCCAATTTGGATTTAATTCAGGTTAATGTTATTTCTACTATAAGTTAAAAAATAAGCAATTTTTAGACACAGTTTCGCCATCACCTATTGGAKCAGAATATTTCTGGGGGAAAAAAAATACTGTTTTCCTTCACAGCTTATAGGCATTAGACATTAGAAAGCAGAATGCTTTATAGAATTCTCATTACCTGTAATGAAATACAAGTGAAATTTTATGATAGTTAACTCTTACCAAGAAGAAATACAAAAGCCTCATGTACATAGCTTTCCTGAATAACAGGCTTACTGGTGTGAATAGTTACTTGCATGTACATTTGTTGGTTTGGTTTTAGGTTTCAATAAAGAAACTTTCAAAATAACAAGCCATAAAAACCAGGAAGTTGACAATGTGACTCAGCCTGCACCTATTTGCAAAAGTGAATTACTGTATTTGTATATTACCAGTAAAATGCTTTTAAAGAGAATTCCCAAACTTGACTTTTATCTTCTATGTCTGTRTTTTTCTTTAAAAGTAACACTTAAATTTTGAAACTTCAGATCTGCACTATAGTACCATACCACATATCTAGGAAAAGCAAAAGCTYGGAGTACTTCTAGACAAAAGCTAACACACCTCTACTCAAATTTTCATGGAATTACAAGGTCCTAGTTTTACAGATGTTATCATCTGGCACAAAGATCACTACTAAGTCTTTTTTTTTCCTGAATATACACATTTTCCTGAATGTATACATTGCATACATACAGCAAAAGCAGAGATATTTGCTGTTTTCAGAAAAATCATACTATACACAAAATAACTTTTTTTCTCCATTTTCTTGATGAAGAGAGAGCTGTCTCCTAACTACAAACAGAAGGTACAGATTGTGCTTAACATTTTTACATGGATGGAGTAACAATCACAAGATAAATACATTTAAACACATGTATCTAAATAACTCAGATGTGAAGGAATACATCATGATGGTGCATCAAACCAAGGTTTTAGTTTCAGTACTTTGGTGTTATTACAAATTTGCTTTCACTTTTGTCACTCTAAGGAACACCTTGTAACAGTTCAATAAAAAACGTTCTGTATTATCATCTTTAAGTTAAAAAAAAAGATGTCACCCAAAACTCTCTGAAAATCTACTTTAATACTTGCCAAACTAATTCATAATTGTTAAAACTAATTTGAGCTTAAATAAGTCATGCTGCACTAAAAGTATTGGTATCACTAAAAGTTAAAATAAGAAATAAAGTAATGAAGCCTTTCATAACCTTATACAGAATCAACGAGTGCTCAACAGAGCTTTCTAACAGTCTACTGAAACCAGGAAACAGAAAAACAAGTTCTGAGAAGAACCAAAATACTTAAGTAAGAATCTTGGTAATGAAATTCTTTGAGCTAGAAATACATACCTGTTTAAAGAAATGCTTTTGGTTATAGAAATAACATAGCCAAGAAAATTAAGTACTGCTTTTATCAAAAAGTATGGATTTTATTGCAAAATGAAGGTGAAAGTAAACTCAGCTTTATTTTTACACTTGAGAGTTTTTATACTAAAAGAAGTGAAATTTTTGTGTTTTAGAAATAATTTTTTTAAAGAAAAAAGTTTACAAGGATACATTCAGAGARAACTTTACTTAAATGTTTTTTTACCTTCTCAAGACATAGAGAATTTAGAGCTAGCACAAAATCACTCCAAGACCTAAACAACCTAGCAAGAAAACAAAAACTCTGCACGCAGCATTTGTATTACACATAAAGCCACTGTTTCCTTTTTCATCTAAAGTAAAAGCTTACTATTAGCCATCATTCAAACTATTAAAATGAGAAGTTTAGGTAGCATTTCTACCATAAACTGTTTTTATAAAGCAACAMATTTGACATGGACTAAACTAGAAAACAAAGTCTTCATCCACAGGAYTTAAACTGGAGGATGGTACAAATTGGAACTAGCCCATCAGGAATAATCACTACATTCATATACCCTGGCATCCTCACACAGGAAAGGTTATTCCTTCTCCAGCGCTAAGTGTTTAGTCAAACTGATACAGTTTAAGACAGTATATACAAAGAATAAGGTGAAATGGGACACAAAAAGGGGGACAGGAGGAGGGGGGGAGGGATAAAAAAACAGTGCCAGCCTCATAAGATTCCTCATGCACAGGGTTTTCAACATAATGGAAGTTCAACAAGTTAAATATGTTTGAAAACAAGCTGGTTTCTTTTTTTTTCCCCCTTTTAAGTGTTTTCTACTTTGCATTTGTTGTCTATTTCAAAGATACATTGTTTCACAGAATGACATATATTTTAGTTAAGTAATAAAGCTGGCAAATACATGACTTCATAACACTGTCATATTCACTGTAGAGTCACAAAGCAAAGAGGAAAATCCTTCCTTCTGGTATGCAGGCAATTTTAATGTAMTATATAATTGGATATCATTACAAAATATATGCACAAGAAATTCATGCTATTTCCATTATCTTACTTTAACTTGCTTAACTGCACCACAGCATATCAGAACACGGAGGAGAAAAAAAAAAAAAAAAAAACATCTGCAAACCAAAGGATTGAAAAGAACTACAGAACACAAAAACCATGACACCACTGCAAGAAGAACCTCTCAGTTCCTAAAATCTTCCACGATCTTACATCTACAGACTTTGAAATTTCAGACTTTCACAACTTAGTATGTTATATACCAGTATTCATTCACCTACCTCCCCCTCTTAAGCATAAGCTTGTGAATATCTAAAGCCCAAATTCACCCTTAGAAAAACAAGGTGCAAGCAAGATCATTATCCTCCTTTAATCTTCCTGAAGTGATGTCATACATTTAAAATGTGTCCTTCAATAAACCCTTCTGTGAGTGATCTAAAAAACAAACAGTAAGATCCATTAGTATTGTAAAAACTGCAGAAGTTCACCCAACAATCAAAGAAGATACAACTAAGCATCAGAATCATAACCTTAATTTTAGACCTGCCACATCAATCAGAACTGAGAACCTAAGCTGAGTCTTTCTTTTAAAACACAACTATTAACTACTAACTGAAATTTCACAAATTCAACTTGGTATTTTAACAAGTTGCAGAAGCCTCTTCTGAAAATACGAATATTTGCATTATGTAGACTTTTTAATTCTAGAGTACCTAGAATTTACTTCTATCAGTTTACTCTCAGTATGCACAAAACATTTGAGTATTTGTCCAAACATTAAAGTCTTACTACTAAAAAGTACAATTACTTCTACCTCAAAACCCTATTTCCTGCAGTAAAGCACTTACAAATTGGAAATTGATAGCAGTTATGTTTAAATATGGTGAAGTTTCAACTAGTATACAAACACATSAGTACAGCCCTGATAAATTCTGATTTTACCATAGGGATGTTGCAATAAAGTAATGAAAATGGAACGGGTAGAAACTCTCCTTTTCAAGTTTGCACCCACAAGCCAGACTTGGGATGCCAGACCAACAACACACGTTAAGAAGGAGAAAAGAAACTTGAGGCACTTGTCCTGAATTAAACCACTTTTAACTCGGGAAAGGCATGTGAACACGGGGAAAAGCTGAAAGAAAAGGGCCTCTACCTGTAAGTAGGCACCAGAGGGGAAACCACCATCCTGCAGTACAAGCTTTACTACAGAATAAAGTGAAAAGACAAGCCCCACAAGATTAACTGGCAGAATTAGCAGAAGCCAGAGGAAAACCCTACTTTGAAACACACCACTCAAAATCCTCCCTCTGAGCAAAATTCTAAATGCTCGCACAGGATGTCATACGTAAGCAACTAATAAACATTAAAATGGCATCAGCTATCACTTAGTTTCTGAGGTTGCACAGGAACTTGCAGCTGCATGCACAAYGAAGTCAGAAACTGTCTGATATTATTCTGATATATCAAAAATATCGGTTTTTGATGACTTTCTGAAATTGCCCGCTGAATCTCAACATATTTACCATCAGTAGACCCCACATTGATCAAGCACACGTCCACAACATTCCAAAACTGCTTGTGACTACAACAAATTAAGAAGCTGAAAACAATGTCACCAGGGAAAGGGGAAACATTTTTCTGCAGTCTTTTACTCACTCTTCATTGTTGCCCTGCTAAACCTTCAGTCAGGGATCACCAATTTTCAAGGCTAGTTTCAATTATCAAAGAGTTTTGTGACACCATTTGTACATTAGTTGGCCACTGTAAGCCCTCCAAGCAAAGAAAAGCGCACACACACACACACACACACACACACACACACACAAAAGGATGTCTGTCACATCCCAGTTTGCTTTGCACATTATGTGAATATAGCAACTGAAAAAACACTCAGACCTCTGATGTGGATTCCAAAGTCAAATAGAGAACATTAAGTATTACTGAAATGGTTTGCAGGATGTTTTTTGAATGCACAGCACACTCAAGTATCAAGAATCTTGATTTCAAGGAAGATATAACTTCAGATTCGGGTTACTGCTGACATTAAGTACAAGTACTGTCATCCCTTACTTCACACTTCTTAAGAACCAAAACTTGGAATCAGAAAGTGGTCTTAATATGGTATCTGGACTCCAAAACCCACATCAGTAATTACAGGATCAAAACATAATCAAATTTTAAAAATCTAAATTAAGAACAACAAGAACAAAAGTTTATGTTTTTAAATCTTTTTCAAGCACAATTTTCATGTTCCCTCTTCTAAAAATCTTTTTTTAGAAACAAAACCAGATCTAGAACATATTACTGCTGTCTAGCTAAAAATATAATTCACCAAAATCTGTTGAAAGTCAATCATTTAACATTTCCAGTCATCTTTACTAAAAGTCACCGAGCTTGCATTCACAAGTGTTGATAACCTTAGCAAAGTAGCTGTACTTAATGTTATTAAAAACAAATTCTACATTTTAAAAATATAAAAATATTTTAATGCAATATTCCCTTGTAAAGTTCTGCAAGTATCAGCCAATAAGATGAAAAATAAATTCAAAATGATCATCAGCAAATAAGCTCAACCAAGCAGCAAGAAGTCTCAGTGGACCATGATCACTTGTGCTTMACTAAATGGGGGATAAGAATGGATTACTCCATTGCTACTTGCTTCCGATACGGTTATGATAGTCAAACCACCATTCTTAGAGGAGTTGTGTAACCTCTATAATTTTGGGTGTATTAAAGCAACCTAACAAACCAATAAAAATAAATCTTAGCTCTTTTGCACAGGAGAAGCTTCTACTCAARATAGCCATACTGCTCAGAGAAGTTTCTTAGTGTGAGACTATCTGATCATGTTATTTACAAAGTTACTGAGGGAAAAAAAATAAAAATCACAAGAGAACCCATAAATATTGCAAAGGTCATCCAACACATAGCTGATAAAAATAAAAGAAAATGCAGGAGATGAGGAGAGATGAATCAAGGTAGGCATAGAAATAGAGTTAGAATGTATTTGCCAGAAAAGGAAAGATTAAAAATGTTGAAAATGGCRACTACAGTAAGTTTCACCAAGCCATGTATCATTATAGTGTTATTTTAGTCAATGAGGAAACACAACATAGCATCTAGAACCTGATAATAGAAGTTTTAAGACTCATTTTTTTCTTTACCTTAACCTTTTAATGAAAAATCTGTTTTTTTGTTTTCAACCGTAAATATTTTACTAAAGATATACAAAAACAATGAAGCGATGAGAGGATTCAAAGAATAATCTGTAAAATGTACTCAAGAGCAATTTCTAAAAAATAAAAAAAAAAAAAAAAAGAGAGAGAGAGAGAGAAAAAAAATATATATATCCTTCACACTGACCATTAGGCCATACACTGACCTTTAGGCTAAGAACTCACAAGAAAAAAAAAAAAACTTGCATTGTACATCCTCAAAATTATTAATCAGCATAGGTAAAGAAGAAATGCTTATAGTTGAATGTGCAATTTCCAGTGCTAGGGGGACTACCTGTAAGCAAAGGGTTTTGCTTGGCGTAGGCAGAGCAGAACACCTTAGGAAGAGCAGCCAAGCTGAGCCAGAAGGCCGCTGCTGTCTCGACGCCTCGGGCCGGGCGGTGCGGTGGGCGCTCCAGGCCGCGCTATCCCGGGACAGCTCTGCTTTCCCAGCCCCCTGGCGGCCGCGCGCCCCGCGCCAGCGAAGGCAGCAGCTCGTGCAGCGACTGCTGCACGAGCTGCTGCCTTCGCTGGCGCGGGGCGCGCGGCCGCAAGCGGCAGCAACGCAAGCGCCGCAGCAGCGCTGCTCGCACCAACGCGCTACGGTGCCTGCTCCCCGGGGCCTTTGCTAATGGCTGTGATATTTCCAGCTTGCGAGGCGACCGAGTTGCGCTAGCAGGACTTAATACCGAATATTTGGCTTCGCAAACTTCCATTCTTTCGGTAAAGGTCACTCAGTTTCGTTCCTGAAGGATGCCTTATACATATATAATTTTAAGAACGTACCACGTAATAGGCTATTAAGAACASTGAGGCGAGGTGTTTTAAAGATCCAGGCAAAACATTCCTGAAGGATGTCAGTATATATGATTTATCTTTGTTAAGAAGATACCTTCAGAAGCCTTAAAATACTGCCAGCATCCTTTTAATGCCTTTATTAAACAGGAGGGAAATATTTGAGTACCATCTACTGAAGTAACARCTCCCAAAAGGGAAACTTATACAGAACAATCCATCATGATGATTAGTGCATTTTTTTGCTGTAAACTTTGCACGTGGAGAAACAATTACTTTTCTTAAAAAAAAAAAAAAAGTCATGTTTTGTTTTCAACCACGAAATATGCACACCATTGGACTCTATTCAGACTAAAAGCAGGATTTTAAAACCTTTTAGCCTAAACATTAACTATTTAACTGGATTATGTTATACACGCAACACCTTTAGAAAAAAYAAAGGTCAGTACCAGTTAGAGGTAGACATTTGGTTGCAATTATTTACTTTTATTACACTGCTGGCAGTTACTTTATGCAGGGGTACTTTTAAAAAATGCATACTATTCATGTTGGTTTGCTCCAAGTTTAAAAGCAACTTGTTATAACACAACAAGCCAGTGATAACATAACAAATGTTAAAATAGTTTCTGAGACTTGGTGAAGTATTATAGAGACTCTTAAAAAAAAAAAAAAATCTACCATATTTTCATCATACTCAGTTAAGCCAGGGCAACACTGAGTCTTAGTAGAGTACTATAAAAAGATTTTAGCACATCTTAAAAATATTTTTCAAAGAAGGCATTAAGGAAAATATATACCCTTAAAAATGCACCTGGATGCTTATTYGTAATATGCTAGTTTTAGATAAATACTCCAAGTTTTAAATATGTATGGTTTCCGTGAGAAAACACGTAACTGGCCACTGATGTCACTGCTGAGAACAGCTCCCATRTAAAAAACCTTAGGAAGGTAAGACAGCACACCAGGAAAATGCTACCTATTAACTCCTCACTCGTTTATAAAATAAGTATACAAGTGGCAGTGCTGTGACTAGCTTCAATACACAAGTCTAAAATGGACGTGACCARCAAATGCTGCTTTATTGTTTTACTCTAAAACGTAGAGTTTTTAACCGTCTGTTGGGGATTTTTATTAAGAAAAAAAAAACAGAAAAGGAAAATCCTCCAATTATCTGCATGACATTAAACTCAAGAACACACACATACCCCCACAGGCCTATTTTGGTCTAGATTAAAAACGTTTCCCTCCTACTTATTAAGCAAATCTTCAGCGCTAAAGATACCAAGAGCAATAGAAGAGAGGGCAAAGGGGGATACGGAGGAAGGGTGGAGTGGATTCTGGGGGGATGGGGRCGAGTGCATCTTCCTTTCTGAGAGAACAGTCTCTCTCCTATGTTTAATATAAGAGAGTTCCTCCCCTCCGCTTATACCCTCTGTTTAACAAACTGTGGTGTTATATCTGTGTATCGCCGGTGCTTTCCTTGGGTGGAGAGTCTAAAGGTTATGCGGGCTGGAGGGATTCAAAATGCTCAAAAACTGCAAGACTGCAACGGGCTACCCTATTTCAAAAGGCTTAAAAATCCACCTGGTGGAAAAACAGAAATGCACACACATCATTAGGAGAGTGAAGTTTTCCCGAGCACATTKAATTTCGAGCAATATTTGAAGGTGAGGAGAAGGAGGAGGAGAACTGACAACTGCCTGAATCTGTTCGAGGAGGAATAAGAATAGAGCAGCCGGGAAGGAGTAAAAGAGGAGAGGGGGGGAAAGAGATGCAGGGAAAGGGGAGTAGAAAGGGCAAGAGGGAAGAGGAAAGAAAAAAAAAAAAAAAAAAGGCAAGAGGGAAGGAAGAAAGCCGAAGGAGGAGAGAGGGAAGAGAGGAACGAGGAAGGAAGGCGCCGGGAAGCTCCCCTTCCTGCGCTGCTCCCTCCCCGCAGCGCCGTGACCAGCTGGCAGCCTCGCGCGGCCGCCTCGGACCCTCCCATGGCCGGGGCCTCCATCACCTGCGCGGGACCGGGCGCCCCCTGCCCGCCCCGCCGCCCGCTCCCCGCCGCCCACGGCCCCTCCGCCGCGCCG
>NW_020456087.1:5512387-5570687 GCF_003342845.1 Nothoprocta perdicaria | reverse complement strand
CGGGCCGCGCGGGCAGCGCCGAGTGGCGCGGGTTCGAGTCCCGCCGCCGGCGGTGAGTCAGGCTGCGCGCTGGCGCCGCTCGCATGGGGCGAGCGCAAAGGCGTCCGTGTGCCTCGGGGGAGCCCGACGCCCAAAATGCGCCTCTTAGTGCTGGGGAGCGCCCTGCTGTGCCAGGGCAGGTGCCCTGCAGGTTCCTGACACGCTTCCTCCTCTTCCGCTCCCCATGTGGGGCAGAAGTGCCCAGATGTTAAAGGTGTCCTCATGCTAAGGAGAGCACAGAGCCTCTGCAGCCTCGAAATAGCACCCACAGCCCCTGCTTCAGGCCCCAGGAGGCTGGGAAGCAAGTTAAGAAAACTGGGAAAAGGGAGCTGCGTTGGGGCAGGGCAGAGGAAAGCCCCAACTGCGGGTGCTCGGCCCCTGTTCCCTCTGTGCTTTCCCTGTCACTACATAAAGAAGTGCTTTTCTCAGGCCTGTAACAGGCCACAGCTTTCATTTCGGCAGAACAAACCTCAGAACTTGATGGCCCRCGGGTGCCGGCCGCCCGTGCACCTTGCGGCAGCGCCTCACTTTGCCAGCAGTACGCGAGAGCCGTGGAAATTCCRGAGGTGGCTTCCACAGCCAAACCTAGCACACATTTCTCACCATTACCCCCACATGCCACTATTTTGCGGATGTGCAAGAGAAGAAGAAATCTCTCTGCCTCCAGCCAGGGCTTTTGGGGTRGCCACTAGTGCGGCAAAGAGTAGTGGTGTCCTGTGGTCTGAGCAGGCCTCAGGACAGGTGGGAGGCAGGCATGGGACACAAGGAAAAGGAGATTCTCATCTATTAGGCAGATGCTCATCTATTCTGTTCCCTGCAAAGGCAGGGAATTTGGGGGCAAAGCAGCTTTTATTACTATGACTGTTTTCATGCACACCTGCAGAGAAACAAACTGATATTTCACCTCCACTCTTATTCTGGCACATCCCAAGGTTTGAACCTTTCACTCGTCTCTATAATGTTTAATAACAATGATTCGTTTTTGTGCATCTGCATACATGATATGCACACATGTTAAAGTTACACACCTGAAAATTAGGAAATTAAAAGGTTGAAAAATTTAGAACCTTTCTAGTGACACATTTTCTGTCAACTTGCACTTTTGAAAAACTTGTAACTAGCAAAACCTGTTTTTTGCTAAATGGGGAYAAATGGCATTGTGAGTACACTGCATTACAATGAAAGTATTTGTAGTGATTTACCTTAGATAAATCCTGCCTAAACAGATGTAAAATACTTGGACACTGTAATCAGAGTATCTGCACAAGAGAGGTGTTCAGATTTAGGCTTTTCCCATCCACTTTTATCACATCCTAGTTCTCTAAAAACAAGAACGCTAAACAAACCCAAAATCAGAAGTTGCTTTTTACTTCAATTGCCAGAAAGTTTGYGAAAGTTTCCTGGTTTTTTTTCTGTTCAAAATATGTAACTTGAAGTCATTCCATATTACCAGAATTAAAACCTTATGTTGATATTCATGAAAAATTCCTTTGAGATTTCTTTAATAAARTAGGAGTTTTAAGGAGTGAGATCTGTATCCTTCTGAAACTCTGCATAGGTATTAATTACCTGAAGCAATTAGTATTAATGATTTTATTTTCAATCTTCTGTCACATATAAGACCTCTTGTGTAAGAACTGCTTATGTCACTTCTTCGAACCTGATCTGAACATTAAACTGAGCTAAAAGACAAAACCTCCCGCGCATTGAGTAAGCTTATAGAAGTATGTAAAAAAAAATCAATGAARCAGGACACAAGCCTGGGAACAGCAGGAAGCCTTGCCCACTAAGGTCAAACATAAAGCAAGCAAGGATGAGGCCGAGTGCTTCACTAAGAAGCATATGAAAATACCATTAGTTATGAAGAAKACAGAGGTACTGTCTTCACAAGGATGAATAGTGATAGGGGAAAGAAATAGTCATCTGTCATATGTTGCTTCTGAATAGTTCTGTCTGGGTATAGTAAAGATTTCTTCTCTGTGAAAACATCACAGAAGTGGTTGAACCTTCCTTGCTGGGAAGCTTGAGCTTATGTCAGGCTTGAGATTGGGCTTGACCTAGTCCTGGGAAGCCAAATCTAAGGCCTTGCTTTCAGCAGAAGGTCGGACTAGACAGTCTTCCCAGGTCCCTTGCCCAGCAAGGGTACATTTTTGTGTTTCCRTAAGTTCTACGGTCTAGAAAATCTGAGAGGATTTTCATCTCTCACCCTCAAGGTAGAAGTAACCCTCCGCACACCTTTCCCACTCCCAGAAAAAAAAAGAGGATGACTCCTCATCCTCTGCAGAGACACCATCTTCAGGGTATCCTCTGCGAAAGAAAGGAGCAAGTTTCTGAGTATGACTCACAAAGAGATTTTCATATAGATGTCGCATCTCAGATCACTACAATATGAGGAAAGTGATAGGCAGGAACTCCATTTGCTGCTTGTCTTCTAAGAAGGATGCAAAGCTCTGCTGGCAGGCAATGCTAGGAGCCCTTCTGTGATTCTGCAGAGGTTATTAAACCTTTTGATTTTAGATAGAGTCGCTGAAAGCAACCAGTGAAACCAGCAAGCAGGGTTAAAAGCAGTTTTATGACACAGTGTTTTTTCTAGGTTCCATAAAGTTTGTAAGCTTTATGATTTGATATACTGTTGGTGAACTGTTGGGTGAAGATATACCATATTTGTAAGCCATGCAAGGTTTCTAAAACTTTGCAGGGGAAGTGGTAAGAGGAAAGAAAACGTATAAAAAAAACAGTAGACAAACAGGTAATTCTACACTCTCCTAAYAGTTAGAGCTAAAGGGCTACTTAAAGGCTTCAAATCACAAGCAATATGATAAATGAATACAACTTGATCCAAGGATTTCTAAACATGATATTTCATAAATATAGTTCAGAAATATCTTTGAATATTTCACAGAAACAATTTATTTTAAAAATCTATGAGAATAATGAAGCATTACTACTTAGGAAATAAAAATAAAGTATAATAATGAAATGCAGAAGTAAAAAATAAATATAATAATGAACATAGGATAGCATTTTGTTAATTATAGAGGAAGACATCTCTGACAAATGTTTTAATAAAGTTTGAGAAACTGGGAAGAAAGACATTAACAATACGCAAAGGTTGTTATTTAGAGTTTATTATTATTTAAGCCTTTTTCTGTAGCAGATTTTCTCTTAAAAAAACCTAATGCTATAAGCACTGATTTTAATAGAAGATGAAACGAGCATCATCCAGATATCCAGAAACATGGAAGCGCTGTGCACAGAATGRACTGCCTGCTCCTCCCTTTCCTTTTGGACAGCAGGACCTTGGGAGCATAAAAAACGACAGCAAGCACAACCCACCCTTCCCCAGTCTCTTTCTGTTTCTTTCATGAAGCAGCGCCAAAGGAGAAAAAACCGTTCATATCCCAATTTCCCCACATTTCTAGAATTCCGTGTTTTCAAACCACAAATTAGATTAGCAACACACATGCTGTAACATTTTCTTAATTGCCTTTGCTCTTCTTTCCTTGCTTGCTTTACACAGCTTGGAAGTGTAAGGCAAGCAGTCTCAGCAGTGTACCCAACCAAAGATCAGCGCGCTGCTATAGACTGCAGAACATGAAATCTGCACGTATTATTTTAGAACAAGCTGCTTCTCAGACCTCTTCCCCAACACCCCTCATTAAACAGAAGAACTGCCAAGTGTCTCTTACTTCAAGGAAAAGCCACTATTTTGTATGAAATTGAGGAATCTGTGCTATAGCACACACATTGCTTCTATGATACGGGGATTTGTTGCACCTCTACTGAGAAAATCTTCAGACGCTTCAAAACGTTCTACTATTTACACTCATGTTGCATTCCATGTACGGGAAGAAAGAGGAAAATAGAGGTGTAAATACTTACAACTCCATCTAATTTATTAGGGAAAAAAAAAACATTTAGTTCCTAATAAGAATCTCTTAAATATTTGCATTCACTTATTAAGAGACCCAGATCATCAATGTCAGAGTGAWATTTTTTCATCAAGATGATTGATTTTGTGATTAGTGCTGCACCTGCAAAGACAAATAGGGGTAGAATAGTGTCTTTTCTTTACCTTTCTCCTGATATCTATCCTTGCTCATATTTGGATTTTTGTTTTGTTATTGCTCTTTTGTTTTGTTATTTGTTATTTTGATGACCATCTTTGATCCATTTGGATGGCCACCTCTTCCAGAAGAAATATTGGGAGAATGATCACCCATTGCACTGAATCCGCTTCATGCAAAGCCAGGCAGTTCTACCCTGCAGTGCTCTTAAAGATGTTTCGCATGCTGCAGGTAAATAGGAAAAGGCATTAATAAACAACTAATGAAGCACAGTTTGGCCTTCTAGAAGTCATTTTGGAAATAAATTATGGAAGATTTTCTTCACTTTTGTTGATTTTTGTGCAGCAGAATATTTTATCTGTTGAAAATGGAAATGTAAATAAATATTTTAGTATGTCAATGCATTATTTTACATGAGTTTGTCATATATAACAGGGTTTACAAAAACGATCATTTACTTTAATGATTTCTCTGTCAAGATTATTATGAGTATTGTCACGTTGCCATACTTTTATTTCTTATCCCATGGTTTCTCTATGCTTTGGGTAAAGGTGAGTGTCAGAACCAACATTCCTTCCACATCTGTAAGCAAATCAAGCAGTATTCTGAAGCAGGCTATAGAGTTTTTTTGTCTCCCACCTATAAATGCCTATACATCACATTCTTGTCATCTTCACCAGTCATGTGGACCACAATAATAAAAAGTGGTATTTCTGTGTTCTACCAGAAAACCTCTTACTTTGTGGGGATAAAAGTAGCAGTTCTCAGGGGGTCTTACAGCAGAGCATGTTACACAAGCAAGCTCTTTTTTCCCCACTGCCCCCAAGCAAGCTGAAGAAAATAGCACTCCAAAAGGACCAACTGGAGTCTGCCCAATATACAGGGGAAGTTGTCCCCAATTAAGCTTGGACTGGTGAGCGTAGCCTTCATGACGCACTGCAATACAGGAACGGCAGGTTCCCATGATTTCGGATACTGCTCTTTGTGCCATAACTCCTTGCCTTTCCCTAAGCCACTCTATTTTCCATATTGCCAGTGTAGAGTCCACAGCTCGTACAGACTGGGAGAACCCAGTCTGGGACACAGAACGATCCCACAGAGCATGGGAGATGGTGCTCCAGTCATAASTCTGGTCCTACGTATGAAAATAAATTGAACAAAAGTTAGAAAGACATCTTACTTTTTTTTAGCTTAGAAAAAGAGAGGAAGAAAGAAAATAACACTTTCAGGAAAAAGTTGAGCACTTTGCTAAACGTTGGCTTTGCAGAAGCCTTAGGGGCGAGAGCAGCATGCAGGGCCAGGAGCCGCATCCCGCACCGTGTGCCGGCAGCTCGCGGCTCTCACCCGCACAGCTTTGGGTACCACGGCACGCTGACTTGCTGATGGCAACTCATCACTCCAGCACACGTGCCCGAGGTGGGAAAGGAGGCTGGATCTTTGTGAGCAACACCTCTTCTGCTGCTGCTGGTCTGTTTAGTGAGGGAGGCAGGACACTGGGAGCACTGGGTGCTGCGGAGGAGAGATTACACTTATCACAGGTGAACAAGAAGAGGGCTGTGAGCAGAAGATACCAGAAAAGACTCCTGGGGACAAGGGCACAAAGGAGGCAGCTGGTGCGATCACAGTGTCTCCCTCCCCGCTTTCAGCCAACTCAAGCGGTTCTGTTTTGAGGCACATTGATTGTAGGAGTAAGAGGAGAAGGGAGAGTTGGGGATGAGAAGATTTTTCTTGATTGGTTTCTGCCCTATAATTAGTATCAATATGTTTTTGTTTCAGGTGCCTGAGGGATAATAGGGCTTTAGGAAATGGGTGGATTGCAGTTGTCTGTTTGCTTTAAAGCTGTAATTGAGAATTTCTTTTTGTGATAGGGAAAAAAAAAAAAAAAGGTGCTAAATGTGCCTTGGGAGAGGTGATGGAAAATATTATGACACTAGTCAAGATGACTGCAAACACGGTACGGCTGAAATGTATTCAGCTGACCCAACTAATCATGTATAATACAGCTCCCTGTTTGACTACAATATTGTTGATCCAATTCCAAGCAACACATCAAGATGATTTCAATAATCAAATTATTTCACTATCAGATACTAAGTGTTTAGATTTTACAAGAAAAAAAAAGATAAAATATCATGTTTCTAAAAAAACCCCACATRCAGTAGTATGTTTAAAAGCAGTCTTATAGAGCAAGCATTTCACTTCTCTAATATAAAGCTGTCAAATRCTGCCCTTTTTTAATATCACAAGAAGAGCTGTTTGCTCCAAATTACAAACATCTGATGAGATCTAAAGGCAACATATTCCATGGGAAGGAGGGGGGAGTTGATCTAAACAAGAGTGATTACAATTAGAAAATGATCATAGCATTGCTTATATTGATATTTACCATCAAAACTATGCTTGTTAAAATACTGTATTCACCGAAAAATTTCATTGAAAAACAAATCTGATAGAAATGAAGGGTTGGTGCCAATTAGCAGAAGCTGGCTGTAGGCTGCAATACTTTCAATCCAGACTGCAGTACAGGGCTGCACCTCCTTTCTCCCCAGTCTTAAAGGAAGTGCTGAGAAACAAATGTGCCAGAAGGGATCTCTGCATCTTGGATTAAATATTGGAGAGACTGAATAGTCTTTTAGTTCGTGTATGTTTCAGAATTCTGGGCAAAGACAAACAAATATGACTGTGAAATATATCCTCCACAGTACCCAGGTTTGTGCACGTGCCCTGTGCTTTCACTAGAAGCATCTATGGCTCCTATTTTTGTGTGTGGAGAATGCCCAGCAGCCCTGTTTTCCTAAGAGATGCTGATTGCCCTCAGGTGCAACTCAGTTCACTCCTTTTGCTCAGGGGTATCAATTCAGGATGTAGTCAGATCACAATACATAATTAATTTAAGTTTATAGGAAGTCGAAAAAAACATTAAGGACATTTGTTCCTAAAACCTGGACTCTGAAATGTGACTCCGAAATGAGTTCTGTATTCCTATGCCAAGTGATTTACATCCAAATCATACCTTGGAACAAATATGCACTAAAATAGTCAGTTGAACAAACAAGTCTTAAAAGGTATGCCAAAGAGAAGACAGAGTTATTATACACCTACAATAAACAGGGGAAAAAAATGTTGTCATTATAAAATGATGTAATGGATCTCATATGAACACATTCAAATGCAAAACTAAATGTATTAAATATATAAGGGGATTTTATTGTGCAACTCTCTTTTCTACTATTATTTCTACCACAAAATATAAAGCCCAAATTGAGAATTAAAGAAAAAAAAAAGAAAGAAAGAAAACCTTGGGATCTAGTTTTCTTTCCTCTTCATTGTAAGTAATACTCATCCATTGGTGTGAAAAATTGCAGGATATGCTAACAGAATAAATGTAGAGTCATATTTTCAAGTCAAATTCTTAATTTTTATAGAAGGCTTTTTAATTATTTTGAACATTAATTCAAAAATAAGACAGTACTAAAGAAAAAGGTTCCTTAAATCCTCAATGTAGAGAATGTGTTTTGGAATCCTGGAGGGAAACAAGCAAATACATCTATAGACTATGTCCTCCACCACTCCCATTGTTCCTGCACATGTGCTCTATTTTTCATCAACAGTGTGTAGGGCTCTTTAGCCCACGTGAAAAAGGCAGCACAGCCGTGTTTTCTTAATAGATGCTAATTGCCTTTAGTAGATGCACAACTCTCTCCTTTTGCCCAGCACTATCAATTCAGGATAACAGGCCTATTCTTCCCATTCTCTGTATCTATACAGACTGCAGGCAAGAGAATTACTGAAGTAGGAACAACTTACATACATATACATTTATGTAAACTCCTCCAATAAAGAAACAACATAGAACATAGAACATGTTCTTACTCGGTGTCCAAGAGTCACTCTGTTGGGGTTTTTTTTTCAGTTGTATTTTTTTCTTGGTGGTTAATCATCATTTTTTCTTCCTCGGCAATTTCTACGGTGTTTCCTTTTGCATATATAGATAGATACATAGATATACTGAGAAAGATGAGAAAGGTATCCTAAAACTTACCTAATAATTAACCTTATCCTAGAAAGAGAAATAATGGCAGAGTACCTTATGTAGCACTTGCCCAAACTGGGAGATTGTTTGCTTTATGCTGACAATAGCAAGTTTAAAAAGAGCTGAAGAAGAGGTTCCTTCCTTTCAGGTGGTTCTCCYCTTTCGTAATTAAACCTCAAATTACTCTCCTCTCACAAAAATGACATATTTACTTAGTTAACATGATAATCAGTGCTTTCACTGTGTTTCTTCTTTTCTGTACTGCTGCCTTTCCAGTTACACACACATGCACGCACGGTGCCACGCTGAATGGTGCAGCAACTGGCTGAAAGGCTCCACTAAGATTGTTTTGTTGCTAAACAGCTGCTCTCCTCCTTTAGCATTATTCATGAATCTGTCAACTTCTTCCCACTCTGACAGTGAATCTGTTATGCATATGAAAGAGGTGTGACACCCCTCTCTATCTTTGGACATAAGAATAAGAGAAAATGTGGTGTGTAGTAAACAGTAGCGGCATTGCTATTTTTTTATCCTATAATCTAGTCCCTCTTTACAAATTTAGTCCTTCTTTACAAATTTTCATCCATAATTCAACTGAAAGGAAAACATAAAATAATCTTGTTAAATGATACAAGTACTTGTAGACTGTAAAACCTATTACAGCAAACAACTTGACTAATAGGGCATCAAATTACTTTTGCAATTAGGGCCATTTTCCTTTTTGATAAAACAGAAAATTAATCGCATTTCAATCATTTTGAAGTAAATTAAACATTGGACCTATATTAATTTGTAATTTTCACATATACTTCCTCGTTTCGACCAGTAAAATTAGACCAAAAATAATGACTACATCTTGTTGTTAAAAAAGCACTTTTTTAAAAAAGTATCACTCCTCAACATTCATTTCTTGTCTGTGAAACTTTGCACACTATAGCTGTAAGAAAAAATGAACACATTCCACAGATTCCTACTCACAGAAGTCATCCCGCTGCTCCTAGGAAGCTCCTTGGACCTCCATTGCGCCTTGCATAAAAGTCTTTTTTTTTCCAGCAGAAAAAGTAAAATTACACAGGAAGTGGTTTCCAAGATCAAAAATTTAAGAAATACTATTTACTAATAAAAATACATGGAACACATTTCAACACGGCYAGGTGTAATTTAATACAGTGCAGAAGTGAAGTAATTAATATTTTATAGAAATGTCTGTATTCTGAGAGACACATTAATCACCCAGATTGCATGCAGAAAGCTGTCTGGTTCATTTTGCTCTTTGCTTCAAATTTTTTTTTCCACTTTTTTACAGAGTCATTTTAGCCTCAGCTAAAAAATAAAAGCCACAGTTCATTTCTGTTGCCAACTAAATACATCACCTGGACCCCTTGAGGAACTGATGGGGCTGAATTGATGGCTACGTTGTTTCAGCAGCTTGCCAGCTGCAAGGCAGCTCATTTTTGCTGAGAAACACCCCACAGGAATCCATCTGTATCCCCAGTCTTCCTTGGGTTCAACGGAGTCTCCTGCTTCGAGTGGGATGTTTGCCAATAACTCCACTGGGACCCGAATTTCGCCCATCATGCATGTATATGATTCATTAATATAATAAGATGCAAGTAGAGTGCGGCAAGGAATTCCCAACGGAGCTGAGACAGGCCTATGTCAAGAATAGAGGCACTGACAGCGCTCTTGTCCAGGAATATGCAACCCATTATGGCCAAACAATGAAAAAAAAATCACATCTTCTGTCAGCTGTCAAAAACCCCTTTMTCCCTCAGGAGAAGCAACAAGATCTTCTGCCATTTGCCAAACCTTTGTGTGTCATATGAATTGCTGAAATGTGCCTTAGGCTTTTAAAATTTGTTTCAAGAGCTCTCTGCAGGAGTTACAGTCGTTCGTCACGGTACAGAAGTGTGCATTAGTTTTGCCATTAAATGGCTATGTGGAATCAACAAATTGCTTAAGGCCAGATTAAAAAAAAAAAGACACCTATATCTGAAACGGGACACAAACACCCAAAACTGAAATCCAGAAAAAACCTGTTAAACTGCTGTCAGATCACTTGGTAGTGCATAGCCCAGTGCATTTCCTTAGGTGCAAGGATTCTCCAAATCCAGTTCCTGGTCTGAAAACTATTTCCTTTTCTTTTTATTTTTTGTTCATGGTTCTCTAACCTAGGATGGAAGGAGGACCAAAAGCTCTGTCCTGCCTTACAGCTTAGTACCCTGGCCACCCAGTTAAAGTCAGTCCTCCTTTATTGCTTGCTAGTCATGTGAATCTTTCCCTCTTTCCTACCCACTGACAGAGCTCCAGCAGGAAAGATGCTTCCRCTTCAGTCTTGCCTCTTGCCTTGGATCTTTCCTTGGAAGTAAAAAAGATAGGAGTTTGAATACGCTCATACTCTCTATTAGAAGAAAGAACCTGAAGACAATATTGACCATGGGTTTTCTGTTTTCCTCGTTAATTTTTTGCTATACTTCAGAAGAAGCAACTCAGCCCTTTGAGGCACTAAGAGGTATTAAGAGGCTGCATAATCTTTTCCATAATTCTTCACTTGTACATCTCAGATTATCAATCCACAAGCTGGATGTCACCTTTCTTTGGTTACTGTTAGGCTTCATTAATTTGGAATCTGTAAAATGCCTAGAAACCATCAGATCAGTGCAAAGTAGAACTCTTGCTATCATTAATTTTACTCAAATTAGTACATCTGAACAGCTCTGTTCATGTTAACTTTATACCCTTTCCTGCTCTTCTTGAATCAGTTGGACTTGTGCAATTTGTAATGTATTTCAGTGATATTACAGGATCACAGTTTAAAGCAGTTTCTAGCAGCACAGTAGAAAAGAAGATAGGACATTAAAAGAAATAGAGTCCATCATTATTTTTCCATTCTTTTATTTATGTGGAATGTGCTTAAATTCCAGATAGGTACTTAATGATTAGATAAGTATATAATTAGATATATTGGCTTCAATAAGATATGCCATCTATAGCAGGAAGAGAAAAGAAGGAAAGAGAATGATGAATACGCTTTGCATGTCATACCAGCTCAAATAATTTGTATTAATTTATAGGTGCATCTCCTAAATTATCTGCATGAGTGTAGGAAAAACAATTCCTTTGCACATACATTACCATTAGAGGGTTTGCATTGTTCTGTTTTGTTGTTTTCTCACCAAGGGATTGTTACATTAACCTTCATTTGTTCTTAAAATTACTCTGAAAATAAGTTGCTCTGTTTTAGTCCTCTTAAATCCTTGAAAAATTGTGTGCATAATCTAACATTCATACTTCTCAATAAATCAGTAAGGTCTCTRCTGTTTGCTTGCTTTTTCAAAAATACAGCATCCAACAATAACTAGAGAAGCTAAATCAGTGACAATCTGGTTCGTCTCAGATGTCATCTGTCATATAATTATTATACCTTCTCCTACATCAGGTAAGATTTCTTCCCACTCCATGGTAGATTTAAAAACTATGCATTTTGCATATGCTTTAAATGCATATGTTTTAAATATGTTTTAAAAATTACAGTTATTTTATGCTCTCATTTAGTATTTTCACTCCATTTCTATTCAGTCAGGCTCCTTGACTATTCTCATTACAGATAGAGTGCTACCTTGATATTCAATATTCAAWTTATTGGTTTGAAATCTAAGCTGTTTAACTCTCTTTCCTGTTTTCTGCTTAAACTTCTCCAACTTAACAAGACTGGAAAACTAGATCTAGGCGTGGCACGATGAGGGCTAAACCCAGGTCAAGATGCAGCCTGCCTGGGAAGTGCTACAAAGCCTGCAATAAGCTCACCAGCACTTCCTCAGAACCCAAAATGGTGCCTAATTCTGATGAGTAAGCCATTCTGATATGCGGCACGAATAATACTGAAAATTATACTGAGACAGGGCAAAATGCTCATTCACAGGAATTTTTCCTGTTGCTGAAATGGCAATCATATGGATTTTGAAATGAGGGTTGGATATTTCTACTATTCTTTTTTTTTGCTTCTCCCACAATTAAGATTTTGAAGTGAATAGATGTCATTTTCTAGGTACTTTGATAGTAGTACATTTTTGCATACAGCATATTTAAAAAATAAGTTTGTAAACAACAGTAGCAGCAATACAATCCTGAAGAGCTGCTAAAAATCTAAAGATTTCCTCAGTCCTTCCCCATGTAGTGAGGATCGTGTGACTATTTGCCACTCCTGTGTACTACCCTCCCTTTAATGGGTTGACAAGCTGCAGAAATTACGGAAGTGATATGAGGGAAAGTCAGCACAAAGTGATGTAATGTAGAGGAACCTGCTCTTGTGGTAATTTAAATTCCCATTTTCCTAAAAACGAAAACAGTAGCTTTGCTAGTTATAATACAGAACAAAGGCCTTCATTGTCCCATTCAGAGCTTAGGACCAGAATTGTTTTTAACAAGTTAGATGGACATTTTACAGAGGAGTAATGATTTATTCTTACATTTTAAATATTCTAGCAGCACCATCAGCCTTGCAACTGACCACATGAGATCATTGCTATGATCTCATAGCATTTGGCCAATTTTGGCACATTCCCTTCTCATTTTTAAAGGTCAAACAATGAGTAAAGTCAAGCAATGGCACAAAGTTCTTCAAACARCTTTTTAAGTGGTGTTTTTC
The DNA here is from genome assembly GCF_003342845.1 of Nothoprocta perdicaria. NCBI lineage: Eukaryota > Metazoa > Chordata > Aves > Tinamiformes > Tinamidae > Nothoprocta > Nothoprocta perdicaria. The sequence continues at coordinate 5,557,900 of NW_020456087.1, read as the reverse complement.
CACAACTGTTTCTTTAAAAATGCAAATAAAACTTGGTTTCTAGCAGGATTGCTTAAGGCCTTCAAAGATCTCTGCAGAACAAAGAAAACCTACTTTTTAAAGGGATTAATATATCAGGAAAGGGATTTCTATTCTTGTTTCTTAGTCACTTTCAAAAATTATACAAGGCTGTAAAACCATATTCCGAAGTTGTCACTCTATCAGATTTTACCCAGTGTTTGACATTGACACAGTTTCCACAACTTTACTTTCAGAAAAGGAAAAACTGAATGCCTAAGAAAGAAAGAAAGAAAGAAGCTCAAGCATAGTCTGCTGAAGACAGAAGCCCAGAATTACACTAGCAACAAAGAACAAAACACTTTGAGCTAAACCTTGTCTGAGCCCTAAGTAGGGCAACGTCTTTTTGATCGTCAAGAAATGGTTAGCCCAGGGACTTAGAAGCCCCTCCTGATAATCAGCAAGATAWATAGCAAGAAGCATCTTCTACTGTCTCCAGATTCCTAGAAGAACGAGCATATTCCTTTCACAAGCATTTTCAGCCATGACATGGAACTTCATGACCTTTTTTGCCCCTATGTACAATTTTTTTGCCAAGAACTCTTAAAACCTCTGGGCAGTACAAAATGCTCGGTAGTCTGTCTCTCGAACAGAAACAGCTTTTGATAGCACTCCACATGAGAAGTCTGCAACTTACATTAATTCTCTTTATATTTTTAAGTCCAGACAACTTTCTCCTGCATTACCCTCACAGCCTGTGACCTATCATGATAGCAGTGCTCACTGGGTTGGATTCTTCAGTTTATTAAGCTTAAAGTAAAGAGGATTTAAAGGTGTCCAAAGGACTCCTCAGGGACTTCCTGGCCCTATTCCAGGCGCTCCTGGAAGGCAGCATCCAAGRGCGGCTCTTCTTCCAGGAACTACCCGAGGTCAAAGGAAGCCCCAACACAAGCTGGAATTCGTCCATAAAAACTGACAAACTACAACCAGTCTCTGATCTAGGAGCAAAATGCCGCTCTTGGTTCAGCCTTCCTTCCCTAAACTAATCTTGACAAGTCCCTGTGGCAGGGACAGCAAGAAGAAACAGCTATGACGAGGCCTGTAAGGCATCTCAGGACTCCTTCATGCCAGAGGGACACTCGATAGCACACTGAGTAGTTATTTAATGTCATTTTAACATGAACTAGGCCTCTGTCACTAGGAAGATGTGGAACTTTATCCAGAAGGTCAACAGAGCAAAAATATATWTTTTTTTCCTCCAGTTACCTCTTGCTTTCCTCACAAGAAGTGACCAAGGAAAAGGCTAAAAGTTCTTAGCAGATAACATCCCAATATAGTAAGTTCCAGGGACAACTAGAAGGTCTAAGAGAATCTTTGTTTGCACATATAGAAGATTGCCTTTAGCTACCTGCTCTAACTAGCTCTTCTTCGAGCAGGACATAGCTCTTGATGAGCCCCACAGGTCCCTTCCAAAGTACACAATTCTGTAACTTTACAAATACCAATCAGTATGAGGGAAGACCTATCTTATATTGCACTTTTTATCTTCCCAGTTATACTTCAGAGGCAAAGGTAAGAGTTGWTTTGTTTATATTCTCTGTGTATTTGTACAGGAGAGATTCAGATAGTAAAGGACTCATTAGCCCAGTAGTGGAAAAGAAAGTAAAAAAAAAGATTATAGATTGAAGATGTTTTTTCAGTAATCAATGCATTTGAAGAAAAAAAATATTTTAGAAGAACAAAGACAATTACTAATTCAGGTACAAACTGGCAGGGGTACATGAAAGGGAAAGCAAGAAAGAAGATCATAGGAAGGAGATTTTTTAAATGTAAGACTTTATCATTTCAACATTTGCTAAATTTATTTAAGAATTACCTGAATATTTTAATTAAAACATTTTTAAAATGAAGGCTTTGAGCTTTTCTTTTTTCCAAGTAGTATTTATAGTTAGAAATTGAAGGCTTTTTAAAAGAAAAAAAAGTTAGGAGTTTATGCAATCTGATGAAGATTTTTCTCCTATGTAGCTTTAACAAGTTCTTACAAGTTAACCCTCAATATACTTTTTTATTGTTTTTTAAATATATATTTTTTTTCCAACATGAACTGATTTCATTTCAAATGTGACTAACTTTACCATTGTACCACAGATCTTCACCATATTTTATTGCAGACATTTATATTTGTTTAGCTCTTTTCATTATTGYGGCTGTGTAATGTATATGTTTTAAGTATATGAATCACAGATATAATGAGACATTACRGAAACAGAATATACTCTTGTGGTAATATATTGAAAATTTAATTTCAGTTTAACATGCTCTAAAGTCAGACAATGATTACAGATACAAATCATTTACTTAAGCTGATTACGCTGGCTGTGCTCACTCTATCTCTGCTAACAGCACCCTGGCCGTAGCAGAGCACACYGCTACGCCCAGTGGATGCTTTGGCAGGAGTTCCAGTAACTACCCCCTCATTTTTGCTCTCTGCAACCACAAGGTTTCCACTACATGCAGCTCAGTGCATGCACGTACCTTCGTTACCTCCTGTGATCACCCCAGAATGCTCTAGATAGCAGAGAGCTACCTGTCCTGCAGAACATGCTACCCCTGAGCAAAGGATCATATGGACCTAACTAGTCCTTCTCCTTCCACAGAGRGAGTTACAAACACCACTCCCTTCCCAAGCTTCCTTCTCCTCAGCGATGCACATTTGTACGCTGCCCTAATGGGGTGCTCCACCAAGGGCTTGAGAGGTTTGGAGGTGGGAACATATGCCCTATCTAAGCCTGGGACTAAACCCTGCTGTTCTCCCTTTGCCTGGGGTCACTTCCCCAGAAAGCAGTCATCAGTTAYTAAGCTTGTCTTACTGTCCCAGTAAGTGACCAAGAAACCCCATTCCTCTTCGTAGAGTGTCTGGTTTTGACATGTATGCACAGCCAGAGCCTGTTTTGCTAGTGAACTGCCAGTGAGGACATGAAGGATCTAGAATGTGATCAGAGCCGGGAGCAGAAACTTCCCTGGGAGGATAACTGGCACAGGATGCCAACTTGTGCTTCAACGAGCACGTGCAGGAAACAGAAGACAGGGAGATACCTCAGAGGATTTCTAGCTAGCATGGGGAGTACCTGATCACTACCAGAATCGTATCAGAGTCCTGCCAGGTAGTTATTTACCAAATCGAGTGGTGTGTTTGCATTCGGTAATTATACAGAGTAACTTGAAAGGCTGCCATGGCAGCTAATCCGAGCTGGCCTAGAAGAGGAGAGGAGGGCTGTGTGCACAAGGCACCTGCAGGCACCTGGGAAGCTTTGTGTTCCTCCAGAGGAACACCTCACTAGTACTGCAGACCCCACAATGGTGACCTTGCTGTGGCTACCAAATGGAGATGCCAGCCAGCCTGCGTCTCCACCACGGCTAACCCCTAAACGCAGCAAATGACTCCTTCCATGAGAAGTCCATGATTCCCATTGCCTGGGAGAAGGGAAGAGCAGAAGGACAGGGAAGGCGTGAATTGTTCCTAAAAAGTTTTCTTCCTCTCCAGAGCATCATGTCCTGCTTCTGACCACATCTTTGTTGCTGGAACAATCATTACCAGATAACACAAATCTGAACAGAGCTGCCTGCTGTCATCTACACAATCCTTTCTTCCCACTCCCAGAACTTTAATAGCCATATAAAAACAATTACCACAACTCAACTGCACTCTGGATGTCTAGCTCTCCCTGATGTCCTAGTCTCAGCTCATTAGGAAGAGGTGAAGAAGAGAAAGCAGCTGCAGTTGAGTCTCCTGGATTTTGGAAACTGGTCTTTCTGTCTCCAAAGGTTAATGTCACAGATGTGAGCACAGCTTCTTTGAATTTACAGCATCGTTCTTTTTCCTTTGTGAATAGCCAGCCCAGGGCAGCACTGCGGTATACAGAACATCCTGCTGTCAGACAGCCTCATTGCTAGGGRTCTGAAGAATCCTTCCTCAGCTCTGTCTGCTGATAAGTGTCTCAACGCTTCTACACCTGAGTTGTTCCTTAGTGCTTAGGTGCTTTTAAGGGACCAAACAATTGGGACTGATAAATAAGAGGGTAGCTCTCCAGAAGTAGCTTTTTACAATGTGCACCTGATGTTGATCTATGTGTGCAAGGTGTGAGGGCTTGGTAGGCTGCAAGGAGCCATCAAGGCCTGGAAGACTCGCAGGTGATGCACCTCTGAGATACACTTCTGGTCTCTTGCCCCACTAAACTGAACGCTGCCATACAAGTGTGTGAATTGCAGCCCCTCTGCRTGCACAGGTTGCCTTAGGGAGGGAATGCAGGATGCACCCCAAGCTGGAGTGACACCACACATTGGCATCTGGCCAATATAGATTATTGGTAATGTAGGGCTCCCAAATGAAATCCAGATTGCTCCGATTTAGCAGGACAGATGAACTCTGAGAAAACATTGCTGTTAAAAACATAGTGCACCAGGTTTGGCCACAGAGTTGCTTKTCTGTTACTTGCCGCTTGTCTGCCGACCCCTGAAAAAACACTTATTAAATTCCAGATGTGAAGTGGGAACTAGAAAGCTAACAGCCTGACACTGAGAAATGACAGCTTATTCTGCATGTCCCCTCCCCATTCCTCACCATGCAAATTGCTTGTACTTGCCAGAAAGAACTGACAAAGGGACGTGAAATGAATGAGGTGGAATAACACAGGAAATTACAGCAGCAGCAGTTCAGCCATGGTCAGAGTTAGAAGGACTTTCAGAAAAAGTGCATTGTGCTTGAAGAGAGCTGTGTTAATTCCCTGTTTGTAGCATGGGCACAGCCGTAGAAGAGCACTGCATGAAAACACCCATCGAAGYGATGCTGATGGTATATATACAAGTTATCAAAAATATAACTCCAGAAATGCATGATATTATGTGAAACCAATTCACGTAAATCTTTCATAAGGTATATATGCTGCCTGGGAAGAGTACAAAGGATATGTGGTATGTCTAACGTATTGCTGAATTGAATATTCCTTTCATGTTTGTTTGCTAGCAGACAGGTACAGCTTGCTGAATTTATAAACTGAATTTTGCTTTCCTGTCTTATGAGTACATGATGATGAGTTCATGCATCTAAGATATATTTTCATTGTAAAAATACTGAAAATAAACCTCTAACCTATGTAACAAGCTTTTCTTAGAAATGCTGCTTTAAAGTTAAGAAAACTGTAAAGCGTAAGATTGTGTATTTTTTCATGTTCATCTGTTAATTCGCACTAAAACTGCAATTCAACATAAAAAATAATAATTTTATGGACATTCACATTAACTAGCTAGGTTCAGGTCTATCAGAGTCCAGCTGGTTACAAGTTTTGTTCCTGCAGCTACAAGATGATCTTGAAGTTGGCTCCACAGGGAGGAAAGCAATTTGTCACCTGGAGAAGGGCGAAAGGAAGGACAGGTCGCAGGAGCTAGCTGGAAGTTGGGAGAAGAAGCTTCAGCTCAGGCCCCAAGAGGAGGAACGCAGAGGTCTGATCGGCTCCCCTGCCTGTTCCTGTCCCTCCCGTGATGCACTCGAGTCCTGCCAGCTTTCCTCTCGCAAAGACAGAAACTCTCCAGCCTCTGCTTATGAACTGCCCCATCAGGGACATCGCTCTAGCTGTACGTGCAACTTCACGTTGCAGTGTTTTGTTGTACTTAGAGTTGCATGAAAATGAAACAGAGAAGCAAAAATTGCACATTTAGACAGGGTATTTTAGAAATGAGCTATTCATTTTCTCTTTTCTAAGGCAATCCTTTTGTTTAACAAGTATAGTATTTGATTCTTTTGCCCTTGACTTAAATGGTGAGACTTTCACAAATTTAAGTAGAAAACAGCTCTGAACTTAYGTCCTCATTTTCAGTATAGGAATTTTATCACTTATTTCACTGTTGCTGCTTGGATTTGAACCTATGGCCCGATCAGGAAGTTTGACACATGGTGTTTTCAATCTAAACGTATTTCTCTGCTATTAAAACAAATATTTGCTCTAAAGAAAGTATTGACAGTAAAAGTCATAGAGCTCTAGATCATTTATTCTGGGAAATTTTCAGTATCCTTCCAATTAGTAAGTCAATAGAACGTCCTTATAAACATGATAGTTTATTCTTCTCTAGGGATTTCCTTCCATGCTCTTCATCCAAGATATTTCTAGAAGAGGAAAAAAGCCTTTAAAGTATCTACTCCCCCAGCACAGCATTTATGATGACTAATATGCATCCCGTGTTATGAATGATAAAGAAGCTATTGCACAGTTACTTGCTTCTTTCTTTTAAAAATATTCATTGTGTTTTATTTCTAGCCAACTGTCTTTCTTGATAACATTGAGACAAATGACACCAGCAACCAACGGCCCTCATTGACTTCTTCCAAATATATTTCTAGTAACTGTAGAGATTAGGCATATTTTCAGTTACCTAATTTAGTAAGATTCTTTTTTTTTTCTCCAGTCCTGCAGAATCACCAAGCTCCTATTATTCATATCAACATTTTTTATTATGTAGAAATAAATTTGGATTTGGATTCTAGTTGCCCCACGTATGAACTTTACATTCCCAAATATATATGATTTTACATGTAGAGAATACTTAGGTTTATTTGCCAGAGATTTCAAGTGATTCAGTTGCACACCAACTTATCTTCATATTAGGGATAAGGTCTACCAATAAAATCACTACAATGTCCCTGAGGCAGATAACTGTCAAATATAAATATTTGCTTTACTTTATTTCAATATATTGTATTTATGTAGAATGAAATTCCTCAAATTAAAACCAAGGTCTATGAAAGACTGTATATATCACATAGTTATATATTACACGTTTCCTTTCTTAAATGTGTAGGTGCAGCAGATGCAGCAGCCTGAGGCACCACAGCCCCCCTGGCTTGGGCCCACCCTTGGACACTTAGTCATTGGGGTGCCAGGTTATATCAGGCTTAATCTGGTCAAACTGCTCTCTGCCCTGATTTTCCTCATATTTAATCTACTACTGAGTGGCCACAGGGTGAGTTGGACCAGCTTATCACTTTATCACAAACAAAATGGCTTTTTATCAGTCAGACAAGTAAACTGTATTAAGTTTTTCAGTCAAGATGAGATGGATCAGAAATAGGTGGAACGGGGAGAGGAAGGAGCAGGACCATCCTTTTCAGCTTCTGATTGCAGGGAAACTCAATTGTGTGTAACGAGGAACTGCGCCCTGCAATGAAGACGGCAGTTACTTGAACTACATGACAGATTTACAGCGTGTTTTCAAATCACAATTTTCATGCTCCTCCCCACCAGAAAGAAATCATGCAAGTTCAAAGAAAAAGAAAAGGGAGAAAAACTGTTCAGCTGAAAAATAACAGGAATATTCATACAGCCAGAAAATCAGAATTATTCAACAGAGATTTTTACTAAAAAAAAAAAAGGAAATATATGTGAAGCCTGATCCTCACCTTTGGACAGAGCTCAAGTAAACATGGCTTTTGCAGGCAAACAGTGATCAATAAGGCGGTAAACAGAATTTTCCAAATAAGGTGAAGTTTTCACAGTCCATTGCAACCTAGAGAGTGAATCAGTGAATTTCCATAGTTACATATACCTACGCTGACCATGTTTTTTAACCTCATTTTAAGCTCTGTGAATCCTCTTTAAAAGTGATGCCACCAGGTAGCAATAAATGGTCCCTATGAGCACAGCTTCTTTCAGCAAGACCATAGCTCCCAAACTACAACGTATTACTTTTAGGGGAGCCTACATTACACAGGCAAGCATTTTATCCCTAATGCACACTCTTACATTTAATGTACCACTTTATTACTTAAAGCTTAGTCAAAACACACCGTTCATCAATAGAAGTCTGGTCATAATTCTAGAAAACAAAGTAAAATCCAGTTTAATAAAGAAACATGGTATTATAATAGATGCTATTTTAGATCATTTTTATCCTCATTTTTATAGGGATTTTATTTATAACTGTCTTTTTGCTTTCTTCTTTTTTTGGTTATTTGGAATAGTTTTGTCGTAGCAAAGTGCTGATATGTACAAAGAGCAGCTGGTAATATTTCAGAAACTTTCAAAAAGGAAGAAATGCTTTTTTTGTTAAACTAACAATTTTGAAGCATGCAGCTAAAGGGTATTTTAGCATTTGATGTGCTCCTKCAGAGCACTGTTTGCTCTGGAGAAAATATTCAATGAACATTGAATGGTTTATAGAGCTTGAAAAAAATAAGTATCAGTGGAGATTTCATGTGGCTCTAGAGAAACTGAAAAAAATACTTAAAATTGTGTTTACCTCCCTGCAGTGACAGGAAAAAAATCTCTTTTAAAGCTACATGATTTGCCTCCTTTCCAGACAAAAATCTTCACATCCCAAAAATTACACCCCTCCAAGGGTGTGCTTGTAATTTTTCATCATGGCAGCAGCACATGATCCATATCAGCAATTTTGGAATTTGAGTCATGGACACTGGGACACTCTTCTGCTGGAAGGGCCTGGATCCCTCTCCCACAGAAAGCCAGCARTGAGCTTAGCCACCGGCTCCAGTGTAGGAAACCGCTAGCATGGGACCATTTCATGGATTTTTACCTAGGTGRAAGTCCTCCAGACTCCCAGTGGACAGGGTTTTATCTGCATAAACACTTCAGACGTGAGTAAGAGCACAGGGCTTGAGACCGCCGTGTCTAGGCATCCATTCCCGAGCTTCCAGAGGCTCTTTCATTATCGTGTCCAGGCAGCAAATCCATGACCGGTGAGGATATTTATTTGCCATTTCATTCTGCTCTTCTGAAATACCTGTGAAATACTACACTTGCATTCTACCAGCTGAACCCCTGTGTGTATTGTGAATATTTTGCTGATGTAAATGAGCAATTTGTAGACAAAGCTACACGTAATGAGCACAACAAACTGCAAGGGGTTTGTAACTATAGGGACAGGACTATGGGGCTTCATGACTTTCCCRTCTGCAGGACTCCTTGCATTAGTAGTTTATGGAGTGCAGGGAGGAGCAAATGGGGATGCTCCTCTGAGGCAGGACTGCAAAATGGGAGCTGGATCCTGCAAAACAAAGTGTTACAAGTTCCTGTGATGGCCTTCCCTTGGGCTCTTTTGGTGTCAGACTGCCAAATTAGTCTGGGCAGGTGTCCATGCAGTTATATGCTACCTCTGATACAAGTGACAAATGTCACTGCGTATTTTCAGCCCCTCAACTTGCTGCCTCTCTTTTTGCTCTCAGCTCTGCRCCAAAAACTTTGTATACGCTGCATGGATACACCCAACATAGAAGATTCCAAATGGTCTTGATTTTTTAAAGCTTAAATTTAATATATGTGGGGTAAGGGAGCAACTCACTATTGGAGAGAAGCAAAATTTCAATCTGTATTTTGCACTTCCTTAACTATTGTTAAATGTCTAAAAAGAATGCCTGTGCATTCTTATATTTGCAGTATGCATTACAATTAGATAATCTATAATGTTGTAATTAATTCCTTGTAGTAATTAGAACATTTGGGAAAAAAAACAGAACAAGGAGGGAGAGTATAATGAGATCAGRTGAACTTCTCTTTGCAGCTATGAGAGCTGGTTTGTGGGGGAGATATGTGGAGATTCGGAGAAGTGTCCTGCCTGCCCATGTCATGAGGTTCCCCAGTTTGAGAGTCTCTAATCCTTCCTAGTATCAGGCATACAGGAGCCCAAGGAACAAAATCTCTGATTTTGCAGAATGCCTGCGTGCCCAGCTCCCAGTAAGATACAGTGCCAACCATCCAGATGGTTTTGAAAACTGTAATAGTAGACACCAAACTGAACTATTTGACTTAAATGCCTATAAAACCTGTCCGTTAATTTCCATTAATTAAAAAAAAAAATAAATAGAAGCCTGTTTAGCCAGGGACACAGGTTTCATTTCGGCGAGTTTGCTGACAGAAGGCAACTCACAGTCGAGCCATATTGCAGCCGCTTTGCCCTAGCGTTAATCCTTATGCTGACACTTTGATAAACTCGAACTCCAGCTCTGATGAGAAATAGCATGATAATAATCTCTGGCAAACATTCACAAATAAGAGAGAGGAGGAGGAGGAGGGAGAGGGTGCGAGGCATCGCTCCYTCACCTCCCAGGGGCTCCTACGGAGACGTTTGGGCAGTGTCTGGCTCGCTCGCTCCCCTACACAGACTCTCGCACTCTCTGCCCACCCCCCACACACCCCTCTTCTCAAACACGCTGTTATCATTTGGGGAAGCGGAAATGCAATGTGATCCAACACATAATTTAAGATTAATTTAGTATTAAGTTGAAACAGAAGTTCTGAGCATATACCATATACCTCATTCTTTGGCATAAATCAAGAATGAAGTGCTGGCAAATCTGACTCCATGATCACCACAAGCCAAAAACACTGCGTGTGAGCAAATAAAGCCCACTTTAAGTAGGTGTCCATTAATCTACTCTGAGCAAAGATAGCGACTGGGGCACTTCTGAGCATCTTTCTCTCTCGTGAAGCACACAGTCAGCACGCTGCATCCAGGCTGCTTCAAGTGCCAAAAGGAAAACTAGAAGATAGTCTGCATATACCTCTTGGTGACTCTGGTTGCTAATTTTTATTATTAGAACAATCACTGTATAATTGTACAGTTTATGTGCTTGTTCCTTCTACAAGAGTGCTTTGTAAAAGATGAGAAAGAAAATAATGTATGGATGAAATGAGAATAAAAGCTTGTTGGGCCAGTAYCATACATATTTTAGAAGAATTTCTATACCAATGTAATAATTCAATTAATTGGTAACTGATGAGTGTAACACATCAAAATCATGGAAAATGACTACAGAGGATAAAACTTCTGAAAACATACAAATTATTTAGGAGTTTAAATTTTGAAAATTGACCCACAGTTTTACGTTTAAAGGTAGTTCTATAATTGATGATGAATGTAGCCATGTACTACTGAGATTTTAAATATCCACACCTGTTGGAGCACTTCAAAGTATCTAACTAAAGTTCGGATTTCCAAAAGTACTTAAGTACTTCAGTTGTATTGATTTTAGCCAAGATAAATCACTGTTAATTAAGGAGCATCTCTCCAGAGAARTAAAGACCTCTGATAGTCAATCTGTACCTATATGCACAGTTAGATAGGAAATCCTGGAATTGATGTATGCCTCCTAAAGCATATAATGAAAATGTAGGTTTGATTTATCAAATCTGAAACTATGACTGGAACGCTTACAGCAGGTAAGCCTTCCTGAGGCTGATATTGCACTTAAGCGGCTTTTAATCATTGACCTTAGAACAGTGGAGGACTGTATTTTGTCTATATTGTATTTTCTATCTCAATCAAGAGCAAATAATGTTAAAATAACTCATCTCTTCTGTTATTCTTGTTGTTAATCATGTTGCTCCTGGACTTGTTTGATGGGAGAAAAAAAAATGGTGCCATAGCCCATTTCAATGCAATGCATAATAAACAAGGCACTGAGATCTAAGATGCTGATCTATTAAACTTAGCAAAAATTGTTTTCTTCTTTTGAATCCTCAGTTTGGTGTGCACAGAGAATTCCCAATTTTAGTGGCACCGGCTTTCAGGATAAATAGTTAAGTTTCCAGGAGTGGAAAAGAAAAGGAAAAGAATGGGATGATTGGATATTTCTGCCTGCCTACTCCCATTTGGCTGTTCTGTTTCCTAGCAGAAATGTAGGATTGAAGTCCGATTTCACAACCATTCAGTGTATCAAAGGAACTTCATGGAGGTGGGCGTAGAGCTAGTCTAGCTTTAAACTTGGAGAAAAATGGGAGCCAGGCCCACAATGTGTGACCTTTTTGGTTGAAGGAAAGGGAGAGAAATGTCTAACTGCAGCTAATAGCGAGAAGTGGGAATGCACGTGTTGGAAGTGTTTTTCTATTACAGAAGAAACTCCATGTCTTCCTGCCTCTCATGGAAGCTGAGAAGGGCAGACATAATAATATAAGAAAAGAAAGCAGAACCTTTAGAATGCCTTCTATTTTATCTTTAACAGCTGTGAAATTTATTTGCTACTTGCCGTTATCTGTGTGTTTCACTAAAATGGGACAAGTGAATAATTTGAAGAATAAATGTGCAAAGATATTCAACTTGATTACTCACAGGCTTTCGTTAACATTTTAAATGTCTAACTTCTATTATTTCTGAATAAATTCAAGGACAACATTATTTCCTGTTTTGTGGGTATCTTCCTATTATGTGGGTAGGAAGCTAACTAGAATACCTTCATTCTTTCAAGAAGTCAACGTACAGACTGTAGCAAAGTAGCAAAATGCATGAATTAAAAACAAGTGTTTTGAATTACTGCTCTACTGCTACTACATGCTGACCAAATTTCGTTTTAAAATTATGTAGAATATCAAAAGAGCTATGAAGAATACTGACCCCCTAAATATTTATAGTGCAGAACTACACTGCTTTAAGTCTTTTATCTAATAAATTTCTTTTATTCAAATTACTATGTAAATCTGAAACTATGCTTTTATATGCTCTTTCCATTTTTGGATGGCACTACGGGCTCTGAAGATGAAATTCTTGTAAGGGAACAGTAKCAAAATTATAAACAATTTATGACTGTATCTGTGCTATAAGAGCATTTTAAATTGTTAAAGTAGAAACAAAAAAATCGCCTTGGATTTCCAACACTGCAGAGATACGGGTTATTAAAAAATTATCAGCTTTGCACCTATCAAAGTAAACAGTATCATAAACATTTATATAGTTTTTTATTTTCTGCAAAGGTCTTCTTAGCAGTCTACGCATTTACCTAAGGTTAATAACCTGAAAYGTTAACTATTTCTTCATGTCTTTTCACATTCCACTAGTTAAAACTGAGGATACTGCAATGAATTTTTCATAATCCAAGTCCACTTGCACTACAGGGAGCAACTGTAGCTCACACGGCAAGAGCCCAAGGAGCCTCAAGCCAAGAGTTTGAGCAGCCCCTTGCTGCAGCTGGCCAGGAGAAGACCCCCAGCGTCCCTGCAGCTCRCATATTAAGCTGGCCCAGAGGGAAGGAACAAAAGGAATACAGCAGCTTTTCAGCTGTGCATATCCTAAGCATTCCCTGAGTAATTTACTCGCRCTCAGCTTCCTGACCCAAGCCGACACGTACAGCAGCACTGCAGTGTTCAAAGGTTATTGCAAATGCTGGGTTAGGGGTGAGTCACTCTTAGGAGGTTCATGTCTGGATACCTCAGCTATATGTGCAAAGCTCCTCTGTGCGTGCTGCAAAGATAGTGATAGCATCATTCTCTATTAYAGCAAGCAAAATCTTCATGAACAGGCATCAAATATAGGTTATTCCGGCTTGGAGTGCAAGTAATCCTCCTCAGAGGAAGGATCTAACTGGAGCTTTGACTCCGGARGTGAGTGTGCACACACGTGTAAGTCATGCCCTCCCCGAAATAACCCATCCAAAAGGAGGGCCTGGGCAGCAGTTTTCTGCAAAGTTTGCAGAGCGCAAAATTCAGAGTTTCTTTTCTATGCTTGCACTTTACCTGCAGCTTTTGTGAAACATGTGTGCTCATGTGTATGGGGGCATGATCTGAACCAGCCCTTTATTAACTGCCAGGCCCCTTCGGAAGCCCAGGTGCTCCATCAGTCTCATCTTGCCACTAGTAGAACAACCTCAGAATGAGCTACCTAAAATCCTACCCATTAGACACACTACCATGCAGTGTTCACACTACCAAGCAACTAGGAGACTAATCATCAGGCAACAGTATATAAGTAAGCAATTATCATCTGGGTCTGGCACTAATGTCTTGTTAACTTCCATTGTGCTTTAGAGATACGGAAAAATGAGAGTAGCGAAACATACTTTTAGTTTCTATTGAGATCTTATTTAATGTTGTTTAAATTAAATTAATCTTGTTTAAATGCTGTAATATAAAAGCCGTGAAGTGAGCACCCCACATATTTATTTACACTGCAGTAAATACTTGGCATAATATTAAAATAATCCTTGTGCCTTTTATTGTCTTTCTAGCATTCCTTTATTCCTCTGCTTAAAAGCATTTTAAGGCAACGTAGCAACAGACTCTTCACTTCTACTGGAATCGTACTTACTAAAACCACAAGTTATTTTCTCAAATTTTAATTACAAACAGTTGCATTTTTTCCCCGTGTTTCAGAGTCTTATTTTTACATGTACTGTACATTGACATAAAACAGCAAAACAACAACTGACAGGCACTGTAGGATGGCAGTAATTAATTTAAAATAAGGCTGATTTGTTCTACTGCTTCTTTCCCTGAGGCCAATAACTGGAGGCTAGTTATACTCCAATTTAACAAGCCAGAGGATAAACACCTGTTGCATATGATTATTCACTATTAAAATGCAATGAATAATTCAACATGAATATTTTAAAAAAATCAGCATTGTTATCATGCCTCTCATTTCCTATGAAAGTGTCTGTGGCTGAAGAGAAGGGGGGTCATGTCAAGCCAAAATGCTGGTTGTGTCCTGTCAGGAAAATTAGCCCATCCACTTTCTTACCACCCTTAACAAATAYGCTATCATGCCTTTCCTTGCCATTGATGCAAAAGAGAAGAGAGCAGTGGTACCGCTTCACTAACTTGATTCCTCGTGCTTCAGGATGATGGTTGTATGCATTTGTCATTCCAAAAAAATCAATTCCAAAGTGAAGACAGAGTAATAACGGTGAATTTCATATTTCATACTGATATTGCTTGTGTTTCATCTTGAATAATTTCCCATTCCGTTAAGTATGCAGGTAAATTCCCAATAGCGGTGGTGRAAACTGTCACACCTTCTGCGTCAGTGATTCAGCAGATTTTCTAAGAAGTTTATTGCTAAAATCTCCAGAAAGACAGTAAGTCTTGTTCCTTGACATTTTAAATGCACACCACCATGCAATTACTAAAAGCTCAGAAGATCACAGAGCTCATATGCCCAAACCGGCTARCAGAAAGTGCCGACTCTCCTCCACTAAACTCAGGCCAAGACAGCTCGGCAGTTTGCAGCACTGGACTCTCATGGAATAATAAAAAAAATCTTACCATTACAAACAGATATGGACTTAATATGCATATTTGCTCATTAAGAGCTAGTTCTGATAATTACAGAAATAGAGGTCCATCATCTGCAAGAGAGATCGGCTTTAATTCTGTCCCAAAATCATGGATGTCCAGCCTCTCCTTGAGTTTTTTGTGTTTTAAAGCAAGTGTAAGGACAGCAAATCAGGGGCACTCTTTGAAGACCCAGCTATAAATGAGAAATAAATTTTGTCTCAATTACAGGTGAAAGAGCTATTTTGAAAAACACTGAAAAAGAGAAGGTCAAATATTCAACAAGTATTTTACTATAATCCTGACCTGTCTCAAAGTAGGGAAGTTGCATGTTCTCAGCTTCAAGGAAAGAAGAGCAGTAGAATAGCTCTAGTCCTTATTGGTAGTAGCTGTAAAAATAGTTCTAACATCCCACAACTCTTAGAGCCCTGGCTAGGCTGGCGTCCAGTCTCTGCCATGGTTAAATTTTAACAGGCATCCTCCTGAAATTCTAAATGGGTTACTGCAAATTTAAATTGCCCAAATTTTCACTTCTAAAAGCTCATTCACTCAGAATATGACCTACAGGCCTGGGTCATATTCACCTTTCTACAGCTTTGCACATTTACGGGAAAGACAATCAATAGTACCTATGATTCATAAAGGGAAATAACACTTTTGTTCAGATGCTGCCTACTGGCAGATGGGGCAAAGAATTCTGCAAAAGAAATGTTTTCAGTGATTTTTAATATCCTTTCACTAATCACTAATCTCCTAGCCTCAAACAGTATCCTGATCAGACCTGTATGAAAATGCTTGTATCCAGGGGGAAACAGACACTTTTTAGCCCCAGGAGTGGTGTTCTAATAGTCCTATGTTTTGTGGTAGGGGAAAGAAAAAAAAAAAAAAAAAAGGATTCTTAGATATTAATTTGATTTGGTAAATGAACATTTCTTCTCAATGCCATACCAAAACCTTCCTTGCTTTAAGATTAGGTAGAAAAGATGTTATCAAAATTCATACTTTGAGTCAGAAAAGAAGCTCCTCTCCCCACAATTTCTTCTTTTTTTCTGCAAAAGAACCACTCCTGTTTGACTTGCAGCCTGTCTCATGGCAAAACCTAAAGCATTGTAGCAGGCCTGGTGAATGTTACTTTTAAAGAAACCACCTACAATCATGGCCCTGGAAATGGGCACTTTGTACTACTTCAAGTTTAGCACTGAGAAAGGTCATGCAAATTTTGATTGGCCTGGGGAGAAAGATTGCAGAAGGTCTCTATTTCAGCTTTCACAGTTTTCTCCAAACCATTCTGTGCAGTATTTTCTGTTCACAAAAGCTAGAACTATTTCTTCAGCCAATACAATTATCCTGTAGTCACTGTTCCCTCTGCTTGGGAAATCCGTATTGGGCCAGAGGAAAAGCAAGCTGAAGGAACCTTCACTAGGTCAAGAACCAGGAGGATACCCTAAACTAGAACTATATGGTATTGCTAAGATTCTTTATTTTTCATAAATTTGTCCAGTCCTTTTGGGAATTAGACAACATCTTCAGTTCCACAGCTGATCTCAAACTGCATGAAAATACTTCCTCTTGTTCATTTTAAAACCTTCCTGGTCACTTCACTACAACTCCTCTCATACTGTGAGAAACGCTCACTGAGTATTTGCAATTTCTTTTTCATTTTTGATATTACAAGTTTCTATTCTAGCTCCCTGAAGCTGTTCTAGTCTAGTTACATATGAAAGTTAGGCTAGACTTGTGACTGTCTTTATGGCCCTGCTCTGTCCTTCTTTCCAAATATTTCTATATTTATTTTAAGAAGAATTGGTCAAACTGCACACAATAATCAAGGTGCAGGAACAGAATGAACAACAGTTGGTTGTTCATCCAGCATGTCTCACCTCATACTCTACCAGGCTGCTGGGATAAGAATCTGCCCTTTAGAATGATAGTTCTTACCTACATAAAATAACTACTAGCTAAGGAATTTTAACTGTCACGTCAAAGCAGTAAGAAATCTTATCCTAATATAAAAGATATTCTAGAATTTTAAACATTTGAAAATATTTGAAGCTGTTTACGTGTGGGAAGCATGAGGAGTTTCAGTTGATACCTTTSTTCCACAAATCATTCCCATGACATACAGATGGGATCTTCACATTTTTTGTACTATAGCTTGTCCCAAGAAAGTTTAACTGACAAATTATGGCTGCAAGCTACAAGCCCATGATAAATACACTGCATCCTGCTGCTATTGAACACTTGCCTTTAAGCTATTGAAAATAAATAAAGACCATTCTGTTAGCACTTCTGACAAAAATACTAAATTCAATTTACCTTCATTCAGTGTCTCTGGCAATACCATTATTCGATAAGTGAGGACTTTATATTAAGCATGGAAAACATACAAGGATGCAGAATTTCCCTCTCTACTCTCTGTGAGGGTCAACTTGACTTCTTCGTCACCGGGCTCGCTCTCAGCTCCTGTGCTTCCTCCCCTTAGCTCAGTGTGCATTTGCTGCCTGTCTTCAGCAGCCCCTTTTTCCCCCATACACAATGCACCAGGCAATTAGAGCATCATCTATTTCCCTCAGGTAATGAAAGAGATTGAACCTGGATCTCTTAGGGTACCACAGTGCCTTTCACACTCTGCAACTGCAGAGGAAAAAAAATGAGWCCTGTTTCTTCTCTCTTAAAAGAAGGTGCTGGCTGTCGTTGATCTGCTTTTAGAAGGGTCAGCAATATTAAACACATTCCAGAAATACCTTCAATCTCCAGCCCCTCTGAAGAAAAATGTCTACTCTCTAGTTCCTGATTCTGATTAGATATGATCATAAAGTTGAGATGGTTTGGAAGTTGTGCAAGAATGCCTGGGAAGGTCACAAGATAAGAACTGAGGTGCCTTTAAGATTAGCTGGCAATTGGAGTGGAGGTTTTCAGCCCTGAAATGTTGGATGTTGGATCTAAATTCCACCTAAGCTTCCAGCTAAGGTGGAAGTCCTTTGTTGGGTCTGGCTCTAAGTTCCATTAGTTACATGAACAGGAAAGAAGAAAATCAATACTTCAAGTCCAAATGTGTCTGGAAATAGAGTTAATCCATTATATACACATTGTGACATACTGAAACAATATAAGAATTTCTCCCTAACTTTGGAGAACTCACAGCTGCAATATTTCAACCCTACTTTGCACGCTTTTATCACAGTTTTAATGAAGTGTAGTTGGTTTTGAAGTAAAAGTCTGTCAGATTTCATGAAAAGTATTAGATTCTCGTCTTGTACCGCCTGAGCAGCTTTAAAATAGGGCTTAGTTCTCATTATCCTCGGAACAATGTATTTTAAAGAAATTAATTGTAGTGATACATTTTAACTTGATGTAACGACAGGCTCATTATCAAGAGGAGTATGCCAGCAGGCAAGGCTGGATTATCTAAAACACAGCCTCAGGGGAAGGAACTTTAAAAGATTAGATTGCCCCCTGGGCAAAGGGTCTTTTCACCAAAGGCAAGAACCTTTGGGAATTTTCCATATTCACTTGTGCTTTTATTAGAAAAGATGCCTTTCATTGTTACAACAAAAGATGGTTTAGCCCCAGAGGTGTAACTTCTTAGACAATTATTTACTGGTAAGTATTCACTGGTCAGAGGGAAGCGAAGACCCAGCGAGAAACAACCAGCAGGTAATTGTTTGTTTAATGTGGTCCCAGAAGTCTGGCAACCGCTTTGCTCCCAAAACTACAAGATGTCAATATTTCCCTTGAAATTTTCAAATTTTGATTAGAGAAATTTAAAAAGACATTAAGAAAGGCATAAAAAGAAAGACAAAGTTATGCTTCTACCACCTCCTATTTTTCATCAATCTCCGTGGCTTTTCCACCTGCTCTCAGCTTCTCACTGCATGCTGGGTTGCTGTTTGTGGGTATGACGTTTGTTTCTGATGTTAATGGCCCTCTTTGTGCCAGTTGTGCCTCGTGGCAAAACTACCAGGAGGGCCCTCGTGCCCCAGCAGCAATGCCCGGCCTGGCCCACGCAACTGAACTGAAGGCCTGGACCAGGCCCGCTTGGTGCTCCTCCAGAGGGAAATGGGAGATACTTTAACAGGAAATGGGAAAATAGGAATAGGAAAGTAAAGTATATGGGTTTAAACYGTTTTAACTGAGAAAGGGTTACTGRTGCAGCCTCGTGGTTTGACTAAATTGGAAATGGAATAGGCTTGGGAAAATCTCTCAGATGTTTTCTCATAGGCGGAAGAGAGAATGTCAATATTTCTGAAACTTCTCCAGCACTGCAAAATACCACTTACCAAAAGACTACTGTTATAATGGGGAAAGGACAGGCTAACTAAGCCTGAATGACAAATAGATTGTAAAATTCCATGAAAATCAAAAAGTAAACRGAGTACAATATGAATTTAAAAACAACATTGAAAAGTTATAGTTTTCACAGGAAAAGAAAAGAAACTAGGAAAGCAAGTTGCGGGGGGAAAAAAAGGCAAGATTTCTTCAGAAGGAATCTGGAGAATCCAAAATGTCTTATTAAAAAAAAAAAAGACACATGAAAAGTCTTTTCTAAAAGAGATTTATATAAAAGGGGAAACTCCCAGCAGGAGACCACCTCTGTGATTAAAACCAGAAAAACTACTATCAACAAATTCCACTAGTTACCAAATGTTTTTCATTACTTCCACAGCRGAGGCTTCTGCCTTGAACTGTGAAGAATGCTTTGACAAATAGCTTCCAAAGCCCAGCTTGAGGAAGCTGCAGAGTTGCTTCATTCATAAGCAGAGACTACAAATTACTGGCAAAAAAAAAAAAGTCTGGCTTCCCAGCTGCAAGACAAAACACCCCAAAATCGGGCTCTCAATTAGGTAGGCTTTGGAAGGATGGCTCTGCCTAGCAAAAAAATAAGGAAGCTGATTAATGTAATGTAATGTATCAGGCAGAGCACGCTGAAGAGCCAGCTGCAGATTTTGCGATAGGAATCAGCAGCGGTTTTGAAGATGCTCGAGGTTATAAACCAGTGGAGTGTTTTATTGACTCGCGAGGTTAAGCTCTGCTGCTGCCTCCTTGAGCACCACTAACTTCTTCAGAGAACCTTTCATTGGCAAGGTACAAAGCAGAGGTTCCTGAGCGCCCTGCCTCTCCTCCTTGCTCCCTTCTCCTTTGTCCTCTCCACACTCACACACACATAGAGGAAAAAAAGGAAGCAAAACTATGGATATGTAGCTAATGCCTAACCAGCATACAAAGGGTTTGGAGTAACTTAGAAGAACACTGCTTCTGAATAGACAGTTTCCTGAAGAGTATTCTCTTTGAATGGACATATTACTCTATCCTTATCCATATTCTTAAATAAAAAAGCATAAAGGGATTTAAGTGGAGCATCCAGGGCCTCACATTCAGGCTTATCTTACAAGTGAGAAGGATGCACCAAAACACTTCCCGCCTCCTTAACTATTTATAAACTTTCTAACTAGTTTATTGGTCCAACACTTTTTCCACTGAGTTATTTCAAAGCAATAAAAATTTCTATGATTCTCAGATATTTATATAAACTTAATATGAAGTAAAATCCATGTGCTGCACAGTTAACATTCTCAATTTTCTTTCAATATCACACTATTTCCTAAATAGAGAGTAGTCTATTATTTTTGTAAATTTTGCCCACAAAATATCAGATGATTTAGGCCATGATGCCTGAACATCATGGCAAAAAGTAGAATATTTGTTTTCCATGAATAAACAAGAAAATAGTACAAATTTGCATTTTGAATTTTCTCCACTTTTGCTCCTATGCATTGATTTTCCACTATTTAAAGTAAAACTCTGAGAATAAAAAATAATTTGAAGAAAGAAAGACAGAAAGAAAGACAGAAAGAAAGACAGAAAGAAAGACAGAAAGAAAGACAGGGAGTTATTTTATAATCTGGAGGGGACTTTCCCTCACTTGCTGTATTAATTTTTCAATTTACTGATACTGAAGAGCACGCTGCCAAAGTGCTTCTCAACTGGCAGTGAACACCAGTTGTTCCACAGCTCCGAGCAGGCAGGGCAGCAGCTGCCATCTCTGCCAGGTAGGTGAGGAGTGCTGGGAAAGCYTTCCTCCACAGCAGCTCCAAGAACTACAAAAGGAAATTGAGCTGAGGCTCTACAAATAGATAATCTTAGGGTATGAAAGGGGAGCAGAAAACCCATGAAAGAAATAAATGTTTATTGTGTTCTTTTGGATCAGGACTAAATGATGCGATTTTTTCCATCATGGGAGAAATGAAGATCATTAAGTGCAAACTGAGCCGAGCATTCAGAAGGTAGAAAAAGAAGCAACCACAGCAGAGACTATTGCCTAGGAACAAACGACAAAACGGGGCTCAGTCAGAGCCAGCCTCCCTCTGACCACGAATTATTTAGAGGAGATTGTGCCTACACAAAGAAAAACTTGTGGCTCTGCAAGGAGACGAATTATAACTGGCCTGAGCTTTCCAAGCATAAGCATTGAAAACAAATGCCACTAATATTCAGAGTCCAGCTCTTCCCAGACACAATAACCAACAGATATTTTCATCAAACAGTTGTTAAAACAACTGGACAGAATTCTATTTCCAGCTTGGCTTTGTTAGTGGTGAGGACACTCACCAAATAAGAGGCCATAGAAAATAACCTCAAACTGATTGATCTGAAGCTGATGCCATTTAAGTGGAGCAGAAGAACAAACGAAAAGCAGAGGCTGCCACTCTGCAGACTCTAATAAGCTCAGGCATGAGTAGGAGATGAAGTAAAGTTGCTCAGGGTGCAGTGCAGGCAGCAAAATGCACCTGAGAAGTGGAGCAATTTAGCCCAAACTTGKCTTCCTGCTGCTTCAGTTAGACCAGTGCCCCAGTAACCTGGCTAAAGCTGGCATGGATGTGTCCACTAAACTATAGTCACTGTGAGGACTTCAGTACTCATAGCAGCAAAATAAAAGTTCTTAAAAGGATGAACTTTAAGAAAGTAAAGGAACTAGTTAAGTCATTCAGGAAGCAAGTTTAGAAATATGTTGCTTTACGAAGGCTGGAAAGTCATCAAGCCAAAGGTGCCAGTTCTCCAGAAAATGAGACACTAAGGGGGGATGTTGTAGAAGCCTCAAAGACATCACTGGAAATAAAGGAACTGCAAAAATGATCAACTAGACAGAAAAAAACATTTATGGATTAGGAGGTGCAATAATAGTCAAGAGGAATTCAACCTTTCAAAGGAAATGAAAACAATGTCCTTCAATGTCCTTTAGTCATAAACCGTTGTGTTTTTTTTTTTAAAAAAAAAAAAAAGGAAAAATAAAAATAGGTTCATTATATAAAAAGGAAGCAGCAGCTATTAAAGGAAAAAAAAAAGTAGTTCTTTTTCCAGAATTAAATAGAGAGGATTTGGAATAAGGACATGGAAATGAAAATTACTGCACCTGGGGGTATAGACAGACCTCCAAGCACAAAGGACCAGATGTTCTCCTTTATCAATACCCAAAGGAGGAATACAGAAAATTCCAGGTCTGATAGCAAGGATTAGTAATAAATTTATCAAATGGAATAATATTAAGTTAGCAGAAAATCACAAGTAACCAGAAAACTGCATATGTAGTACCTACATGTGAAAGAGCAGAGAACTGGGGAAAACAGTGATTAGAGCCACTCCAAACCCATTKGACTGAATGCAAAACTTCAGAATGAGATTTGGAGAGGGAAAAAAAAAAGTCAAATATGAAGATAAAGTGGAAATGGAGTGAAATATAGCATGAGTTTACTTCTGAGGGGGGACCTGATCAGCGTGTRTAAATACCTCAAGGGAGGCAGTGAGGAGGAGGGGGGCGGCCTCTTTTCAATGGTGGACAGTGATAGGACTAGAGGAAATGGCTTCAAACTGAAGCATCAGAAGTTCCACAGGAACTTAAGGAAGCATTTCTTCACTGTGAGGGTGACAAAGCACTGGAACAGGCTGCCCAGAGAGGTTGTGGAGTCTCCTTCTTTGGAGATCTTTAAAACCCTCTTGGATGCAGCCCTGTGCCACGTGCTCTAGGTGACCCTGCGTGAGCAGGGGGGTTGGACTCGATGACCTCTGAGGTCCCTTCCAACCTTGGGCATTCTATGATTCTATGACTAAGGAAATCCTATCTTCCTTTAGTAAGATAACCAACTCTCTAGCCAAAGGAAATGCAATACACCTACACTAACTGCCCAGGAAAATGTTAGATTCAAAATCAAATGAGAAATGATTAGTGAGTATACAGAAAATGGTATTTTTATGAAAATAATATTGTTGATAATGCAATATTGCATTATTATATGGTGCAGCAATACTATATATGCCACAGTTGTGGTCCAAGCTTTTATGAGTTTTAAGGAAAGGCTGAGAGCATAATTTCTCTGCCCAGCTGCAATAAGAATTTCATTGGTACTGCTTTATGGGTTCAGTATGCTTATCAATCCYGGACCAATTCTTTGTCAGTTAGTTCAAGAGTCACTGGAAAAAGGAAGAACAGCTAATATTTCACGGCAAATTAGCAGATATTTGGGGAAAAAATGTTTAGCCTGGATTTTCAGTCTTGCGCCTCGCACAGCCAAATGGAAAGCAGTTGCCTTGAAATGGCAGCATTTGTCTCTATTTGTACAGCCACATATGACCACATAAAGTCATGCAAGGAGAAACTAGACTGTGTCAATTATAGTAGATATGCTCTGTGTATTTGTTTTTCCTTCTTCTTCACATTATTATCAGGATGCTACTGAGGAAATAAGAATTTACGGACAGTTACTCCAGCTGTTTATTTCTTGCCAACTGCTTCAGGGGAAATACTTACTCTTTTGTCAGCACTTACTTGATACTATACCCARCTGTACGTGATGGCACAGGCTGACAAAAATGGTTTACACTGACAAACAGATTTTTACAGCACTGAGGAAACTTGAGGTGGATCTGGCTCTTTGCTAACCTTTCAGGCTACATGATACTACCAGTAAATGAAAGACACTAAAGGATAACTCCAGCTGCCATCAGTATTTAGCAGAATTCAGACCTCTGTATCACTGCACTTCCCTTCCTAGCACTTTTTTTTGGGGGGGGAGTGGGTGGAGGGGTGCATTTTCGGAGGAGAAGCAAAGTGATTCAATGCAAGTTCCTTCTAGACACAAATAAAGTCTCCCACCAGGAGCCCTGCATATTAGCTCTGAAGTAATGCAACTAGTGCTTGTATGCATAAACCAAATAAGCAAAAGAAATTGCAGACACTAACCAAAACAGCTTTTTCCCCCACTTAAAGAAAAATAGAAGAAAAAATAGCACATCTCTAAACCAACTGCCACATACAAAGAAATTTCTTCCAATCTCATCTGAGCAAACCTCAAATTCAAAGACAGGCCCTAAAACCAAAACCTACATGGAAATTGAAATAAAAAGCAAYGTAGGATAGAAGCCCTCTGGGATATATTGTCAAAGTAACTCTTGAGGTTTAAAGTCAATGGATGTTGACGAGTGAGACCAAAATTCTGAGTAGTGCTTTAAAAACATGCCCTGTGGTACCAAGCAAAGAAACCAAGAGCTAATCCCCACACACAAATATCATCTACAGCAAGYTTTACTCACAGAATTTTTCAAGAAGGTCACAAGGGATAGAATTGTTCTCTTGCCCAAAAGGACACAAGACATTTTGAAGGGAAACTGTCCTGTAGAGGGGAACAGGCCAGTTCTGAAGGTTTAAGTTATGTCTCACTGATGTCCAGATCTCCTCTTACTCTCCTGTGCTTGAGCCTATCTGCACCATTACTGGCACCGTTATCTCTAAAGCACATGCTCACCTGCTGTCACGCACTTTCGATCCCTAGATCTATGCACAAATCTGCTTGCTGCAGTTTTTCCTCCCTCTTTTCACTGCACCTTCTAGATTTTTTTCTACAGATAGACTGAAGCTGTGGAAAAAGTCAGCTTAATAAAGTGATCTGTGGTTGAAAACTTTCAGAAATCAGGACCCCAGATTATTAAACAGATGAAAAAAATCTTTTTGCATTTTAAAGGATTTATTTTGCTGTTTGTGGCACAAACAGGGAAATGAATGAAATTTTTAACATCCAAAAAATTTTAAAATCCAAAAAAAAAATCTACATGCTGGTATTTAACAGAATTTATTTGATTGTTTACTCTTCTGAGTCATGCTGCAGTTGGGAGAGAGGAAGGGGCAGAGAGATGACCTTTCTGTTTACCAAAGCTGGTGGTGCCGCTGCTTGATGGAATTTGTGATAGCCCTTCTATTCACRTATTGTATTTAAATAGAAAGCATAAGGAATTAAGTAGCATGGGCCTTGGCATGAAAGTGGGTGTAATCTCTCGAAGGCTTCACCCKCTTCAGTTCCAGTTTCTCATTGTTCTCCCAAATCCCATGAGCCGACGCAGGAGCGGGGCTCTCGGAGGCCATGGCCTGCACAGCCTCAGCTCCCTCACGCCACAGCGGAGTGCGGCCCGGCTGTGTCTGGAGCAGCACACGTCCTCCATCCCACCAAGACACAGCGCTCTGTCTCTCTCCAAGAACGCCCTGTGTGTTTACAGGATAATTGCTGCAGTGTATAAATAAATAACCAGATGCCCGAGACATGGGGACAGCAGCCGCCACCGTGGCTGCTTCCTCCATGACTTCCTACAAGCGCACTCRTGCTGTCCTCCTCACGCTGGCGGCTGGCAGCAGCCATGTCCCCTGCTATTCCAGGGAGCAGGAAAACCTCYTCCTGGAATTCAGCCATGTGACTCCACTTGCATACTTTGGTTTTCAGTTATGACGAGGCAGCAGCCAGAGGAATCTCTTGTGCTGCTGCAACACTAAGTTAGCTGGGTTTTGAAAGGCAACACGTGAAGAACAGCACCAGCTCCGTCACCAAGCAGAGGGGCTCCATCCTTCTCCATGTTCAAATCTGCTCAGCCGAGCAGCCGGKGAAGCTATTAAGAAGATAAGGCCCATGATTTTGGATCCCAGCTCTACTTCAGTAGCAGTCAGGAAAGCCCTCAGGAGCTGGCGAAGCAAACGGGAGTGCACAGCAGCGCCCGGCTCCCGCGAGACACGAGCCGGAACGCGCTGAGGTGCCCGGCTCCCACGGGGACATGGGCTCGGCCGCCCCATCCCGTCCCCAGCGAAGGGAGGCGAGCAGATGGCAGGCAGCACCGAGCACAGCGGGAGCTGCGGCTGCTGCTGCTAATCGAGTCCAAGCCGGCCGTAGGAAGCGAGGACTCACTCTTCAGGCTATTTTTATCCACAGCTCTATTTCAGACGGGACTTTGATTGTTTTCCTCGTGAGCCACGCTAAGATTAGGCCAGCAAACCCTGAATACTGACCTGAAAGAAACCCTAGGTAAGGCAGAGCGTGTTCCTGCTACTAATACCATGCACAAAATGTCATCCTCCTCAAAGCACTAGCGGTACCTGCAATTTGAGCCATTTGCTGGCATCGCCTCTGCTCGCCATTGCSGCAGCTGAGGAGCTCTTGCCAACAGCTCCGGCCCTGGCCTCCAGGGAAAATCCGTAGTAAGCACAATGGAGGGAACCAAGGGCTGTCCCTGGGACACTGAGCTGCACTGCAGCCGATGGAGCAGCTAATGGAGGGGCCACCTTAGCCAGGCTATGGSGAGCAGACAGCCAGGCAGCACAGCACGAATACTGCCATCATACAGAAGCTTGTATGCATGAATGTAGACATACATGGCCATATATATGGCTTCTGGTTTTACATGCAAGCACACGGAATGGAATTTTATTTTTAAATGCCACATTTGGACTTAAGGTTAGCCCCAGCTTTCTTTTCCAGAGTCTAACTAGTATTTACCATGCCTGATATATGTGGAATGGAAAGAAAAGGAGATGCAGATCTGCAAGAGATAACACTCTCTAAATAAACATAGCATATATGTGATATGTGTGTACATACACACATATTATGTGTGCATATAAATATATATGTGTTATATTAGAATATATAAATATATTAGCATAAATAATTTTATGAATGCTAAATACTCTCCAGGCATTTACTTAGATATGCATTCTTATGATTAGAATCTTTAAATAACATTTATGACAATTAACTGCCAAATTATACTAATTAATGCTGCTCCTTCCTCAGATATTGGTGAAAAGAAGCCCTTTGGTCTATTTCTCACTCAATTGTACCTTTCAAATGTAGCTTTGTGTATATYTGTATTTATTTAATGCATTTAAGAGCAGAAAATAGCTTTTCTCCTGTGTTTGAAGTCCAAAAATCTTAATGGGAGCCAGATATTACTGCGATGCTGTAATTAAAGGCTGACATTCATTTCCCCGCAAACTGTTCCTATCCAGGATAGAAGTCCATGGAGTTGGTTTGCTCTTTGCTGCACAATGATGCTCTTATTTTATCTGACATTCACTAAAAATAAGTGTGTGTGAATGAAGGAATTAGGTCACCTAGTGACATTACTAGTGATAGATGAATATTCACAKGGAAAAAAAAAAGTTTCTCTGTGCGTGCACAGCGTTGCACGGCTCTGTGCCCCAGAACAGCAGGCCGGCCACAGTAACTGGGCAAGGGAGGCCATGGGTAGTGCAGGTCGCTCTCCCTCTCCAACTAGCCCCAGGAAACACTCTGCATTTTTATTTTTGTGCATGCACGTGTCTGCAAGAGTTCTGGAGCACCCCTGGCCTTGCTTGCTGCAGATCAGGCCTGCCAGGCACCTGCACCACCACGGGAGCTTTTGCGAACAGCCAGGATATCCACTGCTCCCTGCTAACCGGCAGTGTTGTTTGTCCCTTTGGGCTTGCCCTGGTGCAAAGCCTGTCTTGGAACAGGATTGCACAAAAAATGCAAATCCAGCCCAAGCAGGAAGGGAGCTACAGAATAACAAGCTTGGATGACAAGGTGAGTTCTYACCACTACTTTGTGCTTTTTTTTCCTCGAGGAGAAGGACTTAGGAATACCAAATGCCTCTAAAAAGAGCACAGTTTAATAATAATGTAATTGGTTCCATAAACGATGAAAAGCAGCATTATCTAAACTCCTTTTCTTAATTTTTAACTCAAATAATATGCCCTAGATGCAAAGCCTTTTTTTGCTATTTAACTTCCCATGCATGCTCTCTTTGATAGACAAAGCTAATACCGTTTTATTTATTTGGCATAGCAGAGAATTTGTCATGTAAAACAACAAGCAGTTAGCTGCTGCACTGAGGACAGGCAGAAGAATACTAAAGAGCCTTGACCTTCATACCTACAATGACTGAGCAGTATTTAAAGAGGAAGGAGGGGCCCACTCCTTGGATGCAATTTATTCCTTTTAATCATCCTTGTCTCTTTCCTCAGCTGGCCTTTCATTCTGACAACACTCTTTGTGCCTGAGAAGCATCAGATGGGGTCCCTCTCAGATCGGGTTTTCATTGCCCTRCGCTTTTGCCACCAAGATGCACCACTGTGTCCTTCCTGAAGGACAAGCACATTCTCTATACGCAACTCACAAAAGCTCTTCTGATTTAGGGAAGAAACCAGTAAAGGTCAGGATCCAACCCTGGTTCCTTATGGATGCTTCACCTCCAGTATCCCAGAGAAAGTCTTTCCCCTTTCCAGTACTTACAGCATTATTTTAGGCAGGATCTCAGAGTTTATACCATCATGCTCCCCAGAGCTGATACGAAGAGAGTTCATAGAGATATTGGTAGAAAAGCATACATTAATAACTCATGATGCTAGAGCTGCAATGCCAGCCACACCAGAGCCAGTGCCTATGATTACCCTGCCAGAAGACACTCAGAGTGACCCAGAAAAAATCATATGTGCAGTCATCTTTATATATCCATTTACACCAGACCTGAATGAGGTCCTGTGTGTGTGATTGATAAATGATGAGCTTTAGCACTATTGCAGTGTTCGATTCACGGGGATGAGATTCACRTGCTGAAAAATTCTGTAAGTCAAGAGTCTTTCAGCTCAGTAAGGAAACACATCAATAATGAAAGAGCAAGCACAGGTCACTCCCAACACTAATCTGGGACACCACGAATGCCAGTCAGTGTGCACTGCTCTCTGCTATGGTATGGAAGGGGCAGAAATTGCGTGTATGCTGGTTTGTAATAGTGGCCTGGCCTTTTTGTACTATAAGACGGCCTATTTAGGCATAATACAAAAATTACTTGTGAAGGGCAGAAAAAGGGCAGACATTGCACAAGGAATTTTCTGTTTTGTGCCTTCTATCAGTGCAGTATCTGTACAAGGAGGAATTAATTCAACTTACCATGGCTCTTGTTTATAGTTCTGTAGTAGCCAATTTACTGCAAGAGCCCTGGAAGCCATCGAGTCAGCAAAGCAAGCAAGAGCTACATGTGCAGATCTGATACCTAGTGGGCAAAGGTGGGAAAGCTTTCACGTTCGATAGCTTTTCAAGTCTTATCCTGTTGAAAGCCATTGAATTTCACTAAATACATATGAAAACAATTGGTTTTCCAATTCCCTCTCAGAAATTTTRTGATTGGCATGTAAAAACTGCCTCAGAAAGTGCTTCCAGGGCAGCCTGAGTCAGGCTAAGCCTTTCCCCTGTTCCTGGCTGCAAGTTCCCATCCTTGCTCATGATTTAACACTGGCTTTCATGTGACACTAAAGCGAGACCATCCAGGAAGCTGATCCTGCCCAAAAGTAACAACTCTTCCTGAGGGATGAGGTTTCATCCCACCCCTAAATGACCACATGGAGCCACCAGCACATGMACAGGCTGGGAGGAGAGGACAGTCTCAGCAGCCTCCCTGTGTAGCCCGAGCAGTTAAGGACAAGCATATTCAGTATCTCCAGCTCCTAACACTTTTGCAAGAGAAAGCCAAGTCAGAATCTATCTCAAAGAAAATTTTCTCTCTTTGTGCAATACAGCATTCACGTGATAACTGGTTGCTACTCAYATATATTCTGTTTTAATTATTCTAAGACTGTTCTGAAAAGGGAAACATTTATGGGATAAGCATTRATTTTAAGCTTCCCCATTTGAAGATGGCAAGGCTCCAGTCTACTGTCCGCAGAAAACAATAGCAAGATTACTGGGCAAAGCTTATTTTCAACTTACCCTTGGTCATGCCCTTGGTCAACTTGGCCACTGACATCAGCTGTGTTATATAAAGCATGATAAATAGAAATGGAAGTTCATCAAATGCATGTCACTCACAAGATAAGATGCAAGCGAAGAGAGGTGCAGCAAGGGTCATATCCTCTATGCTCACACGCTGCTAGTGCAGCCCAGAGCAGCCCTAGGAGCCCTGCAGCCGGGTTCGCACCGTGGCATTCCCAAGCTGATTTACCCTGCCGCTCAGCTGAGCTACCGTGACCTTGTGAGCCGTAATACATCTACATGGCTTCCAGGCAAGAACTGGCTTGCCTCCAACTGGCTCAATAACAGGCACTGCAAATATTTAAGTCTGCCACCCATCTGTGAGATAGAGTCAGTTCCCTTCAAAAAGAAAAAGGCAACAATGGATGAGAAGTATCTAATCTTACGTGTATCGCGCTCTCCAGAGTAGTGTTTGAGCACCTACAACACTCGCCGCTAGCCAGAGGAATAAGCTGTGGAGAATAATTTATGGAGAGACTGTATTATAAAACATAACAAGACTGACAGAAACATTTTAAAAATAAAACAACTCAACTCATTTCAGTATTTTAAAACATAATTATAAGGGGGCTTTCTGCTGTTAGGACCCAGTGAAGCTTGCACAAAACTCAAAACACTTACTCAGTTCAAAGTTGGCTTGCTCATGCACCAGAGCTTCGTTTCCTTGGCCATAGCAAACTGACCATGGCTCCAGGTCAGCTTTTCTTGGGCCTCAGCTCCATGAATGGTGATCCTTTCATAGCACAGCAGATGCCAGGCTGGCACGTGCAGCTCCCTTACACCAAAATGACTGTCTTCTTGAAATGGTTTTCTCTAGATTCTTGTGACCTGTGCATTGAAATTCTGAAGACACAATATTTTACTGCGATGCCGATGAACTGTGTTGTTTCATTTTAACAGAAGTGAAACCTCAAATTGAAATACTATGCTGAACCTCAAATAGATATATTAGATCAAGATGCTTTATCTGACAAAAGAGAGGACTAGGAAAAYATGGTTTTATAACAACTTTGAGAAAGAAGTGCTCAAATCTTCCATCTGCCTGTCTTCTAACTCAAATGGAGAGTATTATTACTAGCCTAATGCATTTTTTAACAACAACTCCTGCTCTCAGGCCTGAGTTCACTCTCACTTAAATTTCTGCACGCAGAGTTTTGTCTGCATTTTAGTGATCCAAAAAGTTCCCAAAATAAGAAAAAAGCTGAAAACAGAATGTTTCTGTTTAATACGGGAGGACTTAACAGCAAATGTCATCCCTGTCCATCAAGATATACTGCTCGGATGTACCACTGCTTTAACTACAAATGCTTTAACAGTTGATGTAAAGTGGAAAAAGGAGAACACCAAACGCCACGAGAGCACAGGCAGAGGGCACAAGGCCTCACAGACACCAGGCATTACACATTTTAATGCAACCTGGCAGAGGAAACATTTCACTGGGTGATAAAAACACATTTTACAAAGGTCAGCCTTTTGGAAATAAATTACTGCTGTGCTTTGTTTTAAACAGCTGTATAAAGTTTACAGGACATTTTGAGGTACCTACTCTATTTCCTCTGCCTGCAAATGCCACTCCAAGAACTGGAAGGTTAAAAAATAAATCCTCGTTAATTTTGCCTAAGGAAACACTGTGTTTTTTATCAAGCATTCCKCCAGACATGTCTTTAGTCTTTACCATTGTGTTTTAGTAGTCTGGAGGCAGGAGTGCAGCTTTTTGCAGTTTATACCCTTCAAAAAGAGATTTGCTAAACAAAAGCCTCTTGTACCATACACAGTCACTCATGGGAAGCTGGACATCCTTGACAGGTCCTAAGAGGATGTATCCTTCCCAGCAAACAGCAAAGCTTGAGCGGAAATAGTGTCTAACGTAGAATCTGTGTTAAGACTGAGAAATCCCAGGACCAGCCCCTCCGGGGGCTCAACTCTGCCCCTCCGTGAGGACTGCCCACAAACCTGCTCCTTGTTTTACATTCCCAAAGTCAGCTTGTTCAGTCCTTTTCCAACCCACTTCTACCAAACKAATCCAGCACATTTCATTTTCCAAGATAAAAATTTTTACTGCTTGGCATGTATCCTGTTTTATGCTCTCTGTCTACACACACACATACACACACATCCCCCCCTTAAGCAAGGGTAGGTGAGTCGAAAGAAGAAGTGTTCTTATTCTTATTAGATCATCTGACAGCACTGGAAGAAGCAGACCAGCATTTTAGCACCTGAGCTCTTTTCCAGGCCCCGAGGAGGGATTTGTGTGCTGGGGGCCTTGCCTGCTGCTTTTATGACCTTGGACCACATAGCTATCACAGCAGTGTTACCGCAGCACAGAATATATAACTCATCTCTCCCAATATAAACATAGCATATTGATATAGAACAACTACTTTTCATCTCAACAAATTAACTCTTTTAGGTATATCTTTTAGGTTGCTCTTTCCTACCTTCTCTTATGCTCCAGCACTAGCATTTGTGCAAGACTGACGTGAGGMAGGTCAGGAAGTATCCTGTAAGGATGGATAGATTGCTTGTCAATACAGTGCTTCAAGGCCTGCCTGTAGTAAACAAATCTCAAGCCTAGATGTCCAGCGTGAGGTATTGGGGCTCATATTTACTTACTTATATATTTGTGAGATTTCTTGGAAGCCTGGGAGATGCAGACAGGCAAAGGTAGAATTCCAGCTTTCAAAAGGGACTAAACAGACTCCAAAACCTTATCCCAGAGCATGGAAGGAAGAGGCCTTCTCAAACAGAGCAGAAGGCTGCTGGGTACAGATAGAGGGCTCCTAAACCAAACCAGGGGGGCATCAAGAGGCAGCAGCTGAAGCTCTCCTCCTGGTGGGGCATCAGGAGAAGATGTGCAGGAAGGAAGGGACTGAAATTTCCATGGGARCTGGATGACAGTGCTGCCAACCACAGGACACCAAGGAGAGCGTGTCACAGCTCAGCTGCAGGCTGCTAGGTCCAACCGCCTCCTTCCAGCTCTCAGATACATGCACATGGATTTTAAATCTTAGATCTGATAGGATGAATCTAGACTGTAAATGTACGGTTTGAGTTTTGCAATTAGGCTAAGGAAGATTTAAGCTTCTGAGAAGTTAAAATAACAGGGAGACCTGATCCATATACATGATTCTCACATACATATTTTTTATATTATTTATACATGTGTACATATATATATGTATAATTTAGTATGTTGACATATAGTTATTACATTTATAAGAAGTAAACCTCTTTCAAACAAAAAAATCTTTACATGAAATTCCTAAGCTTTTTTCACAGAACAATTATGGTTGAATTAAAAAAAAAAAAAAAGAAAGAAAGAAAAATAATGCTGAGTTTCTGCAGCGGCACTGAAAGTCATCACATGCATTTTATTCCCCTCCTCTCTTCCTTCTCAAGTAATGTTCCTATTACTCGAGTCTCTCTTCATCAGGGCAGACATGAAGGAAGCAATGTGAATAAACAGAAGGGATTTCAGGACACACTTTACCTCAGGCTTTTAGCATGCAATATAGCTCGCTAGAAGGCAGCTTTGATGCCACTGTTCTTTCCCCTGAAGATATCCCTCATTACTGAATGCTACATGTTGCCCTGTTGGTCTGGAAGGAACATTTCATTAACTACAATATCACTATAGATTGCATCTAGTTGCCATAGAAACTTTAGAGGAGAAGCTTGGGTTTAACCCTTGGAATGGGCTGTTTTTTTCCATCCTKACAGCATTAAAAGTTTAAAAGACACCATTTATTTTACTGGCCTTTATCTTCCCATATAAAAACTGACAGCTGTTGATAATTCATACAGACTTGATGGCTGTGGAATATTTTTATTACAGTATCTACTACTTAACTGGGACATTGCAATGAGTGACAAAATTGCTGTTGACTTCACAGCAGCTGCGATTCTGCCTCAGCTGCTCAACGTCAAAGCTGCAGTAAAACTGTGTAGGAAAGTCCTTCTAATGGGATGTTCTGGCGGAAGCGAGAGCGAGCCAGCAAGTCTGGGCGCTGGCCACCACTCTGCCCCAAATGCCACCTACCTCAATTTGCCTGTCAAATGGACATGATGAGATCTACCTTATGTTACACACTGCATGTTTACAAGTTCCTTAGAGAACTCGAGTAGAAAGTGACTGCTTACAGAAACTTGTTTTTTTTTTTTTTCACGCGCTAAGAAGATGCCTAAGAGATGTATGCGTGATTGTGCTTTGTCTCAAATAGAGATAACCCTTCATCCAGGGATCTACACCAGGCTTTGCAGCTTCCTAGGCAACAGTGCTGCTATTAAAATGTTGTTCTCTGTTAACTGAGACTTCTTCCCAGAGTGCATGGATGGCTCCAACTTCATAGTGTGTTCACATTAAAATAAGGCACTGTTGTGCTCCAGACTGCACCATTTTTTCTCAGAGCTACATAGCTCATTCACTGAAGATGCACCAGCCCTCCCTGAAACTGGAGCCACGACTCCACATTTGTTTGTTCTTTGGACTTCAGCAACAGAACGCTTTTTATCTTGCTAGTTTCACTTCTGTAAAATGCA
The DNA here is from genome assembly GCF_003342845.1 of Nothoprocta perdicaria. Lineage (NCBI taxonomy): Eukaryota > Metazoa > Chordata > Aves > Tinamiformes > Tinamidae > Nothoprocta > Nothoprocta perdicaria. The sequence goes on along the minus strand of NW_020456087.1, from coordinate 5,523,219 downwards.
AAATGCAAAACCTGCAGATTAGGCTACTTCCCATTCTCATAAGCATGAGGGTGAACTGTGCAGTGTATGCTATTATCACTCAATAAAGAGTCCCTTCTACCCTGCACAGCAACATAAAAATGTGGAGAGCCTAGTCTCCAAGAGGTCTCAGGTTCTCCAWACCCCTTTCTCTTGTGTTCTCATTTCCTCACTTATTACAAATACATCAACATCAACACACGATAGTTTAAGGTTACAGTAGTGGAAGGGCCTGGCTTTGCCTGCTGCCAACATTCCTCRCAGGGCGGCCTGTGCACACTAGCACTTTTGTTCTTTCTGCTGCAAGCTCCTTTCAGTTTGTAAAACTCGGCCTCTAGTTACAGCTGGTTTTGTGCCGAAAGAAAACCAGAGGGGAATGTGTGCGTGTGTGTATGCGCTCAGCTCCGTGTCTATCCATGGTTGTGGTGGGGGTTATAATTAACTTGGTAACAGAGGTTTTGTTACTGAGATCCTCTGAACTGCACTGCACAGCCCTTACTCATGCTGGTGGACCAAGTAGTGTCACTGAAGTCATGAGACTGTGGTGCATTATTATTTCAAATCATATAATGATCACTGTAATAGGAATGATCATAATGAAAGACTTTCATTGGGAAGTCAATGGATCTATTTGTGCAAATGTTCACAAATATGAATGAGAATTGCACAATTTAGCCCAATACATACTATTTTCTGACAAAATCTCAGTATCTTTTCTTGATAAAATCGCTATGAATAACACTCTCTCAGATGTGSAAGCTACACAATGAACCTGGTTCTGCTTGGCATATCTAATTTGGCTCAGTGGCATTGCTCCAGAGGAATGTCTTTAACTCTTTAGAGCCACTATGAGATTAGGACAAGTTTGATGCTTTTAGCGGATTGACTAAGGAGGATTTGAAAAAGGATTTTGTGTCTTTGGGAAGCATTGGCTTTGAATAGCACTATTTCAATTGAAATGTCTCACAACAGCCTTAAAAAGGTGCACCAATGGAAATGCTCACAAAGGGACTATAATTCATTATGATAATTCCTATTATATGACTTGAAATAACAAGGTAACAGTGAAAAACTTCCAGTGAATAGGAAAATTATTTGGTGATAGTCTTATCTGTTATTAGCATTCACTATTTTGAAATAGGAAGTAGGCCTGTGACCCAGTTGCACATTTGAGTTGAGAAACACAAGCTCCAGTAAACCCATGAAGCACAGGAATTCTGTGATGATCTGGCTGCCAAAGGTAATCCGAGCAGCACACACAGGTAAAAGGTTTAATTTGGCCCTGCCAAAAAACCTGTAAACAGATAACTGCTTATCAAACATCCTGTTCTCGCACCAGATGGAGGCAGATTCTTGGGTTACAACAGATAGGCACCTTATTTTTCTGAGAASATTTGCCATGACACACTGCTATTCCTCATTCCTGACTGCAGCTAGTGCTTGCAAAGGAGGTTGGAAAAATTTAGAAAAGCACTTGGCATTATTTTGCTCAGTGAGCCACAACTTAAGTCTTTGGCTGGCTACCATGTTTTGGGGTTACTCTAGACATACTTGTCCATTCATTCTGGATGTAAAGAGAGGATTTTGACCAGGTCTCTGGCATCCTGGCTGAAACAAACCAAAAAGACCCCTAATCATACTAAGACATGATGTAGGTAGGGGCAGTAAACCTGACACATCCAGCAGTTGGATTTACAGTACATGAATGGCATATTGCGTGCACTCAAATGTTTTCCTTGGGGAAGCCTTGGCCAGGCTTTCCACTTCTCCAGCTTTTGGAAATACAAAGGTTTGGTCGTGTAAAACTTCAAAGAGCTGAAGAAGAAAAAGTGAAAACAGAACAACGGTTGACAGATACCAAAGACATCCTACTCGGTAATTTTGGACACCAAATCATTTGAATAGAAAAGTGTTCTTTGAACTGATGAATGGCCATCCTGTTATCCCACTGCATCATCCTAGAGAAWTAGGGCAGCCAGGATATGCATTATGACCTCTGCTAGTCTTGTCTGTCCCTGCAGGCTGATTGACCTGGCATGAGTGAACCATCTCCCAGATGAAATCCTGGCAACTGTAAACTTCAGCATTGCCAGTACTACCTCTGGTTCCTCAGTCTTCCAGTTAATCTGTGACAGGACTCTCTCCAACAAAACAAAACAATCAAACAAAACAACAGTAATAACAACAACAAAACAGGATATCATTGTGCAGATTCTAAAGAACTAAGACATATTCATAATCAGATTAGTCTGTGTCCTTGTATATCAAGGTACAGTGAAACATCTAAGAGAAGATCCTATCCTAAAAGTCCCTAAATTCTCAAACTCACTATGAGGTGCATTTATCACACTTTAGGATTTGTGTCCTCATAAATTTATTGTCCAACATAACTCTAAAACTTTTTGTACTTAAATTATCTAACAGATGTATTCCATAGCAACTGTACCTGCAGACATCCTCCACACCGAGACCAGATGTCAATTCAACATCAGAAAAAAAATCTGAGCCTAAAAAGAGCAAATAGCTCTTATATGAAAGAGGAAGAACATCTGTCTAAACAGTCTTATAAAAACACTACAGTATTCTAGAAAAATAACCCCAAAGCATGTAGCAGTACTTACTGCCTTTGCAGAGCCTCACTGCATATTATAGGCTATTATTTTCAAGTGACTACCTTGTTGTTGTTTAGCTTTATTTTAGACCTTTACCTTTTGAAACATACTCTGAGGTATCTTTCCACAGAGACAGTGCTAAGATCTATGAAACATTGGTACCTCAAACTGGTATTACACAAAGTCAAGTTGTTTTTGAAAAATAAGGCCTCCCAGTATTATTTTGATAGAGGATCAGAATCTTTTTATAAATACGTGTATATAATCTGATCTTGACAATAAAGTGTCACCTCTAAGATGTGACAGAAGAGCTGATATATGAATAAATGACAATCTAATTTAACTGAAATGTTAAGAACTGCCTACATTGTAAATATAAAACAGCACAGACTGGTATGTGTATTAGATGACTGGAAAATAGATTATTTGCAGATATGCAGGTACGTGTTGCGTGACAGGAGGCACCAGAATCTCCTCCTCAATATTGCAGGAAAAATGGGAATAGTTAGGCTTATCTTTGCATCCTCACTGAGGTGTATGAATGAGAGCACCATTGAGGTGCACAGATAAAAACCACCCATACAAACAGTATAGGTTCTAAGCACTCACTTTCGAACTAAAATCATATTAAATTAAGTTTGGRAGTGGGGGGTTTCCATTCAAAATATCTATTCCATATGCCAAGTATGGATTATATGACTTCTTTTGACCCCATTTCTAGACTCTGACAGCTGCTCCCAGCAAATCTCTCAAAGGGAAATACTAAGTAAGGAATTAGCCACAAATACTAATATATGTAAATTCCTGAAAAACTGCAATTTATGTTTATTTTCTTAGAAATTGAAAAACAAATAGTTAAATTTGAATCCTCTTTGCTGTGCCTTTTGTTAAAATTGTCTCCTTTGGAATAATCTGCTTAGCCCAGCAGCTCAGCTATCATTTTTAAACAAATAGTTAAATGCTTAGAAGCAAGTAGCACTCACCCAACCAGCCTTATTGACTAGTTCTCAAAGAGGCAAGTCCTTCAGCAGAAATTAAGCAAATGAAAGCATTATTTATCTATAGAGACCAAAACATGAGCTAATTGTACTTGCTGGACTGTAAACAGTACTGTAAAGAGAAAATGCCGAGGGCTAAATTCCCCAAGGCAAATCCAATTCAACATTATAAGACATAACTTTTAGGCATCCTGCTGCCTAGCAAGTCCTGCTGAGCCCACAGTTTCAAGTATGCTTTATAGCGTGAAATAGGACTTCAAGAAAGGGATTTCCAAACATCAGTTGACAGATGAGGGAACAACCTAACCATTTCTCTAACAAACATGAGTACAGAGGCAAGGCTTGAGCCCKCAGGGACTTTGCTGCCTCTTTCTAGCCTGCCATGAGACGTTCATGAACATGTCCCCTTCTAGACCTCACTGCCCAGGCCACATCACTCCCATTTTGTAAAGGAGGATGTAACAGAGGACTCCAAGGGGGAATCTTCTCTTCTTCTCCCCACCACATGTTCTTCATGTCATGTTGCCCACACACTAAGTTGAGGAGGGAAAGGAAAGCAGGGAAGAAAGTAATTCTGAGAAAGCAGAAGTAGTTTCCAGCTCCATTACTACATTGCCTCCACCTATACCACCTGCTTCCTTCTCAAAGCCTTCCCTGATCTTTGATACCACCACTTCCTGCTTCTAAAGAATATTCAATAAAATGCTTTGGATAAAATACTTAAATATTCATTAAGACAAAGAATCAAAAGAACAATCCAATATCATTAGTAAGAGCATATCTTGGAAAGATCTCAGCTTTGGGCTCTGACCCAGTGGGGACACCAGTATTTAAAGGCACTGATGCAAGTTCCACAGATCTTTCTCAGGCTACGGCAATACAGATACTCCACCAGTACACCACACTTCCTCACAAGTCATAAGAAACCACCAAAAACAAACGGACAGATTCATTTACAGTCCAAAGTTTACCAACATGACAAAACATCACACAAAAATTATCAATAACAATAACCWGCAATCAGCTGAGAAAACACTTAGGGAGGGGAGTAGGCAAGAGCCCTTTTTTTCCTCCTCATTCTTTACAATTAGGTTGAAATTACCTGTCAAATATCTCCAAAGTCTCATCTTGATTCACCAGAGGCCTAGAAATTTATTTGCGSCATTACATTTTGTTCTGTGTTTTTTCCCTTCATTGCTGGGCAAATAACAGTGACCAACCCACACCGATCTTATTAAATGATGGAATTTCCTGCTCTGGTTAGTACTACAGTTTGGGTTTTAAATTATCCCCCAAGTGAGTGTTTTCCTGGTTTTATTGCCAGGCTTTGGAAAGAGGCCTAGCACCCAGGCCCTGACAAGAGCACAGCTACGCAATATCCAGCTGGCTGCTGTCCCGAAGCAGTAGGAGCAGCCATGGACCGGAGGGAGATTTACATGGCTGCGGGCTGCAATCCTTGTAGCTTCTCTTGCAGAGCTCTGCCCTCCCCTGCTACTGTAAGCCGTGCTTCCCCGTGACTGTACAAAGCAACGTGCTGTCCTTTCGCGTTGACCCTGGAAAYCCTGCCAAGCCTTGGGAGGGCCGCGCAGGCAGCTCACTGCTGTGTCAGCCTCAGGGCTGCTCAAGGGCGGGATGGCGCTGGGACCAGCCCTCTGTACAGCCTGGCTCTGCGCTGACTGAAAACAAGTCTTTGCAGCCAAGTTTCTTCATGAGAAGGGGTGGCAGAGAACTAGAGTTTCTGATTTTCTTTGGCTCAAATGAAATATTTACACTGTTTCTGATTCACGAGATTCACTGTTATAGTTAATCCATACCAGGAAGACCTAAATTCTCACTAACATCAGTGTGCTGGCTAACATGTCCTCATTCAGCTTTGTGATGATGATATAAAGTTCCTTTCAAATTGTCACTTTATGTCTCTTTAATTGTCCATATGCACAGGACTTGATTCTACCACCAGCTCACTTGATTGCTGGTATTTTACTCCTAAGTTGAGCTTGAGATGTTTGTTAGCCTCATTTTTGTTTTCCACAAATACTCAGCAATTCARTTCTTCTGGATTGTTTTACCCCTCTTGGGATATAACAGGTGACAGAGGGAATCGATCGTTTATATGAAAAGCAAAATATTTTTCTGCAGCAATGCTTTCTGTGCAAGCTACACCCAATACATTTTGCAGGAATAAAACACCAGTCCTAGTGATCAAATCCTGCACATGACTACCTGATGGGTTGTGAGCAGACACCTACACGGTTACGATAGCCATCATTCAGGTATGGTGATACCTACATTTCTTCCAGGGGCCACTTCCATAATTCTCCTGATACTTGCACAATCCAATCACCAGAATGGATTTTACCAAAGAAGCTACTTGATCTTTGTCACAGTAACAAAGTAAGAAGAGATAATGCCAAGTGACTTACCCCCAAAGCAGCTCTGAGACACACACTACTCTTCAGCAGCCTAAGACCAAGGCCTAACATTGTGCCTAATGCTCATCCACAGAGCAAAGCCATCTGCTAAGGCCAGAAGGCCTTTTCTCCACTAGGCAAGGAAGTTCTCCAGCCCTCAGATAATTAGAGGTTTATTAAGAGTCTCTGACCTTCCTCTTCAAAGGCTGCATGAATGGAAAAGTACAGGGGTATCAGTGCCAGCTCCTCCGTTTGCTTGGGAAACAGCTGTAGCAGTTTAAGGAGCAAATATGTCACAGCTGCTCCCAACAGTAAATTCCTGCTGCTCAGAGAAGAAGAATCTGAACCCATGAAATCTCTTAATACATTTCACTATGAAGTTATACAGTCACCCATATGATTTAACCTAATCTGTTTGACTTTGCACTGAAAGGGACTAGGAGCATTTACCCAAATAACCACTACACCTTCTCAGCTCCAAGCTAGGGGCCACCAGGGACTGGTGGCCAATGGTCCAAAGACTCATGAGTCCAAAAGTACTAATGTCCATACAATTGTGAACATATGCCCTGATGATTTTGAAAGTGCAGCATATCTCCAGGCTTCATTGCTCTTTCACCTGAGTGGCTCTCATACAGTGGGTTACAAACTGTACCTGGGAAGGATGGGAGTGCCAAGAGACTTGCAAGGTGCCCTGATCCCAGACCTACAGACAGATCTTTTGAACTTCTCCAGAATAATGTATTTTAAAAGCAATTGTCTAGCTACCTAATTATCCTAAGAGGTTAAAATACATCACAAATGAGGGCTAGAATTTTGTAAGAAAGCTAATGGGTTTAGGCACTCAAGTCATATAGAATTTCACCGCTCAGACTTTATTGAACAGATTTTCTAACCCGTAGGCAAAACTTGTACATGACTGAAGCAGGCTCACATCCACCTGATGTTTGCTTTTGTAAGTTTTCCCTTCTGAAAAGAGATATTCAGTGTTTTTTTTTTAGAGATTGTAGTGTGTGAACAGCAGAGGAGATCTTAGCCATCCCTAGGTGCCTTAATGACCTGGGAGACTCCTGGTGAACGCTGCCAAAGAAAACGGCAGGAGAGATCCCACAAGACATCCCAAAGAACACACAAACAGATGGGAACACAAAGTTTTGGCAACAGAGCAGATGCGAGGCAGAGGAGCACAACTTGCTACTTGTGCATTACTGATCTTAAAATGCAACTCGCTAGCCTCGTTGCAGGCCACATTGTTGCCAGCTTTTACCCTGACCCTCTGGATCAGGGTCTGTCAATGAAACGTCACCACAAATTATGTTTTTGTTGGCTCCCAAGAACATTGCATTCTTAAAACGTGAGCTGGCTGGGTCTGATGTGCAGAAAATGTGGGGGAGGGTAGAAACTGCCTCCAGAATGAAAAAGACCCAAGACACTGGCTCCAGGAAAAAGCCTGACAGAGCATGAGGCTAGAGAACGAAAAGGGCAGGCCAAGCACGCCAAGGAAGAGCAGAGCCTCTGGTACTGCAACACGGGCTTCTGCACCGCTGAGGGAAGACAGGCCTCAGCATGCTCTTCATTTTATCCCCTGGATGTGATCTCCAGAAAATATAGATAGATAAAATGCCACAAATGCACATGAATGAGAAGCCTGGATTTCTGCCTTGAAATATTTTTCCTTCAGCCTTGGTGCAATATATTATATTAAGTGGCACTGTAACTGCAGGGCAGTGTCTAAATCCTTTGGGGAAATTAGATCCTCGGGACAAAGTCCCAGTCACATTTTAGAGAACTTCTCCCCATGTTTGTCCAGAGCAACATGCTTCAAACTAATATAGGAAAGAGCATTATTCTATATTTGATATCAACACATTTAAAATTTGCACGGGGTGAATATATCCTGCACGTTTATATCTCAGTATCATCACAGCTTGCAGCAGTGGGACTAATAAAGAACACCATGAATTACTTAGGGTGCATCAGAAGAAATGAGGAAAGGATGGACGAAGAAAGGACATCACCCAAGGAGTACAGTAATATTGGAAATACATCCAAGGAAAATGTAAGAATAGACAAGTTGAGGTGGGGAGAGGAGAGAAAAAGTGGAATTGCTTTGCTGAAGAAAGGGAGGGGGAACCTTTCACTGTTTGGCTTTCATAGAGAGCAGCGAGCTGAGATGTACGATGAGGGGAGCTTGTGTTTCTCTGCTGAACAAGGTCATTAAGCATAATTAATACACTCATTAAGAATAGATGCAACCRCCTCTACTCAGAAGTTATGAAAAGCAGGAATAAATTAGGCAGCAAGTGGAAGATCGTTAACCTCATGGTTGCCCACACCCAAGCACAAGTTGAACGAGCCTCCCGGAAAGGGGAGCAGCTGAGCAGGGCGCAGCGCGACGCGCTAACGCTCGGCAATAAGGGAGCASGAGCGCAGGACGGACGCAGTGCCCCGGGAAGGCCTCTGAAGTGGTAAATAGTCGGGCAGCTGCGTGCGCTATGAAAAAAAGGAGCTGCTGTTGTTCCCATTACAGCTTGTGCCGCTACCACGTTCCAGGGCTGATAGCGAGACTGAAAGAATTCATTAAGGAAATGGACATTTTTTGAGCGTAGCCTTTGTTGCTCATCACTTTTGTTTCTTTATTTAACTCTGATCATTTCTGAACTAGATAGCCAAAATTCTCAAGTTCCAGAAAGGCAGCGTTCCCAGTGACCCCAGGAGGTTATCTGGCAACGTGCTCATTCCCTCACAGGGAAAATGATTTTTATCATCAGCAGTTCCTTTTTCCTCTCTCCATCACGTCTCATGTAACTAAGTTAGAAAAACGTGGCCTATTAGTCTAGCTCTATCTTCAGTCCTGGCAAGATAATGTGATCTTGCTATGATGTTTATATTTTTAATACCTGGTCTGTTACATCCCTGTTATAATAGAAGTGCRACTCAGTGCAGACCACATGCATTTATTTACTAGTCAAAAGGCTGTAATAGTTCCCACTGTTCTTTCCTATTCGTGCTGTAAACRGAAAAGGAATGGGAAAAAGCAAAATGACCGTGTAAAATATTGTTCTTAGAGACAATCTAGATTGCAGTTTTGGCTTTACCTACATTATCTTTGCCCATAGATGAAAGGAAATACGTCAATGAAAGAGGTTTTTTGAGATTAAAAAATCTATTAGGCCTATAGTAATCTCATTATATAGGAGATTACTATATACTGAACTTCAAATACATATTCTTTGTTATTTTAATATTTATTTTAAGCTATAAAATTTTGTATAAGAAGCCCATATTAAATAAATATTGTATTACAAAGTCTTCCCTATTTAGAGGTGTCTAAGAGCACAATCCTTAAGAAAACAACCTTGCTTTTACTCATTTATGTAACAAATTACACATGACCCAAGTTAGTAAAGCAATAATGAGAATAATCATTGGCAAATGGGTAGACCTTTTAAAAAGTGCTTTATACTGCATATTTCTAATCTTGACCTGAGATATTTGTGAGAGTTTCTCATTATGTGAAGGATTTTAGCATAAACTTTTGTTTCTTATTGATAATATAAGCAAAMAGTTTCATTTTATTCCGCATCTTTTTATCGTTATTTATAACAATGGAGAACACAGCGTTTCTCTGTTCAGCTTTCTCACATGTTAAGTTGTTAACAATTGCATTCTTGCAAGAGAGTAAAGTCTGCCAGTTATGATGCTGACTTCACTGTGGGCAGGATAACACGTTTGAGCCTGTTTCTGCAAAAGGCAGCAGGGAAAAGACTCCCCTGAATTATCATGGCGCAGGATGAAGACATTTAAGGATGATCCACAAGAAGTGGGTGTTAGATCGTGTGTGACAAGTTCCCTGAAGTTTGAAATGCACCGAATCTCTGCATCAATTCGTTAGCACAGTTGGGAAATGAGTAAGGTCTCTAAGGATGGCAGCCTTTTCTAATGACCTACTAATGGTTAATACTGCAAATATGATATCTAAAAATCCCCATAAAATCACATGATGCAGACAGCGCTTAGAGGATATAGTGAGTGCAACAGCTTTTGCTTTAGATCTTCTAATGGTAACACATTAGAGGATTTCAGTTGTTTTTTTATTTTTCTTCTGTGTTTTCTAAATGCTGACACAGATACTGAGTCCTGCTATTGGGTCAGTAAAGAACTGGTTTATGAAAGACGGGAAAAACTTCTGCTAAGGGAATAACAGATTCAGGATTCATTTCATCTTGTTTTAGTGGATTTTCATACCTCATTTTCATCCTTCATTTTCATCCTTCATTTTACATCTACTGAAGAATATTCATCACAGTCAGTCTATAACTCACAAGCATTTGAGGGGCCTTCTGTAGCCAATTTGTGTACAAAGATTATCATCAGTGGAGTGAACTTGTGCTTTACAACACAGGTGGTAGCAGCTATTGCTGGAATTTGAAAGCAGACGTGGGTTTAAGTGAATTTACTACCACTAACATCTGCAAAAATGCAAACGGAATTTAACCAATCCCCTAGTTATCTGTTATCAACACTCACCCCTGTTGATAATGACAACATGAAAGTCATATTAACAGAAGGAAAGACAAAGGAGATGCTTGACATTGCCCACACCCTGTAACCTGATCTGTACCTCAGAAGGGGATTTTTCTGGTTTGGCAAAGGAATAATCAAAACCATTTTTAATAGGTAAAAAATGAAGGTGGTAGCAAAATGGAAGCAAGCAACTGCTAGGGACTGCCTAGATTATGTACTGGCTTCTGAAGAAAAAGAAAAAGAAAAAGAAAAAGAAAAAGAAAAAG
>NW_020456087.1:5383580-5512316 GCF_003342845.1 Nothoprocta perdicaria | reverse complement strand
GAAAAAGAAAAAGAAAAAGAAAAAGAAAAAGAAAATCTGCTTGTAAATTCCTTAGAAGGCAATTAAGAGTAGATAGGTTAAGTAAATCAAAGCAAACTGCCTGAAGAGTTGAGAGATATGAAGGAAATAATAAGAACGTGCGTTTACAATTGGACAGCTGTGGACCTAACTGTCATGAGGCCTCCCAGAGCTGAGGATCCCACAGAGGTTCCTACGGTGCCCAGGTGCCCTAAGGTGCCTTTAAAGTGCCCAGGATGATTTAGCAGAAGGGCAGCATTCCTGATCAGAGGAATGAAATCAGGTAGTCATCTCTGTAAGAATCAGAGCTAGTAAAATCAACTACTGACAATAACACATGATATGATCAAAAACGCGCTGATATAAGTGAGCAAGAAAATCTCAGAATCCCCTCCTGGCCCCCAGTCACTGGTTGCCACTTGGCACATGCACACAGACAGGTACCRAAGCAAATACTGAAGAATGCTTTAAAGCAGAGTTGGGCTTTGAACTCCTTAACGTATTATTCCCCACTCTAAGTCCAATCTGGTGCTTTCTTTGTAGAGTGAACTCTTCACTATCATTCCTAGTTGTAACTTGCCTGGTACATAAAGAGTGCTGCCATAAGTAAACACAGAAAAGCAATTTTAATCCCCATTCTTATTGCTGAAGTCTTTGTTTATGCAAATTTTTACTGAATTTAATGGGGCTTTTCCCTGGATAAGAGATTGCAAATCCACTTAATACCACGTTATCATTCCTCTGTTATTTTACTGATGCCTATTCACCTCTAGAATTTGGATGGAAAAATGTGCGTGAAAGCCCAAAGACGTGCTCTCCTGTGAAACTCACACCTTCAGCACCCCAACTSTCAGCTGGAACAGCCCAGGAACAAAAGTTGAGGAACTACTGCAAAACTAGAGATTATATCCTCTACCATGTTGTATTATCAGCTCAACTGCTATAGCTGCAGCTGCACAAAAAGATGCCCAGACTTCACTCCCATGAGTATTCCCTGACTCAAAGGTAAAGGCTTTTGAGGTTTGCAGCTGATCATATCCACCCTCTCTGCAAAGAGGAAACCAAGGGCCCTTGCTCTGCAGAACTGCTGCATTCTTGAGGTGAATAGATGCTCCCTGTGGTGCTTCAGCACAACCACTAGCCAGGGTGTTAGCAGTGTCGCTCCACCAACAGCTGGTTATCAGAAGGGGAAATGGAGGAAGATTGAGCCTGGCTCCATCTACAAACTGCAGTAAAGCCTTAGCACAGCGAAGGCCAGGAACAACCTGCCAGGAACAAGACTGGGCACAGGGAGGAGGCTCTGGTCTTGAAGAGCATTCGTTCAGCTGTGTGCCCTGCACAAGGTGCAGGCTCAGTGTGTGCTGCACAGAGGGAAAAACCTCCAGTGGGGAGCACTGCCTGGTGCCTCAAGATGTAGCGTGGATAATACCTGCTGCGTGTGGAGTTCTCCATTGCTCATGCAGCTTTAAAACATTGAACATAGGCAGAGGAAGTCCCAGGGTATTGGCAAATTGTTACATCCACACTTCTTTTAAATCATCCTGTGTATTTTTAGAGATATAAAGAAATGAAACCGTCAAACAGCAGGAAGTGTGAAAAGAACTTTCTATGCAATATGATGCCATTCTACGCCATTGATTTTGGCAAAGCAGATATATGCAAAGAAATAAATAGATAGGTAGGACAAATTGTCCATGTTTTTTTTTTCCAAGTTTCTCCACGTGTACTATTATCTAACTCAGCCATAGGAAATTCTTCTATCTATATTATTCTTTTCTACAATGCCTTTTCAATATTTCCTGATCTATTGATTTAGAACCAGGGACAAAAAAAACACACACATTTGTTTGTTTTCTAGAATTCCATAATCTTTCCATTCTGATACCCAACCTTACAGGCTTTCATATCAAGTAGACAGAAAAGGAGATACAGGATACACTGTGAACAGTGAACGTCTCAAAAGATAATTGATATCACTGGGAATTAAACAAGCACAGGTGCCCAAGGGAGATACAGTATATTTGGGAAGGCTGGACCCTCACAGAGATTTTTTGAGTAGCATTAATGTAATGTAAACATAATGTAATACTATCTGCGAACTAAGTCAGGTATATGAATGTTTTCATTCTTTTTTAACCTGATCAAAGATGCCTGGAATCTCAACAGGCATTTTTAAACCATCATCAATATCCTAAATAACTAGAATTATAGCTGCAAACCTCACTGTGTGCAACAGCTGGGTGTTGCTGTTGAGAGAGGATGCTTACACAGCACATCACTGGCTAAGGCTAGAGCATGCAAAATTTGGCCGATCACAGGCTTTTATATGTAACTTAGCACTGGGTAAGGATTTAAATGATAAGATCTCAGTCTGCTTTTATATTGGGTAGCATTCACTTTTACAGTTATGCCGTTATAGTAGCATTTTTTGGTAGATTAAAAAACATTCTTCAATTTTGAAAAAATTGACTATAGCTGATAGAAGTGACAGAATATTAATGCTGACATCTGATGAATACAAAGCGCAGGGGGAACTGCTTGTTGCTGAAATACATTAGATCACAGCAGCAAAATGTAACAGTGAGACGCCACCATCATCATTTCAACGTCTGTTCCATATAATTGCAGAGTGACTGCAAGCTCACAGGGAAAGCTATCTGTCTTCGGGATTCTTGTAATGAGATCCTATTTAAAATAAAGCATCGAGACTACCAGCGACATTTAGAGGCTTTTCAGCATCTTTTGAAATGTGTACAGTCTTCATGGAACATCATAAATGCAGTTCTCAAGAGGAAGTAAATAGTTGTCTGAAGACACATTCCTACCGCTGCCATTAACACAACTCATCAGCTAACAAGAACATACTCATCTGTCTAGACACAGATTATATTAGAAAAGTAATCACCACAGATCACATCCATGTTCCAGTCCTGAAGGAGCTTTATGTGATTTGATCCTGTACCTGACCCTCAGTGCTGAATTCAGCAGTCCTCATTGCAGGCAGCATGGGTTATCCTAGCTCTGCGTAGTCCTGCTGCCYGCACCGCATGAAGTATTGGTCCGATGCAGATAAACACGGAGCTCATTGCAGGACAAGAGCCTTAAAATGACAAGAAAATTTCTCTCTCTCTCTCTCTTTTTATTCCCCTTTCCTCTTAAGTACTACAGAGAATGTTTAGAAGATCAGTTTGGATTAAACCCTTAGGATTTTGGCAAGTTAAAGAAAAAAGGACATGATGTCACCCAAAGTGATGGTCTAAACAAAGTCACTGGTCTAAACATAGAAGCACAAAGATTTGACAGTATTTATAAGGACTGAATGTCCTATCTTTTATAAGCATTATAGTAACTTTGTCCCACAGTAAGACTGCACTTTTGGGAAAAAAGAGCATTTCTTCTGACGATTCTTTAACTTACGACTATTTTCCTCCCTGTCTCCACTGTTATTCTCATGCAAATGTAATTTGTATTTAATGATATCTGGCCAGGTTTGTTATACATGGGATACCATCAATACAGAACATATTTGTCTAGCTTTGCCATTTAATGTAGCAGTCACAGGTGGCAACAGACCAAGTTTTCACTTGAACTTCAAGTTCTATCTTGTCAGTAGGAAACTATCTTAGTTTTCATTAAATACATGTTAGTGAAACAACAAATGACTAAAAATTCTATTCAAATTTATTGAGTTAAATAATGTAGCTATATAAGTAAACATAACAAAATCCAATAATGCTTTTGTAATAAGGCTGGAGAAAACAGCAAAAGTAGATAATGATTTGACATCCACACTTTTAACATCTGCAGGATGAACATTTCTAATGAAAGTTACCAGAGAGAATGACAGACAGCGACAAGGGTAACAGAAGTTCTTAACTAATTTCTGCTTCTTTATTTCAAGTCTGGTAGAATAACCCTATAGTTTAAACAGGCTATAGTCAGACTGGGTCATTTTGTATCTACTGAGTCACCACAAAACAAAGGAAAACAAGAGAATATTTTTGGAAAAAATAAAACAGACTAGCTCCTCAGCAAAGTTCTCCACACACAGCTGTTGCCAGATATCCATGGTCTGCTCACAACTGAGATTCAGAGATATAGGTGGAAGAGATGTATTTTCTTAAGTGTCCACATCTTAAAAAAGAAAGGAAAGAGATTAATATTTATAATAAATAAATCCAAAAGAAATTACACTTGACAGTAACAAAGCCTGCCCCCCAAACCGATCACATTAGCAAGCTAACAAATCTTCACTGAGGTCTGGTTCAACATCCTCCCAAACTGCACAACACATCTGATAAGATACTTAGAGAGGAAACCATAACAAGCAATGCCATATTTACATTCTCATCAGACATCAGATTTCAGTATCACAGATAAAGCTGTTCAATTACATTTTACTTAGTTCACAGTAGAAATCAGAACTGAAATATATGTAAGAGTAAAGAAAGTCCCTCATCCTTTTTGCAATAGTCCCACCAAACCTGTCCCACTTGTACATATAAATTTCTAAATGTTTCCTAGATATTTATTCATCTATGTATTAAGTATTTAGAATACTTAACTACAAAGGACTGTTCATTTCCCCAAATCTGTCCGTATAAGAGAGCATAAGTGCTTCATTGCTCTCAAATACAAGGAGGAAGCATAAAGAATGTAGAAATTAAATCAGAAAAAAATAATATAAAAGCAGGGACAAAATCAGAAAAGCATGGAAAGAGTTATGAAAACATCTATRCAACAAAAAGGCATATTTCTTTAAATAGGTTATAGAAAAACAAACAAAAAAATGACCAAAGAATTGTCTCGTTATCCATAGAAGTAAATCGCCAGAGGAAGATCCTAAAAACATCAAAACAACTAACTCCTTTAACTGTAGTCAGTTAATTAACACTATTGGTGTCAACAGCACAGGGGTTAATATCTCTCCTGAGAAGAGGGATAAAGGCATTAGTTGGCTGTTTTGTATGCACTTGGTCAATGTGATTTCTTTGTGAGATACTTGAAGAAATAAATGAAATGATATTAGCTCCTGATATTATCGCTCAGAGCTCCCAGATGGCAAGTTAGGAGGTCCAGGAAAAGAAAAACAAGAGCAATACCATGCTTTTGTTTAAAGGAGGCAAATGGAGGAACTAGGAAATTTCAGACCAGTCAGCAAAATTTCAACTTACTGAGAAATATCATAGGAGGAGGAGAATCTTGTAGCTATTATAGTATAGTGTTATAAGGAAGTATTAGTAGGAAAAGCTGATGCATTAACTAACTGTAAAAAAAAATCAGAGCAAGTTTCAGCAGCAAAAAAAAAAAACTTTATAGAAGTTAGACAAATATTTGGAAAATAAACAAATAACTACTTAGAGAAAAAAATTAGACAAGTAGAAGTCAGTATGAATTTGTCAAGAGCAAGTCATGTCAAATTATTGTAATTTCCTTCTTTGATGAAGAAACAGACATGGTAGGTAGAAAGGAGTAAGTGCATGTCATATATTCCAACTTATTAAGGCTCTTCATGCTSTCTTGCATGACATTTTCACAAGCAGTCTAGGGAAATACAGGCTAGATGAAATTATTAAAAGATGGGTGCAGAATTGGCTGGAAAAAATATATACTTAAACCCTCAATACCTCACTGTCAAAGTGGAAGGAGATAAGAGACTGGGTAGTGAGGTCTGTAGGGGTCTGCGTCTACTGAATATTTTCATTAACAACCTGAATGATGGGATATAAAATATATTTATTACACCTGCAGATGACAGGAAGCTATCAAGCTACAGGCAATGTGGAATACTGAAGAACTGAAAGCACCCAAACCACAACCAACCTACCTTGCCCACAAAAGTCATGCACCACTCTAAAAATACTGGTATCTTCAGCAGCATCCCTTGGACTTTGCATATCACTGTGGCAGAGAGGGAGAAGAGAAATTTTTTAGAGTRGAGTTACAGATTTTAAGTTAATTGAGATTCAGAGGTACCTGTRTTTGGAGCACTGTTGGAGACAGGGAAACAATAAACATTGTGCCGCTGCACATTGGAAGACAGATGTGAACCAGGTGAGTGTCTGAGTTTGGCTGGATTGGGCCCAGACCATGACACTGAGCAGGGCAGAGCATAAGACTGGGTGGTCACCAGGCCAGATCCAGCTACAGSTAGTAAGTCCCCATGTCCATAGTTAATCGCACCATCCCATAGAGTTGCCTAGGAATGTACCAGTGTGGCTACAGCAGGAGATGAGCAGGACATATGAATCATGTGCCTCAGGCTCAGACCAACTTAGAACCTTCACCTCCTCTCCTTAATATTTTAAATAATCCTAAGAAAATGTTCCTGTTTTCTGATTGACCAAAGTACCTGTCTTTAYAGTCACCAGTGAGGGAGACCGGTGGGGTGGAGAGCTATTGCAAAAAGCCACTGAGAAGCTACATGTTGACATCCTAACAACCTGCATTAGCTTCTGAAAACACATATTCCGCACAGTAAAAATTATCAGTGCAGAAATTATTACCATAGTTGAAAGGCAATYCCCCCAAAACACTATTAATTTTAATGGTAGACTACTGGGCAAATCTCAAAGCAGGACCATGAATTGCTGTAGTTCACACCACTCGTGTATAAAGTGACACATTTATAACCCACAGGATGAGAAATTGCGTATCCTACACAGATCAAGTCCTGTTAGGTATAATTTGGCTTTGACTCACCTCTTGGCCAAGGAAAAATAGCTTGTGGCTCTATTCTGACAACAAAAACCACTGGAAAGGGAAATGGTAAATGAAAAAATAAACAAGCAGAAGAATCAAATATCTATATATTTATAGTGATCACTTTTAATGTCCTGCCACATTGCACGGTGGAGCACTTTGTTAGAATCTGAACAGCAAAGACTATACCACAAAACAAACACAGCTCATGTGCCCTTATATATGCAAAAACAGAAAGAAACAGAGAAAATATTTGTACACTTTAAAATATTTATTCATCCACTGCAAGTGCAAGTTATAATCCAACCTCTGTTAACACCCAAGATGGCTTTGCTCACCAATATTTCAGCTGAATTTAAAAGAGCAACAATACACAAGAAGAGTTAACCTCTGTTAAACTCCTTCCCTGGATGGAGAAGCTTAAGCTGTACATCATTTTGATTACTGAACTTGTGCATTCTTCAGCACTTACTGCCCAGAATTCTCCTGCTCACCACAAATGAGCCGTGAACATCAGTAACATGGACGTGTGCATTTCACACYAGATTTGGAGCAACGGAGCAAATGAATGAAGCTAATTAAGCTGCCTGTCTTATGATTGTTTTTACAGCTCACATCCAGCTGAGTTTACAGTGCAACAGCAAGTACAGGCTATAACAACACATTTCACAAAGCCAATTTAAAAATGTAATCCTTGTTGATGCCAACAGGGGCACAAGTTTATAGGGCAATTGGTAACAGGGCACATATATTGCTTGTATGGAAACCACTGTCCATTTAACTTCATGGAAATTAGTACGTAGTGGCAGGATAACAACACATTGAGTACCATATCATTACAAGATTACAGCCTGCTGAACCACAAGGCAAGAATACAGGTTATATGCTAATGAGTTTTGGATCTGCTAAAGGTAATTACACAGTAATCTCTACATAGTTACATGGTGTTTAATAGGAAACCCTATTAACTAATCATATAATTAAAGAATAATTGCATGATACTCCTGCCCTGGGATGTCTGTGGTTGCCAGTTAAACTAAAACTGCCGGAATTTGGGAGCACAGACTGCTCCCCTCACCAGACGCTGGGGTGGTATCAAGCCTCACAAGATGGCAAAATAGACAGACAAAAGTACCAAAAGTCACAGTGCTTAGCACTTTCTCAACACACCCCCTGAAATACATCATGCCATACTGAGAACTGCTGCTCAGTTGCGATAAAACTATTAAGAAAGGTGTCTCAGCTACATTGCTTRGCTTTGTCCTCACTTGGTATTTCTTTCCATTTTCTTTCATGCTTTTCTCTAAAATTTTGGGTTCTATAGCCTCTTGACCATCTTGTCCTCTTTTTTTCCCAGCATACTTTAGCCAACACTGAGTCACCTGTACCTCCCTTCTCCATCTTTACTTGTTCAGAATTTATTTTTCTTTTTCTCACCTCAAAATTCTCAGTAATTTCAAACTTTTTTTTGGTTGTTGTTGTAAAACCTTTATAGATTTTTTTTTCTTTATTTTCTCTTTTCCCCTTTCCTGCTGTTTCTAATGGCTCTCTTACTGCCTGTCCTTTCTGCAGAGGCCACTGCCACACAAGTGATAAATAATAAGATCTCTTATTATTTGAGGGAAACTCTCCCCTCAAACTTTCCAAAGCCAGGCCCAAAGCCAGGGCTTTTCATTAGCCAGGCATCCTCTCTTCAGCAGAAGCCTCTMGCTGCTGCCACACTTGCCTCCATGCTGAGATACTTAGTCAACATTTCTAATGATTCATAACAGGTAACACTGCTACTGACTACAGCCAAAGTTGCAGAGCCCAASCAGTTGAAAAGAAGCAGCCAAGAAAGGCAGGGCAGGGCAGGACACAATGCTGGTCAGAATTCAAAATGTTAACATCTCTATTGCAAAAAAATGCTTCATTCCCAAATGGAAGAAAAAAAAAAAGAGACTTTCTCACTAAACAGCTTTAAAATCCATTGAATCAAAATGTTTTTCTTGTTTTCCAGTTTGATTGTTTGTTTTGTTCTTCATTCTATTTTATACCAGCTCAGATTAGGGTTGTAATAGCCTATAGCAAAAAGTCCACCCCTCTCCACCTCAAAATTGATGTCTCCCACACAACTTAGCCTCAGGAAATTATGATTTATCAAAAGAAGAAGGTCTCCCCAAGTTTCAAGCTGTATTCAGCTTTGAGTCACATGCCAGCTTCTAGGGCTTGCCTAGCCTGCTGACTACGCAGACATCTCCATGCAAAAATGCAAKAGCAAATGAAATATCAGACTAATAAATTGCTAAGAGAACAATCTGCCATCATCCATGACACCATGAACCACGAAACAAATGTGCATTCTGCCTGGTTTTAAAGTCCTATTTGTTGCCCTACTGAGGCCCAGGTCCCCCAGGACAGACAGAAATTGGGCACTACTCCATCCTTGGCAAGTGAAAACTAAATGAAGAGATGGAGAGCGCTGAAAGGAAGGCTGAAGATCCTGCAGGCTTCACTGCAGTAGAATCTACACCAAAAAAAAAAAAAAAAAAAAAAAAAAAAAAACCCCACACCCTAGGCCATTGTAACACTATAGGAAGATATAGATGTGGGTATATTTAGCTTATAATATCATCCATAAAAATGTGCCAGACAAAAGACAGTAAAGGTGATGAACAACAGGATGATTCAATACGACTAATGATAATATCATGCCCCATTCTCACCTCTTGCATTGTTATTTCATAGCTGCTCATAYTCTGCTGCTTATAGAGATACAGGGCTGGATTTGTTCAGCAATAACCAAGGCCCTTCATGTGCCCACTATAGTTTTAAGCGGGAGCTGCTGGGAGCCCAGCTGAGGGCCTGGAAAATGTATTAATTTGGTGCTTCTAGTCTGCTGGATTCCCCTGGTGAAAGATACAGCTGCTTCTGCCCTGCCACCTGAGGAAGTTCAAGGAAGCACGACAGGCTGGATCCATCCCACTGTGACAGCCAGCTAGGAGATAACACTCCTTTCAGAAAAGTCGGCCTGTGTCTTGTAATTGTGCAGCACGAGAGTGCTATACCTGCAAAGTTTAAAAGTAGAGGTGGAGTCTTTTGCCAGACCTATTGGTGCAGATGGAAAGGTTGGACAAGTTTTTGGGTTTTTTCARTTCTACAACAACATTGTAACGCTGGTACATTGAAGGTCCATTTTGAAGCTTCTGTTTCCAACCTACAGGCAAGTTCATGGGCTTGAGAGTTTGAGGAGGGGAAGGAAGTGATGTCTTTTGTTTTTTCCTCCAGTACCACTGGTTGATCTCATGAAAGATGTTCTCTCCACCTGTAAACCTCATCATGGTTACAGTAYTAGACCATCACCTGCCACAAGACACTACCGGTAGCACAAAGAGCCTCAAAACATTTCATCCTAAATCTTGATACAGCATCTGCAGTCTGGTACCTG
The DNA here is from genome assembly GCF_003342845.1 of Nothoprocta perdicaria. Lineage (NCBI taxonomy): Eukaryota > Metazoa > Chordata > Aves > Tinamiformes > Tinamidae > Nothoprocta > Nothoprocta perdicaria. The sequence goes on along the minus strand of NW_020456087.1, from coordinate 5,502,169 downwards.
CCAGGGCTGAAGCTCCTTGGCCCACCCCACTGGGGGTTCTGGGAGCAGGGCATCTGCACATTAGGGCATCCCTGTCACAGGATCATACTGTTAGCACCCCAGAAGGCACCATACTACCCCCTAACAAAAGAATTGAGGGGGATGGGTCTTCATTTCTATTTTTAACTTACTTTATGTGCATCTCACTGCCACAGCTCCCACTATAACCCTCTGCAATGCAAGTTCAGAGGCCATGGTGAAGCTAAAGGGAAGGTGGAAAGTGACAATTAATTGCTTTCATGGCCCTTTGCACCTCAGAAGGGGAAGGCAAGGGAGGCTGTGTGTAAGCCATGCAAAGGAACTCCCAATCTTGGGTTGCGGGTTGCACTTCCTGGATCTCCGAGCACCTGATGATGGTTGGGAGCGAAGGAGACAAAGCGAGTTCCCTGTCTGGAGAACTCCCTGAAAGGGGATGTGACACTGAACAATTGCGTCTGATTGTGAAGCGCTTTGGCACCGAAACAAGTCTGCTGGGCCAGCACATTCACACTCCCGAGCAGCTCGCACGTGTTCAGAATTAAACGGGCAGCTTGCTAACTAATAGTCCCCCTAAGAGCAGGGGAGCATATTTGCATATGGACTTGGCATGCAGGTTAGTCATTGCTGACTCAAATGGCTGGAGAATTAAGTAAAACTAAGCAGCAAGCACAAGTAGTTTGCAATATGACTTCATTTTAGAGATAATAATAAAGACTTATTAATTATCACCAGAAATTATTGCAGTAAAAGAGGTTATGAACTTCTCTTTCCTTTAAATGCTAAAAATCTGTGATACTGAGAGTTTTCAGGAATTCAGTTTCACTTATTAGCATACAGAAATACACTTGCAAAGAACATTCTTGGACCAGAGTAACCCATTCCCTGAATGCCCAGAACAGCTCTTCAGTATTCCACAAAGTTCATCTGTCTGCTTGTCTGCCTGCCAATCCCAAAAGGAAGAGTACCAATAAAGTTCTCAGAAGCCAGAAAAACCCAGTCAAAGGGAAGAAGATGAAGGAGATGATTCTCTCCATCATTTCTTTTCTCTCCACGACTAGAGCTTCACCACCCACTGCCATGACACCTGTGACTGCCCCGGAGCAGTTGCAGCAGGACCTCTTTTCTCCTCAGTAGTTGCAGCTCCAGGTCACTACTTAGGTGGAGCTCTTTGAAAAAGCCTTGGGCCAATTACCTGCACGGAGATGTGTAAGTGAGCTGAGGAGGAAGCACTGCTCCTCACAGATACGGAGCCAGCGGTTCCCCTAGCTCCCAAAACAACTTTTACTCACTGATCTGATAGTATCTCAAACACCCATTATCTCACATGTTATTAAAGGATTTCAAAATCCCCAGAAACCCTGGGGGTACTGCAACTAAGGAATAATGGGGGATTACTGCTATGGAACCAGTATGGTCACAACTAAACACACCAAAGCCCAATGAAAATGGAAACAACTGGTCGTTTCAAAGAAGAACTTGAAATCCAATTGTGCGAACAGTCAGTGACCCTGGGAATTAAAGGCAGAAGAGCTTTATAACTATGTGAATAGTATAAGAATCTAAAGGTAAACCTTAAGAACTGTCATTTACCACCAGGAGTTTTTTGGGTCAGATCACTAAATTTATATAGCAAACATGCTGACCAGTCTAGGCAGCTGTGATCAGCTCACCTGACTTGGCCAAGAACACCAACCTTTAAGTGTCGAGTAGGCACTAGATACRGATGCTCATGCTGTGAATACGCTTCCTTGTGTGTCCTGCTTTTCATCTCTGTCTCCATCCTCAATGGTGCATCTCACCTCTCTGCCCTTCACCACAAAGGCTGCTGTTGCTGAGGAGCCCTTTGTGCTAGCCCTCTTTACCAGAGCAAGGAACAAGAAAGTGAGCAGAAGTATATATAGCAAAGCACTCTGTGTGCAGAAGAACCCTGGAAATTCATAAGAAGCACATTCATATAAATCACTCACCCCTTCACCTCTTGAGATGCTTATGCACATCTGAGAGTGTCTGAATCTGGGTATAAGAGCATTGTCAAGATGAATGATTCTAAAAGAAAGTATAAAGATCAGCAGAAATGCTTAATTTTTTTGTTATGTTTTGTTTTACTTTAAAAAAAAATGTATAAATCCAGCAGAAGCAGGACCCAGGGCTAGGGAAACAAAGGCAGAGGGCCAGTGGATAGAGGGGATCTAGTCTAGCAGGAAGCAGGATTTTCAGTACAAGGCACTGCAGGCATGGGAAGAATGCAACAGTGGGGATTCAATGAGCAAAGAGGGAATAGGAGGTAGGATTAGCCCTATTTACAATCTCATTCAGCCACTGGCTGCAGCAGTTGTCCTAAAATAGGGCTATAAAAGGCTTATCCTTTACATCAGTACCTAAGCAATAAATTAACAGCAGCGGATTTTAACACTATATCTCTGCTATCCAAAACTTTGCCAACTTTCACAATTTCATTAGCATACTCATTTTTATCCTTGTACTGATGGTTCAGGAGTTTAACACACTGTATTTTACTAAAACAAAATAGCACAGTTCTGTTCTCCACAGTCGCAGACATAAGCTTGTGACTATACACAAAAACACGAGGAAAATAAAATCTTTTTTTTTTTCCATTTTCCTTCTCCCTTAACAGGTCATGAGTTTTGTGCAGGTCAATGGTTTGCAAATTCAGGTTTGGCAATACCRCACTTGGAATCACTCAGCGTCAATATTAGTTCTTGGCTTTCTGTTCCCACCTCCGCTTTTGTTTCCCTGGAACTGGACGTCTTATTATGAAATATAAAGCAAGTGTTTTAAAATATTAACCTTTATGGAAACCCGCGTTCACTTTATTTTAGCAATTCTGACCCCTTTTTAGAATTTTTTTTTCCTATTAAAAAAAGCCACGAAAGGCCAGCAGTGAATGAATTCTAACTACGATATCAGCTGGTGCCAGTTGATGTCTGTGGTGGTTATTTGCAAGCTGTGACAGCAGGGGAACTTTTTGGTTCCCAAAGCCGTCTGTACGGTTTCAAGTTGGATAAAAGTCTTTTGCACTTTCCCGTAATTTCTCATTTCTCTCTTAGCTTCAGCTGCTCCGGCTCGCGCAGCAACCCCAAGCACCCGCACAGCCCGGTCCTTTGTCAGCCTCTCACATCCCCAGTTTGAGAGCGGCCTCTCTACAATGCCAGTTAAAAGAGTACATCTGAGAAGAGACTTCAGGATTTTAAATTCTCCATTAACTCACATTGTGTGGAAAAATTAACACTCCACAAATGTCCAGAGGCCCTGACAGGCCACATACAGATTGTACCAGCCTGGTAATTATTATAATTTCTCTAGGAGAAATGCCAGTATATCACACATTGAAGAAAAGAGGTTTTAACTACTTCATCAAAGCTCTAAGCCACAAGGGAGCCACCCTGAAACAGAAATCCAAATACCAAAAAAGTAACCTCTAATTAACCACATTTTAGTACAAAAGAGATTCAAAAACGTTCACCAGAAAAAATCTCGAGTATGGGACAGTTGCAGAGTAAGGCCATCTTCATTCTCATGTGAAATCATGAAGTAAAATTGGGTACTATTTTTGCTTCTTTAAAATATTCACAGTCTTTTTGGCCTCCCATGCATGAGTTCCCTGTTCAGTGGGATTCGCTGTCTCTCTGTATTGAAAGTATATTTATCTTTGGAAAGTTTCTCCTTTTGTGTGATACCTGATACCTTGATAGGTAATATAGATGTCTACTGCTGATACAAAGGGGGAGGGCGGGGGGGAAGCAACACCAAAAATTATTTTCTCACTTCTCAAAAGTGAAAAACTCTTCTCTCACAAACATAAATTCTTAATACTTTCTTCAAAAAAGATAATAATTTATTAAGCAGAGTGTGCTTATTAATAAATTACCATGCAAACAGATGTAAAGTCACTTTCAATGTGTTGTTGAAGTTGTTTATGCTAACGAGCAAGAACAGAAGCCTGTTTGCATGGGGAAAATACCAGACTACTACAGGTGTCCCAAGCATCTTTGAAACAGAGGTGATGGATAGCTACTAGTGCTCTTAAAGAGTATCTAACAGTATTTGTCTATGTACCCGGAAGATGACTTTCCTCTTCAGAAGCTATTTCCACACTTTCTCTTCCAAACTAGTTGCTTATGAGCTCCCTGGTCTACAACACAACCAGCATTTTCATAAAAGCCACTTCTAGGCAGTTTAATCAGATATTAAAAAAAAAAGTATTAAAACAGAAACAGTATTTGAATTGATGTGTGAAAAAACAATTTGCAAATTTAATTTTAAATCACAAACATTTTTATTGTGATCATTTCAAGAGCCTTAACTATCTCTAGTGTAACAGAAAGAGTAAATGAGCATCAGACAAGAAGTTGCCATCATAACAGCAATGCCAAGAAGAGAAGAGCCAAGTGCCACAGGAGCACTCAGAGATGCCAAGCACTCCTACCTGCAGGACAGGGAAATCTCGATCTTCAAAAATGCTGAGCAAGGGCCTTCATTTAGTTATTTTAGCATAACGGCCACAGGAGATAACACTTATCTTACCACTCTGGAAATGCATTTTGTTCCACAAAACAAACCTAGGTTTACCTAAGAAGATTGTGAGGTACTCGCACTTACCTCAGAGAAGTGTGAGCAGGAACTTCTACCGCAAGCAGGTGAAGGCAGTGGCTTGAGCAGGATTTAATTGCTGGCAGTCTAAATGAATATTTAGAGTSAGGTGTATACGCAAGGTAAATGCAAAACTATCCAGGTTTTAGGTGGAATATTACTAGGCACAGGAGAAAAATAAATGTAGCAAGTGATGCCTCCTCATACAGAAGTAACTACATAAACCCCTTATTGTCTTACGCTGACAATATTGCTTTATTCCTATGATATAGCCCCATACGAACCTACAGGGTAAAAGCTTCCAAGTATTTTTGATATCAGGTTTTACATTTCTTCATAACGRAAGGTTTACCTCTCTTCCTAGGCACCCAGTTAGTTCAGACGTTTTTGCTCCTCAAGCAGGCTTTCTTTCCTATGCCAGGTTTGAGTAGGTGACTATTTTCTGTAGAAATATTGTACCTCCAAGGTACGCAGACATCAAGTATTTGGAATACGAATTAAAATGATATATTTGTACAAACTGTAGCTTAGCGTAGTTGTGTTGGAGGCTGAAATCATTCTGTTGCTTCTGTATGTTTTTGTTACAGCACAAAATTGGGCTAAAGCCCACTTTTTTTTTTTTTCCAGCTGGTGACAGTTACCTAATTCCAAGCAGYGATCTATGCCATATCCTTGTTTTTTATTTTAGCAATATAACATAGACTGCATTTCTCATATGACATGTCTCCCAAGGCATAGAGGGATGTTTCATTGTCTCTTCTGTGAACAGTTAGGATAATTATTTGTTCTAAAGTTTTCATGGGAAGACTCCAGGGAAGCCTCCTGATCAATCTATCCCCCAACAGGACGAAAGAACAGACGTTGCACAGCAGGTTTCTTATTCAGTACATATTGTGTTACTTTATCTCACCACTCTAAGTGTGCTATAAAAAGGAGGAGGAGGAATGTTCCTTTTCTTTTTAAAAAACAAATATTCTATAATATTCAAATATAATAAAATAATAGAATAACATTGATAGAAATTTTAAACTGCAGCAGATCTTTAAATTTAAATTATATGCTTTTAAAAGGAATCATTGAAAAAATAGTCACAATTATGCTTTCTTTTAGAAGTAATTATATCTGGCATACAACCTATTATTTTATATTTAACAATATCTAAAGCAATTGGAAACATAKTTGTTTTTATTCATAGCATTTCAAATTCCCAGATATACTAAMATTTAGCATGGGAATCAGTATGAAATGGAGTTGTAATTAACTCCATTTTGAATTAAAGCCTTAATATTAGTGATTCTGCTAGGTAAGGTAAATAAAGACATGTATACCTTTCAGAAGAATAAATAAATGCCTTTAAAATAAAAGCTTCTCGCATATTCTATGGGCAGTCTTAAATATGAAATCAACAAGAAACATATGTTTCTTCATATGTGTCAAAGACATAGCCAAGAAATATGTATGCTTTCTTAAAGAAATAAATAATGCCATCTACCTCAAATTAATACATTGCTTCAGTCAGTGCATTCTGCAAGTCGTTGCCCAAACGCTGCTTCCAGCTTGAGAACCTCCTGCTCTCTGAAATGGGGAGGTAAGAACTTCCTCCAAATGTTCTCCTTTGGGTAATGACTCATTTAAAGGAAGAGGAAGAAGAATCAGGTTTTATTTTTAAAATGATAAAAGAAAATGCAATGAAAAGAAAGTTATTGACTTCTGCAGGGTGCTTTTGTGCAAAAGAGGCAAATAAAAATAGTGTTTATTTTTCTCATATCTGCTTCTTTGCAGATATGCTGTATATGCTTTGTGTGATAAATTGCAAAGAAATGGTTCAGCAGATTTCTAACAAATACAACGTGAGCCCTTAATCCTATTAATTCAAAGATAACTAGATAATCACGAGATAAAACTGCTATATGTTGTTTCATTCTTCTATAAGCATTTAAAGAAACAATCTTGCTGACAAACCACAAGGATTATGGAAATGATGGAATAAGAAAAAATTGTGCAGAGCTGCTGAAGAGTTAGCTCTGAGACTTCACTGAGACATCCAAAAAGGTGAATCTACATGACACAATAGCTAAAAAATGTGTGATCTGTAATGCAGAATGAACCACAGGAGGGAAAACTGTCCTCAAGCCACCTGTTCTCTTTTAGACTAATGAAGGCTGCTATTTCACACTTCTGCAGGATATTCTTCTTGAAACAAAACCTGCAATTAGTCTGTAAACACACAGACTCACACACCTACCTGTAACTCCCTGTAATCTCACACGGACCCAGTACTTGGCTCAGCTTTGTATGATGGACTTTATCTATTGCTGAAAAACTGTCACCTGCTTCCCTTTCCTTGGTGGCAATAGTTCAGTTGGCTGTGGTCTAATACCCCCTTTCCTAAATAATCCCAAGGGACAAGCTGCTAGTGCAGGACAGGATGTAAAGAGGTTCAGCAACAGTCCGTCCTGATTTAGGAGACCGCAATGGAGTAAACAGTGAAATTTAGGAGCAAGGGAGAAGATTGGACCAAGATTTATATCATGAACACCAGCATTTGCAAAATGTTTTGCAGTTCATAGGAGTATCCCTTTAGCAGGGCAGCTGTCAGAGTTATTTGTCAGACTACAATAAGCCAGCAAGTCGTTGGGCCCAAAGCAGAACAGCACTATGCCACACTCATTTTGCACAAGGCTGAAGTCACAGGCAGCCTGGCTACCACAACCAACAGCATCATGCCAAAATCTGGGTCCTTTTCCAGCATGGGCATTCCCAGAAAGGGGACGACTGGCAGCTAACAGGGTGCCCAAAGTACCTCTGAACTGCYGACAGCAGCACCACTTACTGCTGTTCTCAGATCACTTGACATTGCTTACACCAAAACAGCAGCTGAAAAAAATAACCACAAACACGGGTAGCTAACAATTAACACAAGCTCCAGGATGGAGGAGCTTTGACAGTATTCCTGTTCTTATTGGAATCACTGCTCTACGAGAGCCTCTTCTCCTATTAGGGCGCTCAAAGAGCACAAATACCGAAACTTCTTCATGGGAAGCTGGGCTGGAAGGGAACTTGGCAGAGATTTCTGGGGAACAGAGGTGAATCTGTGCAATTGTGAGGCAGGCTTTCCCTACACATAAGCAAAGCTGTGTACCTGACCAGACAGTAGGTTTATCAATAATTCCACACCACCCACCCAGTCAGTCGTCTCAAGGAACAAAACCCCTGGAGTCAATATTCTCCCCCCCAAGAAAAAGCTTTTTAGGGACTTTCAAAGATTGGATCAATTTGCTTATGTACAGTAATAACAAACTGATCTTGATCAAAACATGACAGTTTTACTGAACATAGAGACATGTGCTGCTAGCAAAATTAAGGGCTGCCCGTCTTGTCAAGAAGTAACTGGCCATCCACAAAGATAATCACCTGCRTCTCCACAACACATCACAGGAGTGAAATGACTCATTTACAGCCAGGGAAGCAGGAGTCATGAAATCTTTAATTTGTTCYGAGATCATTACAGCTTAGCTGTGAGAAGCAGTTATCACCTCGCTGCCACAATGCAAACAGTAAAATCACCCTCTTCACACGCTATATTGCCACTTCTCCTCCTCCTCTCCACCCAGTTATTCATGTACCCAGCACTGACGTTTCACATTTCAGTGGCATTAGTGGGGTGAAAAGTTATGCATAGAGAGCATAGGAGTTAGAGAAAAYGTACGCTTCACATACCTCATCAGAAAGTTTGTCACCAATGTTCCGATTTTTCTTTCTTATTTGAACTTCCAAAATATTGCCACTTYTTTGAAAGAACAATTTAAACATTATGGATAACACACCACCTTTCACAGGAATCTGGAAAACAGTAAAAGCATGTTGCTCAGAAATGTCTTCATGTTTTATTATGGCATTGCTTTACTAGGACATTCTAGAAGTAAAGCTTATTTAAAAAAACAATTAGCTAAAATTAAAACAATCACATATTCCATCCCAAATTTTTGATGCAGAGCCCCACAGAAGGCAGGAGACACTTTATTCATGAAAGCACAGTGACATCTTTTCTTCTTATATACGCAGGGAAACAATTATCTAACCTAGAAAGTSTGGTAGTTAGTAATAACTAGTATCATCAATGACTAGTGTGCAGTAGGCAAATAGGATGGTAAAATTAAACATTAAAGATATAATAATGAATTCAGGATAAGGAAATAATATAAGAACATAAATGGGGGGAAAAGGAAAAACTTCTCCTTTCATAGCTGCAATACTACAAATAACAACCATAGGGTTTAAAGCTATGTGTCTTGAAACTAATTTCCAGTGCTGGAGGACGGGGGGAAAAAAAAAGTCTTCCTTTTGAAAAGGATACAAAAAGGAAAAAAGAAGGAAGGTTCCAGATTTCCTTCAGGTTTCATTTCTTACTAGTTCCGTATTCAAAYATGACATGGAAGATGCCTCCTTATCACATTGCCATCTCAAACATGTCAGTGTCCCAACAGGTCCCAATAACATGGACAGGGAACGGTTCCCAACTCCACTTTTGCTCCCAGTGCCCACACAGCGCTCTTCCCAAAAGATAAAATTTTATTGCTAATAAGTCATTCCCAGTTCAGTACTTTTCTGTAGTTCTTGTAAATGGTAACAGAAAATATGGGGCCACCCACTGCCTCCAAATCACACATTACTCAAAGGGCACTTAAAGTAAACATCACAGGACTATGATAATGGATATATGATAATACAGTCAGGTGAAATTTAAGTCCGTGATACCCAAGTATTACACATAGGTACTGTCCCTTTACAAAACAAAATACCAGCTACTAATAAATATTGTCCAGTACCAATCCCAATCAGATACTGCAGTMTGATAAGAAGCACTGATAACTTATACAGTAAACAGATTATTATTTTCTTGGTGACATTGGACCACAATGTGAAGAATAAACACTTCAGTGAGTCACTTCCTGTGTTGTGAGCATACAGTGTATGTGAGCATACAATTTAAAGGCTTAAGGCTCTATTTTAGGGTGTGACTTTTGTCAATCTCAAACCACAGTATTCATTTCGAATTCACCTTGGAGATGACAGCTCTCTAGCAATACTTCAATGCTGCTGGCTCTTCTAATACCTGTACATGCACATGCTGCATTGAGAATCTGCATTCAACAGTATTCCTGCTATACATAACTGCAATAATTAATTCACGTGCTCTCAAGTGTCCTTCAAGTTTTATCTTGCTACAGTTTGTTATTCCTCCTGTACCTATCCTATGAAGATAAGGTTAATGAAGACTTTCATACAGGAAAAATGGAATGTCACATGGGTTGTGCATTCACAAGATATGTCTAGTTATTGCTTAGGAGAGTTCCATCAAACTACCTGAAATGATAGCCAAATRATATTTTATGTTATAGTGACTGTAATTCCTGAACACAAAACAGCAAATAAATAAGATCTCTATTGTTCCTGGTTTTGTTTTGAAGATGATAATATAATCTCACTTCAAAGCATGAAATCCCCTCCAGGAGCTCCCACACATAAATGTATTTAAATCTTTATTTGATGATCCAAATGCAGTATTAAAGTGCTGAAAAAGGAAATGTGAAACATTTTATATAATGCTGACTGCAAAAACTGACTGGAATAAGATGAAACTTCACCTTAATTGAAGATGTGGTACAATAATTCAGTCAGTTATTCAAAACACCTCCCTGATTCTTGCTGTTACCCAAGTGCAAGTAAAGGCACTTTGCGCTGATTATGCATCTCCCTCTTGTATGAGGTTCAATTCCTAAAGTAAAGGCAACTAAAATACTTCGATAAACTGCCCTGTAGTGACATGTGGTGCAACAGAACGCAGACTGGCTTAAATAAGAGAGCGAAGTCAGTCCAGTTTCTCAAAAAAACATCTTATGATAAATATTTTCAACTATTTCCTTGTAAATAGATGTTTCTATAGCTTCCTAACAAAAAAAAAAAAAAAAAAAAAAAAAAAAAGATTGTGTCATAAATTAGGAGTTCTGAAGATGTGCAGTGATCTAATTATTCTGTCCCAATGTATTTCTGACAGTGCCACAATCAATACCTCCCTGGGCTGCCAGGCACTCCAGGTCACGTATTCTCTATTTGTGCCTTTCTATCAGAAGTTGGAGAGACACCTCCCCAGTTGTATTTGTGACAGCATAAGTATTTTATTTCCTTTAATATGTCAGTCACATTTGCAGACTAGTAAGATCCCTTCCTGCTTTGCCCTGGCCCATCTGCCTCTACTTAAAATAGAATTCTACCTGCATTTTGCTTTTCCAAATAAATCACCACTGCTTCCTGGCATGAGGTCATTCCAGACAAATATGAATACAGCTTCTCCTTCCTTGTCACCTCTCAGACTGCCACAGCAGATTCACATCGGACTCTCTACACAGATATTGATGTTGAGYACTACTTAACTTCTGTGAGTCATATTCGCAGATGTTTTCAGCCAGTGGAAAACAGTCCATTTCAACAGCAAAAGAGTTTTTCCGAGTGTCTTTAGGCAATATCACACTTCTTGAAAACTGTGCTTAAAAATCATAAAAGACAGGAATATTTTAAATGAATTACTCTGAATATATGTACTGTTTTCAATGCTCACGAAATACACACTCTTGATGATTAAAAGGCATTTTATCAGCAGTTCCATTTCAAATCAGTGAAGTTACATTTCCCATCAGGACAACAAAATGAAAAAAAAAAGACCATTCAGAGAGACAGTGATTACAATTTCCTATATTAACCCAACAGGGAACCTGACATTCAGCATCAAACAATGCTATTGCTTCTTTCTCCAGAGGAATAACTTTCTAGATGTGTCAACAATAGTCAAGGAAAACCACTTCAGAGAAAGAGCTCTATTTACAGCACAGAGAAAGTAAGCCAAAAGTGAAGTAGCAGCATCTATGTTAATAAGAAATGCATTTGTAAAACATGCATTTATAAAATGTGCAAACAAGCAACAAATTCACAGGCTTTCTAAAAGCTTAGGATATTAAGGTATTACAAAAGAGATGTCAGTAGTGCTGGCACTCACAAATAAAAGTGGGCTTTATTAAATGGAGTAGTCAAAGCCTAGATGCTTATGAGGCACATTTTCCCAGCCTTTTAACACTGGTTTTAAAAAGTAACTCACCAAAACAGCTATTGGGTCCTATTATTCAGCAACAGGATGTGGTTAGAGTGAACCTGAATTCTCTCTGATTCAGTGTAAAGTGTAATTAATTAGAGGCCTCAAGGTATCAGAGACAAAAGCCTGTTTATATGGAAATCCCTCTTCTGGAAAAAGCCATGTAGAAACTTCCTGAATCAGCAGATAGAGCAACATGTAAAATCATCCTGGCCTGTCTGACCCTCCTACAAACAAATCTYACACCGTCCTCCAAAATCTTACTGGTGAACAGGGAAATGTTCAGGCTCCTGAACTTTTATTCATTTTAATAGTTTTACTTAATGAAATGTAAAAATATTTATAACATTCACACACCAGAGGAGTGCTCCAAAATTAAATTTACTAGAACTAGCATACGGGCTTGACTTTAAAAACAGCTTCTCACATTTTTAGTTCTCCTGAATATGGAGGCAAGGCATTAAAATTAAAACATAGCTTTTCTTCAAAATTAGTTTTGAAAAAAAAAAGATCCCAGAAAGGAAAAACAATAGAAATGTATTCTGATACCATAAAAAAGTTTTTATATCAAAATTGTTTATTTATAAGGTGACCAAAGTTTGTTTTCTTAAAGCAGACTTTGCTTAGCGAGAAAAAGCATACAAGACCGAGGCAAGAGTATGAGGGAGTTTCTTTTCTCTTGTTTATAGGCAAGACAAAACAATCTCTGGACAACGGGAAGTAACACAATTTTTAGAAAATCCCAGTGGCAGGAATGAAAACACTTCAAATAAATCTTCAAATAAAATCTAAAACCCTCAAAATGATGTTGAAGGACAACAGATGTTCTCTGAACTAGTCTGTTCAAAGACTCATGTACTCCCTAGGAGAAATTATTTATTTGCATTGATTAAAGTGAATATTCAAATCCAGACTCTTACAAACAGAAATCGAGAATAGTTGCATAAGGAAAGACAAGCTGTGTCTGTCCCTCTGCCTTCTGAAAAGAAGCTGAAATCCTCACTGAATATATGAAAATAATGGAAATATACAGACTACTGGATTTACATTTTTTGCCAGTCTAATATCTTTACTGTGTAAAAMAGAACACAAAAAGCTCAGTCCGAAATCTAGGCTGCAAGTTATTTCCTGAATGAATCTTTTATCTTWTATACTTTTGTGATATGTGCTCGACACACTGGAACCTTGGCTGATATGCTGCCAAAATATATTWAAAAAGTCATTATAAGAAATAACTTCTGTCATTTTAAGTTAATTCTGAAATTAAATCAACAATAAGATGAATCTGCATTGYTATGAGTCCCCAAGCAGGAATCCATCCAGCCATCCAGCTCCATTAGGTAGCTTTCCTATTAAGGAGGTTAACGCTGGCCCAGATATGGCCAGATAAGTCTCAAGTGACACACAGATAACAACATCCAAAAGCAGAAGCCTCAAAACCTTTTCCTACCTCTGTAAACAGCTCAGATGCCAGACCTTATCCAAAGAACCAATTAATGATTTTAATCACAGACTCCTTAAGGAAAGTTCATCAATAATGCTGCAATCAAGGACCAGAATACAAGTGACCAATTAAAAAAAAATCTGTAATTAGGACTATACTCGTTATAACTTGCATAAGCAATGCAACTTCCTCAGCAGTGACAACACTCCCTGGTACTCCTTAGCAAGGTCTAGGCCTTAGCAAGGTCTAGGCCAGGTCCTCCAGTTAAGGAGGAGGTGAGTTAGGAGTTAAGGATTTGAATCTTTTCAAGTGAAGTGAAACACAGAACAAGTCTCTTGAAACCCGTGCAAGCACTGCAGTCTTTGTGGAAAAGCCAGCACGGAGATGCTTCCCACATCAATGATAAATGGAAGTGCCCACAGTAATGATGCCACACTCCCTTTGTTAAAGGAAAAACTTAGGTATGGGACTATAGAGTTTATATGTCAATCTCAARGTTGCATATCCTATTATCTGCACTGCCAGAGCACCTAAAACCCCTTACCTTGGAACACAGTGCCCTAGGTGCCTTACCTTTTGCAATGCTAAAGCTATTTGCAACTGCGTAGCCCACCTTTCACTTGCAGCTCTCTTATCTTTCACCTAAACTGCCCTGTATTTTTCCTTATTACTGTTCATCTGCTGTTACTCTACAGGCCTACCACCCACAAGCCAAATATCGTTGTTACAGCAAGGTCTTCTAGGAGGCAAGGTCTTCTCTCACAGTCATGAGCATCATCCCTTCTGCCCTCGCTGTCTTTACATTGGGAGGCTCAGCAGTACAGGTGAGCAAGGCCTCCCAAGTATGCAGCGCCTGCCCAAGATCAAAGCCTGCTCCTATCAGGGCTAACAGTATCATAAGCAGGCACAGGCCCTGATGAAAACACATAGTTATTATGGGAAAGGAAGGAAGAGGAATCTACCTGGAGCACTGGAGAGGCCACACCATGCAGAAGGGTTCATCTGGAGACCCTCGTTGCTTCTCTCCCCTGCCAGCTGCTGGGGAGATTTCCCTTTTCTCTTTCTGTCCACAAATAGTAACTTGACCATTCAGAACTCAGGTGTGTCAGCAGATACAGATCTTGCTAAAAATATTAATGTATTTGAACATGTCAACATTCCTCATGTGACCATCTCTATGGGCATTTTTTTAAATCCCACTGAAAGTCAGCTTTTCCACTGTTTTCAGTGGAAGCTTTAAGGGACCACATGGCAGCTCTGTGCAAATGGAATGAACAGTTGGGGTACCAAAACTTGTGTGGAAAAAAACCAAAAACCCTCCAAAAACACCGAAATAAATGCAGGTGATACCAATCAATAGCTGCTAATTCATCTTTAAATATATTGCAGACTGGGAAAAACAAATAGATATTTGTTAAAATATTTCTACAAAGCTTTCTTTCCTGCAAGGATCATATACAACATTAATAAACTAACTCCCCCTCTAAAGTACACTCTAAAGTGTATCTGTTTTAGGCATTTAACCATTTAATACAGGCAGCTTCCTCTGACACTATCAGAAAAAGGAACTCAGTTTCTCTGTACACTTGATAGAGAACAAATTCAGTGGTTTGCCTCCAATCTCCTTCTAAAAATGCTCACTATGCTCAGTAAAAGAGATAATTTGAGTATATTGAAGCAAAATAAATTTCATCCCAACTTTCAAATATTTAAAACATTCATGTTGGCACCATACTCAGTAGGTAACATTTAAAACAGAGATGTTAGCAGAAATCTAAAGTTTCCCAGCAGTAATTAGCATAGAGAAAGCTAGAACCAGTATGTTCTGCCAAATGAGTCTATCTAATTTGAAGAGAAGTTCACACTTAAGGGTTTTTTTTGGTTAATACACCAAAGATGAGCTACTTCTCCTGTTTCCCCACCACCACACACACCCCTRTTCACTGATGTACCAGAGAAACTAACATGGCTAAGGATTTAAGCCTAAATGGAATTAGAAGGAATTACTAGAGAAAATCTGATTTGTAAAGTATTTTTCTTTAACAATTTCAAGCAACAACTTAACCTTTTGTTATTACGATGAGAAATTTAAGGCCTAAAGAAATCCACAAACCAGAGTATTAGTGGCTAAAAAAAATCACTTTTGATGGGTGTGGCAKTTCAAGTACATGCATAGATACTGACCAAAAGTAAAAGAGCAATTTTGGACTAATTTACATTTTACATGTCTGCCTTTCCAATGCAAACTCCATTTGTGCATGATTTAAATGTTCCTAATAGAATATTAACTTTTTATGTTCCAGAACTCCAATAGGAAAAACAACTAATTCAGAATTTACACATTCTTATTTGTAGTGCAGGAAAAAATGTTGATCTCACTGTGGTCAATAACAAAACTCCCAGATTTCAGTATGGATAAGATCTTATGGTTAGTATGTTTATACTTTATAAACGAGTGAGCCTAAATGTCAACTGAAACATTTAATTGCACATGGAAAGTCATTCTCTGAAGGTATTTTCTTTACTTCCACATTCTAGTACAAAGATCACAGAATACCAGACAATAAAACAAAAAAACACCCMAAACCCAAAAAACAGAAGGTCATGCAGTCTGAAGATCAAATCTTTCTTTCTTTCYGTGTTGTAGCTCTATACTCAATGTTGAAGTTGCTGCATTGTACTAAAAATATGCAATTATAAATAATTTATCATGATCATTTGCATCTGCTGGCAAAGTGATCTCAGGTGCAACATCTGGCTTTCAGTGATGACTTTGTGTAGAAGACATCCAAAATCCGTACTTTATTCCTTCTTGTTCATAGATCTTTTCAACCAGCATTTGGACACGGCCATGTTTTTCATAACTTGAAAAACAGTAAACACCACAATCGTATTTTAAACTCTGGGAAACGAGTTTTTGAAAAGTTTTTATAAATCAAATATGAAGTCCATATAATTAAGTATCASGTCTCTTCTTCCACTGCTTTATTGGTAAGTTTTAGTGGTAAACACTTCAAGCAGGAGGCACTGGCAGTCGTTTTACTATTTCCATAGCTATCCTGAGATAGGCTTTRGCCTGTAAAAACAGAAATATATATTTAGCACTTTTCATTTTCTACATGAAGGTACAAATGTTCTTGTTAGGTATAGTCTTTCACACACTTTCAAATAAAATGAAAAATGTTACAATAAATGGGCTGTACTTTACTGTTTTTGTGTTAATAAAAATATTAAATACATAAAATAACTGCAAGCATTAATTAAAACATTGAAGGGAAAAGTGAAATCTAACTTCACTTATTTTTAAAACTCTGGTGTCTACTCGACTGGACTAGTTGGTTTAAATAGCAAATAATCAATACTCTTCTAGAAAAGGAAGCTGCAGGTACCGCTGCACTACTATTAATTACAAACTTCTCCCACCCTACAGCTTGAGATGTGCCGTGCACGGGATTCAGACAGAATCAGAGGAAACAACTACATTCCCCCAAATTCAAGTCMATTAATTCATTATAGACAAGACCGCACTACAGAAATTCCAACACAGGCATTAAAAACATAAGGGTTTGGAAAAACAAACATCCTCCCAGGAGTGTGAAGGTGGTATGAAAAGAACAAATTTCACCATATGAGGATCCATGTGGGACAAGTCCCCTGCCACAACCACCTGTGACATTTGGTACTAGGCTGAAGGTGGATGGGGTAAGCCCACAGAACCCTAAGGCTGCCAGGAGCGGCCTGATCCGTCTACCATCCAGAATTCATAGATTTAACATCAAGAGACACGTATRAAAACACTGCCTAAGCTCCAGCACAGTACAAACCATAAAACGAAGCCTGGTAATTTCTGTATCGAGCTCAACAAATTGTAGTTGATATTGAACAGACCTTTTAGAAAGGTTGCCAATCTTTATATCAAGATTTTCAAGTAACAGTRTATCTGCTATCTCTCTTCTATGTTGTTTCAGGGATCGATTAGTTCTATTATTAAAAACATACACTTTATCTCCAATTCCAATTTGTCGCACTTCAATTTCCAGCCTGTGCATCATGTTCTGCGTTTGCCTAGTACAATAAAACGCTCTTCTGCCATTCAGCTTTCTTCTGCTCTGTTACAGAGCTACCACGGTATTTCTTGTCTTCTCAAATGAGCCTGCATTTGGAGCCCACACTGATAATCCCCTCTACTTTACTGGAAGAAGTCACAAAAATACCCCACTGCACTTACCTCCCCCTGCCTCCTCAAGCATCCCTAGGTGGGTGTAACTGTGCAGGAAAACTTATAACTCTGATGAGTCTTTAATGTAATAAGCTGACAAACATCCGAGGACGGAGCTAAGAGGCAGGAAGCAGGGAGGGAGGCCAGTGCATCACTCAGGCTATTAGCATTAGTTGTCATTAGCAGAAAACATTCAGGTCTGAACCAGGTGTCAGCCTTTTACAGGGCCAGCACATGTTTTCTATTGCTTGCTCCTCACACTCGGGTTTACTTTTTCTTTCTTTTTTCCCCCCCACCCCCTCAGCATTTGTTATAAGCTTAGATAATTATTTCTTTTTCATTTTAAGTGCAAAAGGAATGGAGACACAATCTCTTCACAAATAATTGAACACAGCAAATGTATTATGACCACAGCTGACTCACCAYGGGGCTTAATCCTAAAATGATCTGCACATGCAAGCTACTCCTGCAAGCAGTTGCTTCAAAATCAATTGAATGATCCATTTAAATTACCACAATTAAGTCTGTGGTCAACTTCAAATCTTGTACCTGTATACCGACAAAGCGAAGACTTGTTTAAAAAACAAATTATAACATATTCTGGCACATTACATTACAGTCAAAAAACAGTATTTCCTATTCTGCAGTTCAAGTTGAGGGCATTTTTTTTTTTTTTTTTTTGTCCACTAAAGAGGACCAAAATACAGTTCTGCTAGCAGGGTAATCATGGTTAAAATTCCTTCAGAAGACTGACATCATTTAATGTGTATTTTCGCCATATGATTGTTCAATGACCTATTATCCAGGACGTACAGAAACTATATGTTAGAGGCTTCTTTAAAACCATTAATGCCTGTATCAACTTGTACATTTATTCGGCAGTGCCAAATCAAAGCAACAAATAAGTAACCGAAGACTCTTTATAAGGGCCTTTGAAGCATGAAATCCTGCTCAGCATTTCATACCACAGATAAGCTGACTTTTGTTCAAAAGTCACTTTTCCATTCTTTGGTATATAAATTGACAAAGTACAGGCCAGTAAAATATTGTTTTCCTGTTTATTCCATTATTCAACTCTTAAATGATGGCAGCAATTAAGAAAAAAGTAGACAGCGTTTCTCCATTTGCTCTGGGAACCTTACAAATGCTTACTGCAATAAGCAATATTATCACTGAGCATTAAAAGAAAAAAAGTCAACACAACCTACACCCCCTCATGCCTATATATAGATCAGATGGATTCATCACAGAAGAAGAAAAGGAAGCGTAATTATTCCCAAGGGAGGTGGGCTCCTCGGAGCTGCAGGACCTCCTAAAGATCACAAGTGTGTTGCGAGTGACCCAGGAAGGCAGATCAGAGCACCAAAGAGGTCAAACGCTAAAAACAGCAGGAACAAAAGCAGACAGGCTGGACATAGCTTTGAGGCATTCCCATTTCACCTTAGAAACTCGATATTCGGGCTCAGAATAGAATACAGGCGAGGTGTTACTCAGGGAGGGATAGGTATTATACCGTGAAGAAATCACTGCGGCTAAAACTAACGTGGGTGAAAAGCTTTGATCATTTTCAAATTACTTGCTATTTAAGTCTGCTACATTCTCTGAATTACTCTTTTCTTCATTTTCTGTGGTAATTAAGTCATTTTGGCAGGTCTATCCCAAGCTATTGCTTGCGATATTATTTTACTCTATTATAGTGCCATGCTCTTTAACAAAGGATTGCTTGGGATTATTATTTTATTATTAAATTATCCTAAATCAATTACCATAATTCAAATGTCTGACTCCTAAAACAAAGCATGGAAACGCTGGATACCACAAATGTAGCRTCTTATTTTGTATTTTACAAGATGAGATCCCATAAGAACCAAACAGAATCAGCCAAAGATGCATAACACGTTGTTATCCAGTGGTTACTGAGTCTAATTTTGAAATTTATTATCAAGCACAATAAAAACTCTTAAATAATAAACACTTCATTTTCCCTCATTTACTCAGGGAGAGAGTTAACCCTGTAACTTCTCACATATTCCTGTATTTCAAAGCCTCTTTGTAGTCTTACTGCAATAGAMTATTAACTGCAGGATGTAGGACGTTAGTAACAGAGTTTAGTTCCGCAGCTGTACTGCGGTACCCAATTCACTCCCCTTCTCTTTTTTAATAAATGTTCACCAAATCCTAGGCAAGAAGTAGCAGTATCATATCCCTAAATGACAATAAATGACTATTTTTTTCCCTTCTTATCTCTATACTAAGTCCACACACATAAAACTCATAAAAAGACTAGTTTTTTTTTTTTTTTTTTTCCCCCCACCCCATGCTGGAAAGTAATTAGTAAATGTGTCCTCTTAAAAGACTTGTGTAAAATTTTTGAGTTTGGTCAAATAAATCAATTTTAAAAAGAAATCTGTGACCAACCACTAATGTTTCACTCACTACTTTTTCAAAGAACCAACATATTTGTAAGAGACTCTTCTTCCTTCACAAGAAAAGCAGGATCATAACAATAACTTGACACGACAATACAAATTTCTGACAGGAGAGCACAACAGATTTTTCACGTACCTGCAATATATCTGCAAGTACAATCTTCCCTCTACACAATTGTATCAGCCCTCACTCTCGTAATCAAATACATAACAATGGAGTTTTACCTTATGAAAAACAGAATCAAAAGCTTTGATTCCGCAACACGGGACAACTTTGGGGAAAAAGAAATCAGCTTTCCCTTGTTCAGTGCTAAATGGAAAACAAAAAAATAAATAAGAGCAATTTATGAACACATGGAAGGTGACAAGAAAAAGGGATGACAAATAACAACTGATACATACTGATTTTTCTGGGCAGAAAGTGAATATGACAGCCAAATCAAATGTCAGATTTGAGAACATTAAAAGGAAATTTTAATGTTAAGAATAAACAGATACTTCCAACTTTGCAGACATTAGGTCAGGTGTAATGATTCAGACCAAAGGTCCAGGACCTAACAGTCTTTCCTCAACTGTGTCTAATGACAGAAGCTTAGTAAAGACTGTAAAACTAGGACAGATGACATTTCCCCAGAATACTTCAGAAGCTTCCAGTAATTTSTGACTGCATGGAAGTCCTGAACAGGTATGTTTGTGTTTAACAGGGATTAAATGGGCTTTAATTCTATGAATTTCTCTTAACATGCATTGACCGTTGGCACTACTAAGCACTAAGCCGACCTTTTTACAGAACTACCTATTTAAATTTCGAGAGGTTTTTCCTGCTAATTAGGAGGTCACCATTGCCTGTGTAAAAACTAGAACTGTATTATCCCACATGCGTCACTCCACGGCAAAAGCTATAGAACTTGTTACGAGAATGTACTTCAAACTTGTCCTGGAATCAGGTACCAGGGCTGGGCTTGTGTGAAACGCTCAGTACATTTAGTTATTAATTACCTGTGTGGTCTAGGAACTATTGTCTGCATAGGTGAGATAATGGACCAGTGTGAGACAACAGATCAACCTCAACTAAGACAACTGAGTGAAGTCCTAGTCACCTTCACAGTTTAGTATTTGACTAAGTGGTGCAGGAGCTATCCTGAWGGGAATTTCAGACCTTCCAAGAGTCTCCTGGGCACCTCTCTCTCTGCATACACCAATTTGTGTGTTTTAGTGAGTTAATTAACATTCTACATGGAGAATCTCGCCTTTCTAGAGATTCCCCAGGTGGTTCCTGCTCTACAATTGACCAAATTATAGACAGATAATTGTAAATAATCAGTAGAAAAAAAATTCTGCAGAATGGTAATACAGGGTAGTTTTTGTATACAGTTAGGAGCTGTCTTGTACATAATTTAAGATAAGCAGTAGCAATCGACATGCATAAGCTGCAGTGGTCATGAAGGACTACAAACCAGCTACATTTTAAGAACTGTGCAGAAGAACAGAGAATTTAGTCTCATTTGACCCAGCTGCCGACACCATTAGTAAAGGTCCTTGCAGCAGAGGYTGCCATTGCCATCCAGGCCACAAASAGCTACTCCGAGACATCTGAATCCCCATGGAAATGCTACTCCAAGTCAACATCCCAAATAAATTAGACTTTGTTTTTAATAAACACTTATATAAGATGTGTTGAATCTTCCCCATTAAGTTATATTTAACAGTGTGCTCATCAAGGTAAGGAAGAAAAAGATTATACAAGATCTAAAGATAGACTTAATTAGCAGAATCATGTAAACTGTACTCAGGTCTCCCAGACCAGAAGTTTGCAGACACCTGAAACCTATTCATGTTTGCATTATTATAAAGCTTGGAGCACTGAGAGCATTAAGAAAGACTGGAAGACTGCTAAGATTGGGCTAATATGAACAAAAATAAAAAAAAATAAAAAAAAAGAAAAGCAGGAGGACTTAAGTAACTGATTCCAAAAATGGAAAATAGCTTGAAGCTGCCAGAGGATTTATTTATTAGATAATTAAAATACAAGAGAGTAAAACTCCAAACAGCACATACTTGCCAACTTTTCCTTAGCAAATTGGAAATAAAAGTAAAATCCCTACTGCTGATAGTTGCAGATGACAAAAAGCGGCACACTTCAAATAGCAGTATAAAAAAGGTAATAAAAGGAGCAATTAGTATTGCCAGTTAAGCTTTCCCTAGATTTTAATACAGATTGGCCCTCAAAAGGACTATAACAGAATGAAGTTATTTTAAGAAGCAGTCAAGTGCATTAGTGGACAAGTAGCTCAACACATGATCCAATAAGGCTGCACTTCAAAGCACCCTTGGTTCAAAAGGCAGGGGACAGTATGGAGGTGAAGGAAGTGAATTGTACTTATTGTACTAATGAATGAAATAGAGAAATAACTTTTTTAAAAAAAAGGGAAGGCTAACACTGTTGTAAGCCATACTCTAGCTGCATTGCACTCTGAAATCAGCATCCAGTTCTGACGTTTATACTTTAAATGCATGTCAAAAACCTGAAGAGAAAAAAAAAAAGTACAAGTGAAAGCTAAAGAAAATGTCCGACAGTAATAAGCTTAAACAAATTTAAGTCGTTTAGCTTCTTAAAAAGAAGATTAAAAGGTGACTTGATTATAGTTCATTAGTACCTTCACAGGAAGAAAATACTAGCAATGCAGACCTCTTAYCTGGTGGGAGAGACACAACAGGAACCTATGGCTGAAAGCTGAASTTGGAAAAATTCAGAATCAGAAGGAGACACAATTATGAGACAGATATTCATCTCCCAAAAGGAAGCATCTCTTCATGTCCTCAACGTGAGGCTTTTCTTTCCTTTTTTTTTTTTTTTAAAACACGAAATAGAAATTACATTATTTAGACAAATTAATTCCGAATAGGATTGGTAAACCGACATAATGCTTTCATAAGAGGCCAGATTTGCAATTGCACAGTTTCTTTGGCAATACAGGATTTGACAAGACAATGTTATTCCTCATCCTTTCTCACTCCCAGATAGGAAAATTATGGCAGATATTTATTACCAAATCTTTTATACTATTTTCAGTMTTTTCCACCTTCTGTTATCAATAGAGGCAGCTCTAGCACAAACTAAACTCTAAAAGCAAATACTTCATAAAATTATTCAAAGACTGTTTTAGCAATACTCTGTTTTACTATATGAGGCAGATAAAAAATATATATTACATGCTTTGATTGACCCCAGTTTCCTATAGAGTGATTACAATTTTCTGAGAAATCTGATCTTTCATCCAAATTTAGTAAAACACAGCTAATATACATCAACATACACAAATGRTCTAAATGAGACCTCAGAAACTACCACTATTATCTTGTACATAATTCCTACTGCACATATATTGAACTTTTTCTCCCACTCATGAGTTTTTTTCATGTGCCATCTGTAGACTCTGAATACAGCTGGGTTCAGCTGTTTATTTTATCATTACTAAGTCGCAGAAGAGGGACTGCAATCAAAAAGGGAGAGGGTTTTTATTACCCTTTTGGGTGGAAAGCCAGAGTAGGAGTAAAGGATTTTTAGTTCTTACTCACACACAACCATTTTCATATTAACATGAGACCAGTGAGTATTAGAGATTGCAGCTTTTTCCTTTGTGGTTTGGAAGCTCTAACAGCCATAGTTTATAKACTGGTTCTGAAAGCAAGCATTTTCTTTTGTGAAGGGACAGCTTTGTATTTAGCAGCAACATGTCAGCTACTTGAAAGCCAAACCTCCTCCCCACTTTGTTTCGATGAGACAGAAGAAACGTACAGAAAGACACAGATCATCCCAACAACTGATGAGATCTGCTCACTACTAATGCTGCACAGTTGGGGTTGGAGATTAGCACTGGGGAAGGCAGAGCTTAACGATGAAAGGTGATGTTAAGAGAATATGAAAAAGATGGGAAATGGCTACACGAGACCACTCAGCTCTCAGACTGCTTTAAACACTGCCAAAACAAAAACAATAGGCTAAAACAAAGCTGATTCTTGGAGCATTCTTTCCATTACAAACTTCCTTAGGATTCACATGATTAATGACAGCATAGAACTAATGAGGGCATAAAGCCTGGGGTAAGAGATGGACAGGACTCATTTGGAAAAGGACTGACAAGTCTCACACGGTCTAAGCAGAACAGCCTGAATCATTATTGTGTTTCATGGCATAATAGACATAGAGTGCACTTAAAAACTGCAAGCCTGTCGTTCCATCAACTCCCATGGCATACTGGGAGAAACATGAGCTTTTCAAAGCAGTTAGGGCATTGAGTTCACCCTAGAAGTTTTACCCACAAGGTATGTGTTCACAGAATCATAACTGTTGGAAAAGACCATCAAGATCATCAAGCTAAGTTGTAGACCATCAAGATCATCAAGCCCGGTCATAAACTCATCACCCCCATGCCTACTAAACCATGTCCCTAAGTGCCTCATCTACACGTTTCTTTAACGCTGCCAGGGATAGCGACTCCACCACTCCTTGGGCAGCCTATTCCAATGCTTGACTCTCTATTTTTTGTGTARATTTTTTTTCCYGGTGTCTAAACTGAATCTCCCCAAAATAACYTGAGGCCATTTCCTCTTGTTCTGTTGGTAGGTATTTTGGAGAAGAGCTTGACCTTCTCCTCCCTACAACGTCCTTTCAGATAGTTGTAGTGAGTGATAAGGTCTCCCCAAAGTCTCCTCTTCTCCAGACTAAGGAGTCCCAGCTCCCTGAAGTGCTCCTCACAAACTCTGTGCTCCAGGCCCTTCACCAGCTCCCTTCCCTTCTCCAGACACGCTCCAGCACCTCAATGTCTTTCATGTACTGAGGGACCCAAAACTGAACAGGGTATCTGAGGTGCAGCCTCACCAGTGCCAAGTACAGGGGCAAATGACTACRTCTTTTGTAGACAACCTTACAGGCGATATCTGACTGCCCCTTTCCCATGGCGTAGCTTGAYTATGGATTGCTAGTTTGCCTCACAGTCTATTTTTGTTAAAGGACAGATCTTGAGCTGCAAACCACTCACTATGGAGTTTCTACCATCTGTAATATCCACAGAACATAATTCAGCCTTCAACAAATGCAAAACAGACAGGAGCTAGCATCACATTCACCTTTCTTGGGAACCATTTCTTATCTCTTTTCCAGTGTGGATGGAGAGTTCACGGGGTATTTAAACAATTCACTTGGAAATTTCACTGGAATTCATCATATCTTTTTTCGTATCATACCTACAAGTTTCAGGCTATTTCCAATCCCTGCTCCTTCTGATGATATCTAAGTGCTGTCAGTTCCACCAGGTTTCAGTAACTCCTCCTTTTCTTTCCCCAGTTCCACTTTTGCACTTCTGTAGAGTGATCCTGATGTTGTTGTTTTAGACTTTGCTGCCTAGAAGCCTAGAAACACTTCCCCCCACACCCTCTCCAGAGCTTCAAGAAGGGAGTGCTGCCTACTCCAAGCTCCTCAAACTTTCAGTTCTCTCCAGGAAGGTCTTGTGAGTCCCCACAGTTCATTAAACTCAATGATTAGCTTATCACAGAGGATCTTAAATCTTTCCCAGTTCCTGCTGCCTCTGACTCGCCCATACCATTTAGACTAATACGCACACACAACAGTTTTCCATTTCTACAGCACTGGCCTACGTTTATAAAGATGTGTCAATCAGGAGCATAGAAATAAAATAAATAAAGCAACTCAATTGAAAGAAACACTAACGTAGACAACGTTCTACCAAGAGTAAAATCATATTCTAGTACTCCTTGGGTACTGCCTTAAACTTTACTAAAACATTCTCCAACCATTACACCTTCACCTCCTCTAGCCATAGAGGCAACACTTTCCAAAAGCAGCTGAGTGCCTGCACACACATTCAGTGCTGCTACTCACTCTTCCTGGATCAACTTCTTGAACTGACAGATGCGTAACCTCCACAAGTAATTTTCTTTCTTACTGGAAGGGTTGTTTTGCTTGTTAGTAATTTCCTCATCACTKGTGAAAACGTAGCTTCCTTATTCCACCAACTACATCTAAGCCAATTAAACTAAGCATATGTCTAGACAAAGATAAACTGTGCTTTAAAATAAAGGATTTAGATGATATACKTTTGCTTGCACATTTTAAAATTCTAGTGTAGACAGACAACTACACTTTTTACATATCAGCAAGGAAAGGTGAACCTAGTGGCAGGTATGTAAGCAAAAAAATATAATACTAGGTAACTTATTTTAAAAACATGTTTTAGTCTAGCCTTCACAGAGCTTAAAAGGTGAGACAACATGCTGGGATTCCGAGAAGTCAATCACCATGCTTATTCTCCAGTCTCCAAATCAGCTAGGAATTATTTCAGTTCTGTGATTCTGTATTTCATCTGTTAAGTGTGTTCTAACAGAGACAGCACCCATTTGCGTATATGTAAAAAAAAAAAAAAAAAAAGAATTTACAGGACAAGAGTAGAGATAATTTCAGAAGCTCAGTGCACATGATTCTCTACTTGAAAAACTATGATTGTTCGTGCATCAATAGCCACAATTYTAGTTTATTTTAGCAACTTGGTGACAGGTGTCATGCATTAAAGATTAGAATCTGGCCCTACATGACCTCTCCTACTATCAGTTGTGATAAGTATTTCATTTCTTTCTTTTAAAATATGAGAGAACAACAATCACTGTCTGTAAAATCAGAAGCAAACCATAAGGGATAAGGGAAAATACTTTTTCGCTTTAAGATTAGTGACTTCTACCAAAATCATTTTCYAATTCATTGATCAATGTCACAAGGAGAATGATAATGTCACAAACATGAGAGAAAAGAATATTAAAGGTTTCCCCAGAGTCACGCATACGTTAAAATCTTGATTTCTCTTCATATKTAACTTAATTGCCATAAATGGTGCTAATAACCCCTTCTTTTATTATCGAGAACATAGTTCAAGAAGAAACAGATGGCAACACCACAGACTCTGTTAATTTTCAGAACATTATCCTACATGTTTATTAAATTGGTAGCCCTGCAGGCTACAGACTCTTGATTAATACAGATTTCAGATACTGCGAGGGGAGAGCGCCTTTCATCTTGCTTTGCCCAGCTGTTTTGCCTCAGCTTTGACCCGAGCTACATATCTATTCAAACCTTAGCACTTTAATTGGACTTCCCAGACATGATGATCTAGACTCAACATCACGGCATTGCACAGAGGCTAAGCACAGGCCTTGTCTAAGACCAGCAAATATAACGTGTTCAAACAGGATGCCTTACCTGTTGCTGCTTCTCTCTCAAAAACTGATTCTATCATCTATTATCATAATTAATCACTTGTTTTTAATGATAACCAGTCAAGATTGAGGCTCCACCACACTACTTTACAAATGCAACATGACAGACAATTCTGTGTCCTACGGAGTGTGGCAGAAATATTCCAGGAGTGGGAGCAGGTTAGTAACAACAAAAATTTGGTTAGGAAAGTCTTGTTCTGTCAGTAGTAATGACAATATTTTGTATATACAACTGTTTTTCTCTAAAGACACGTATATTTAACTCCTACTACCTCAACAACTCATTTTTGTTTGGCAATAAAATGTTATGGTAAATGCACAGAAGAAAAACATTTCCTGCGCTTCCTGCTGAAAACAATCCAGGTATTGACAATACGCAGGTTTGTGTTCCAAACATCTTCTGATAGGACCCTTTGACAGTTTCCAGGCTCAATAATCAAAGGCTCAACTGACAGCTTGAGAGGACCCACATTAGCTGCAAGGTCTCAAGTGGTTTGACATTGACCTTCCTCTTCTTGGCAAGCCAGGATCTGGTAAGTCCTTGCTACGCTGAATATGATTCAGATCAATTAAACAAAAATACATGCACATAAGGACAGTGGAGGACCGGTATTTCAAAACTAAGTGCCACAGTTACTCAGTGAAACTACCCTCTTTTACAGAACCTTATTTCCCTGAGCTACATTCAGATAGACCTTTCTGTTCAAACTACATCGATGAGAAGTACCATCCACTCTATTTAAAGTGCACTGCACCAAACTTACTGCATCACTTTGAGGCTGTGAGATCACAACAGGTTGTCCTGAATCACATGTCTCCCGTATATTAACATGCAATGGAATGTCTCCTGTAATAAAGGAAAAAAAAAAAATTACTTCTGTAAAGATCTGATATTTCTTAAAGGTATTTGATTAAGCTAGCTCAGAAGCAACTTGAAATATAGCTCAGAAGATTCTCTGAATCTCTTAACCTCAATAAACAGCATTCAAAATGAAATTTGACTGCAGTTAACTTCGTGTGTTTTCCTAATCATTCATGCTAATATTGTATTTTATGACAAGCAGTTTGCTTTAGTGCTTGTTAAATACAGAGAAAACCACAAGCCGTAATACACACTATTTTAAGTATATACAAAAAAAATCCGCTCTTGTGTTAGGCAAATACTCATCATGCAACTTACTGTAACAAGCAGAGAGGAATGTTCCAAAGAAAAATCCATCAGCAACCGATGAAATTTTGGGTTTTTCAGCGCTCAAGAAAACTTTTGGTTCCCAACATTAGTTCATTGCAACTTAGGTGATTATGAGATGAATTAACAATAACCTACCTTCTTTTAATGGAAGATACAACTGTATTCTAAAGCATGGACAGATATAGACAAAAGAGGCTACATTCAGTTCAGTCTTGACTGATCTTGCAAGTTGCATCAGTTTAATTCATACATTATGACCATGTTTATTTAATCTAAATCAAGCCCAGCATAGACTGCAGAGGTTCAATATGGTCAGAAGGAAAATCAACAAAAAAGCCTAAAAATTGACATAATTTAGAAATAATAAAGGAAGTTAAAAACAGAAAATCTATAATCAAAAGCAAGCAGAAAAACAGATTAGAAGACAAGCAAATAGGCACTTTATTTCAGTTGAACAAGAATTTACAAAAAGAATGGTCTTCTGCAAAATGACAACTACTCTTTTATCTTCCTCAAAYCTACGAAGATGTGCTGACTACAGGACCATGCTAGAATTCAGAGATAGCAGGGGAAAAAAAAAGTAGGGGGCAAAAAGGAAAAAAGATAGGTGAKATAGGTGTTTCAAACACAGAAATAATCAGCAACATTAAAAAAACATGAAACTTWGCATTCTTAGGGAAGATACATGTAAAAATACAGTAGCATTATGACATGACAGACTACACTCGGAAAGTGTACCAGAAACTCCTTCAGTCATAAACCATCTTCTGTCATAAACAAAAATAAAGGAAGAGCTCAGTGATATTAGAAGTGGYAAATTGTGAGCAAGTAAAGGAAAATCACTACTCTACCTGCATACTGTTAGCCTGCAGAACCTGACAGATGATCTCATGGTAGCTAAGACCTTGTCAGGATTCGTAACAGGACTAGGTGCTTAGCTGGACAAACAGAACAGCCACATGATGGCAAAACATAAGCAAAATAATTCTTCTTTTTTTGTTTTAATATCTAATAAACTCTCAAGGCTTTTGGATACAATTCAACCACATTAGGATAAAACTTCCATYCAGACTAGATTAACATATCATCTGTAAGCAGTAATGTTTCCCCATATGGTAGCGCTGTGTAATAGTCACCCCTGGAAGGAGGCGCATACTAATCTGATCAAGCACTGTAATTCTAAATTTAACCCTTGGGGCATTAGTCTTAATCTTCAGGCTGTCAGAGAAAGGCTAGATTAGAGAAAGCTTCACTACCCTAAACATGCAGATGTCTTAGCCCGCCCCTCATTAGACACTGTCACAATCAGATCAGTCCTCTTAAGAAGGACATTTCATTTGGGCCTGTTTCTCAAGACAGGTTTGATTCAACTGTTGTGGAAGATTTGCCTCCCTGCACATAACCCATGGCTGCAGAAGCTCCCTTGGGCTCTGATCACATTTCATTATATATCCAGAAGTCTAAAGGATAGCTGAGATGCATGCCTTTAATTATGTGCTGCCTTGCTGGGTTAAGTTTGTGTCAGACCTTGGTATTTTTAAGTTGATYTTTCTAGGTGAGCTTCCTGGTTCTTTTTAATAAATTAACTGCAGAAAATCATTGAGATAATTATAGTAATACATGGAAACACATCATTAGCACATGCAATTATCCTATTTACCAACTTGATTACACTGTGTTACGTTTTGTAACTTTTTTAAACAGATAGCACAAGTTGAAATATGACTTCTAAAAGTAGCATGGGACTATTTTTAGTCCCTTATATTTTAGCTTATATGCATGCTAGATTATTTAATCAYGGACAACTTTTTAAAATCATGGATAAATTTTCTTTTAAAACAAAATATTTTGCAAAAAAGAAGAATGCAATTCAGTATACTCTTTTCATCTTGCGAGTTAGGTATAACCATTACAAGACTAGTAAGAACTAAATCTGAGTAACCTACAGCTAATGGAAAGTAGTTAAAATAACTTCCCTGAACTACTTGCTTCCACAGAATGGATATTTCTTAGTATGGGTATAATAACAATTCCTATAGACAAATTATTCTGTTACTTCACATAGACAACTAGCCATTTCTTTTAAACCGAGTCAATTTCCACTGGTGTAAGAACTTCCATTGATATGAAGAAGGCTTAGGTATTTGTAAATATTACTAAATGATAAGCAAGAAAATCAATTTCAAATAACATGGTACACTAATACCAAATTCTTTCAARTCCCAGGTTACTTATACTTCACAAGGCATTCGAGATGTAACTCAAGAATTTTCATACTCCATGAACAAGCATGCAACAATAACCAAGTTCAACAACTTTGGATATTAGTTCTATTATATTTTAGTACTGTCTCAACATAGAGTARTTTATGTTTGTGCAGTCTCACCCTTCAATTAAAGCTCTCCTCATGCATAACATTTCTTTCTTCCCCAAAAAGTAAAGCCAGTTCTATATCCTTACCTAATATATCCAGTTCAAGGCTTTTTGCAAGATCTCTTACACCATCAGCTCCAAAAATATGCGTCTCGTGTTTACATTTGGGGCACTGGAAAACACTCATATTTTGAACAAGTCCTAAAACCTGGTAAATTAAAAGGAAGAACATGTTCAAGTCTAYGACTCGAGCATCATTATTTCCATTATTCATGTCTGACAACGAAGAAGAGATTACAAACAGAGAATCTTAAAGAGCACTCGTTTAATACGAGTAACAGTCTCAGATTGTCTCATTATGATGTCTAACTTTCTGAATATCAGACTATCTCATTATCAATTATTATTAGTCTCAGTTTCCACATCATTTACACACTATTTCAAGTACTTCAAGCTTCAAAGATTAACAAAGTTATTTATAACAAGTACCACCTCTTAAACAGATCTATCCTCCCAACAACTCTCTCTCCCAGCCCAGGGAAATGTATTTCATCTTAAGACTCTGAGCACTGAYGAAGTTGTGTGTCATGTTTTCCAGCTTTGTAGTTTGGAGTTTTAGGAATTGCACAATAAAAATCTGCCATCACAAGAAACAATACCATGAGGCACATTTTAAGATGCTTTGTAAAGTTACCCTGTTGGGAAGTCTTCGCAAAGAAACAGATTTACTATTCTTTTGGAAGACCAGAGAGACATGTTAAGGATCAAACAGAAATAAATGTGAAACAAAGTGACGAAAGTCATGGGATAAAAGTCTAAAGTATGAGAGTATTAGGCGCCTTTTTGTTGATGCCAGATGTTCAACATCATCCTTACAAAAAACCTTGAAAAATTGCCAAATTGTGCACACAAATCTCTTCTTTCATAAAGTACAATAATGCTAATATTAAAATTAATCCCATTATATTCACTTAGTAAACAAAACTGCTCATTGAAGCAGAACAGAATTTCTCAAAAATGTTGGAAATAGCAGGCAAATATTATAGACTGACAACTTCTCCTGATTTACTAATCAACAGAAGACTTCCTTTAGGAAGTTGGGATGCACAATTTAAGATAGGTATATAGRCATAGTCACATACATTATAGCCAAGTTTTAAGAATATGAGTATACATTTTAAAGTATAAAGAGCTATTATGCACCTGGTGTCTTCTGTGGTTTTTAAAACATCTCTGAGCATTCTAGTGGTGTATTTGATCAAGCTGGCCCAGTTAATAGGGGAGTCATGTACCCACCACGTTACACACCACTGGTGTTCTGGTGAAGTAAAATAATATGCCATAATACAAACATACTGCCTTTTTAGTTGAACAAGATAAACCAAGAAAAGGAAAGCCTACAGAAGGCGAAACTCTTCAGAAACCCACTAAAATAATCTCATGTACTCAAATAATAGATGGTTTTGAAGACTGAATCCAATCTGAGTGGAACTGAGATGATGGGGGGCATAGACCCAGAACCTGCCACTCACCTTGTGCACAGCTGCAGGTCCCCCGCTCAGTACTTCTGAGCCAGAAGTGGGTAACAGGACTTCTTTCTCCCTACCCTCTGTCCTATGACAAGCAAATTTTGRCTCTAATATGAAGTCATAATCTTGGCAGGGTACTGTAGATGTTGTGGTAACACTAACAAGTAAATAGCCAAGCAAACAATTTTAGTACAGCTTAGGAAGAAATATACAGCTGTGTTTATGTTAGTTGTTCTTTGAAACCTGTGAAAGCCACAACATATCCTACCAAATTAAGGAAACAACTAGAATAATTGCAAATTTAAAACAGAAACAAAATCCTATCTTTTTATCTCAGGGATAAGTTTGGCAACATAGCGCATATTCCACTGCACTCAGTATCAAGAGATTGAAATAGGTGATATTTTTCCTAAAAGTTCCAAGTTATTCCTCTCCTTGGCAGCTTTTCCATGCTTCCATCCGTCAATCATTCCACTTGAATTTCATTTCAGTGAAGGAGATAACATGTTACAGACTGTGGCTTTTATAATCCTGCCTACATCATATAAGGACCTGTTAACTAATGTCCGCAAGGAAACAGCAAAAGTGCTTTGTGTGTGTGTGTGTGTGTGTGTGTGTGTACGCGTGTGTGTACGTGTATGAGAGAGAGAGCCCAGTTCACTAGAACATAAGCTGCCCAAGGACCAAGAGTCAACAGCCTAGAGATCATCAACTACTTGCAAAGCATTTGCCAAGACTCCACTTTTCCAAAGATTATGTTTAGTCAGTTATATAGCACAGTTATAACACACACCTCTAATGTAGTCCTACAGATTCATCATTTTGAGCACCCATTTGATGTCAACCATTCTCAGGTTTGAAGCTGTTCACCACATATAATCTAATCAAACTTTCCTTGTAGCCTCAGATTTAGCTTATATTTTAAATTGCAACACACCAGCAGGAGCTGCCAAAATAAATGACACCTGTACTCATGCACACAAGGTGAGGAAAAAGGAAAGGAGCAGCAGCAGTCAAGATGTACGATCTGATGACTGGTTCAGATGCATTCCAATTCAGCATCTGACAAGGTTTCTTTGCTGTAAATTTTCATTTGATTAAGCTAAGAACTGAAAATTCTGATGAATCAAAATAGAAGACGTGTCGTATTGAAACATCTCATTTATCAC
Organism: Nothoprocta perdicaria; assembly: GCF_003342845.1. NCBI lineage: Eukaryota > Metazoa > Chordata > Aves > Tinamiformes > Tinamidae > Nothoprocta > Nothoprocta perdicaria. The sequence continues at coordinate 5,468,751 of NW_020456087.1, read as the reverse complement.
TAGTCAAATTAATAGTAAAAAAACCTACTGCGGGATGCATGCTTTGGTTAGATGCCATTCTCTTCAGAGCATTGAACAAAAAAGTCATTAAAAAGATCTTGGCAATTTGTCACTACATTAAAAGAAAATTCAACAAAGTACTAATTTAAACACAATTTTACACAAAGAAAATAATTGTTTGAACTTAGTATATCTAAACATAAAATAAAACYCAAACACAAAGATTACACATACTATACTTCTCTCTCACATTCACACACCCATAAAATATACCTTTCCCTAGCAGCAAATGGCAGAAGTGCTATTTTACTTMCTTTGGTGCAAACATACTTAAGCAATAGTTAACAATAAAGAACTTATCAATCTATGTCCCCTTTCAAGCTATTCTGCAAACAAAGAAAAAAAAAAGCAGCAACTTGATTGCATTTTTAATTAAAAATACATTGGTTAAAGAATTTTCCTTTTTTTTTTTTTTTTTTTTTTTTTTTTTTTTTAAACCAGAGTAGGCATGATCTCCATACAGACAATTAAGAAAAGATCTTTTCTAACATATCAAAGTGTAGTGAATGCTCTTTTCTTAGGATTTTCTTAGGATTTTCAACAAGGAATTTCAGCTTGCATTTTCTCATCAAATATATATTTTAAATGAAAAAGGAATCTCTTCATGGACATATTGGGAGTACAATAYTTAGTTACTTAGCAACTTGTAGTAACTATCAAAACCTCAAACCAAATTAGTCATATTTTCCCTAAAATATTCATTTAATTAGCAACCTAGTTAATATTTTAAAATGAATATATTTTTCTTTAATATTTTTCTATTTCAAATCCTTTTATTCTTTAGTTTTAATCTAAAATGTTAATTCTAAGTTCAACGAAAAAGTGATACAAATATCAACAACCAGTTTTCAGAATATATAAAATATGAAGACCAAACGACCATCTTATTTAATATTTCCTCCTTTAGTCTTTAGAAAGACTAAAGTTTTTCACATTTTGGAAGAAATCAGCGAGTTTTTTTTTTTTTTTTTTTTTTAATAAAAAGGCTTACAGGCACATGGACTTTTCTAAACATTTCAGCTCCTTTACGTGCATCTAATAACGCGATGTCTTGTGGAGTGGAGATGATCACAGCTCCTGGGAAAACAAAACACGAAACGGCATTAAAATCAATATTGTCAATTACACTGCTGAGCATTGTGGCTGTTTAGACTGTGCTACATCATGTAACCATGAAAATCAAGTTTATACACCTTTTTTAATTAAAGAAAGAAAACGATGCTGATTTTTTATCATGTAATGATCAGAAGTGAGATGCAGTATGAGCAGATAGAACTTTTTCGGTTACTTTTATCCAGAGTTTTCCCATGCAGAAATCATTTTATTTTTCATCTAGATGATACAACAGAAGTAGGTGCCCACATGGCCATGGCCAGAAAAGGACATGGTCCAAATACCTCAAGATTTCAGGGAGAATCTCAATGCAGTAACTGTTCCACATCAGCTTAGGACTTAGGATATTTTGATCTAACATTGAACATTGTCCCAGGGTGGAGAGGAGGGGAGGGAACAGGCAGCACTAAATAGTCAAACTGCTGATTAGGGAATTGTCCACAATTTCTGCTACGAGCACTGGTCTGTACAATCCTGAAGGACATACACTAGACATGACAGCTAGCCCAACAGGACCGGGTGCGTAGGAGTTACACTACAAAACATGAGACCAATTCATTTAAACTCACACTAGGTTTGAAAAAGGAATGCCATTACCTACTGTTCAGGCATGGCTCCAAGACACCTGATAACTCTAAGAGGTTATTAAATAAATACATGAAATATAGCTATAGAGGGATTAGAATTGAAATAACTTCATAAAACTGCAGGTTACTACACTGTATTAGACCCCGACTAGCAGAGCCTGCAGAACCAGGATGGACATTATAATATTCCATATCATTTCAYGGAGAACAGTTTCTACACCTTTTTGCACATGGTTGGGGGTTCCAACATTATTTCTTAAAACTCTACATCAAGATTCCGCTCACGTTTACCCCTTCTAAAAAATATGCAATGTGAGAGACAGCATTACTGGGAAATAGATTAGCTTTGGTTTCACTGTGCTAAAGTCTCCGAAGCATTTGTTATAAAAGTGGTTTTGTAGAACTAAATTCACACACACACACACACACACACACACACACACACACGTCAAGCATTATACCAAAAGCCACCAGCACAGAGTTAGATGCTATCTACCTGGGACAGAGCTTCCTACTAGGCTTGCAGTTCCCAACCCTTGGTATTGAAGTCAAGGGAAGACAGGGGCAGCTTTTCCACGATGTGCAACATGGTTGGCAYGGGACTGAGTATTCGGAGTGCTGGAATCTCAAGGGCCCTCCGAGCTCTTCAGGCGCTGGGACGGGAAGCGCCTGCCCGTGCAATCTAGGGCTGGCTCATCCCCGGGAGAGGCTGCGCTTCCGAAGCGCCGCCTGCCAGCACATCTGAGTGTTTTGAGCCAGTGCTCTTAACCTCTAGTCTGTGAAAGAAAAATACAATCTGGCACCTCACTCCTGAAAAGCTGCCAGTTTCTGCCTTATGTAAGACTAGATACGAGTCCAAAAACTGAACAGCATATGCAACTCACCAAACAAATGTAGTTTCCCTATTGTTCTCTAAAACGCTATTACCCAAATGATCTGCTATTTTTCCTGGGTCRACTTTCTTCCAACATAACAAAGAGGAACGTGGAATCATTTCAGCTCCATTCAAGTCACCTTAGTTGGTCAACCTCACTAAAGCACAGATTTACATTTTAGAGCTGATATTGAAGAGCGGGGTTAACTCCACCAAATGGAATTTACCCTATCTTAAAGCACAGCCTGCAAAGAAGGTATTTAGACTTGATATATTCTGAGTTTTCCGTGCATTCAAAAACAGAAGTTTTTAATACTTAGCAAAACTACTTACTGCCTGCTTTTTAAAAGAAAATGAAAATCTAGTGCAACTGTCTTATGACTATACACTCATGTCAGCTGTTTCTCATAACAAGGTCTTTTTCCCCCACCTTCTGCTTGCACATTCCTCTCCCAAGACACTGACTCAGTCAGCATTCCCTGGATCTTCGCATAGGAGGAGCCACCAACATGCAACCGCCAACACTTCATTCTACATTTTCTGGCCCATCATTAATGCTTTTATGAATGCAATAACCAGCACGGAATGAAGGACAGAGGCCATGCCCATTAAAAACACTCCCTTTTATCAATGTTTATTTAAAGGATACTTTCAACTAACAACTTTTGTTTCTAAAGAACCTCACCCAAAGGGAAAAAGCTAAAAATCTGAGAAAATGCAATGGCATAATGCCAGGGTAGAGGTGAGGATGGGAGCCCTGAGCAGAAACACTGGCTCTCTGCATGAAAAGCTTTGGCTTCTGTAATACTTCAGTTGCTGCTAAACTGGGGGTCAATTTGCCTGGCTTTTTTTCACAGGATGAAAGGCAACATGTTCAAGAAGCTGGTGGGCAGAGTGTAACAGRTGTCTCTCCCCTATATTCCTTTGCACTCTGACTTGGATTACTGACTAAATCAAAGTAGTTATTTTCCTCCAGTAAAAGAGTTAACTTTTTTGTTCTGCTTTCCTTATGAGAATAAAGAAGACAAAATCTCCCCCTCCTGTTGGCACCCTTTCTGAGGGCACGGCACCCTGGAAGGGTACCCAGCAGGGAAACACGTGCTCCCTCCAGCCTGACATCCCGCATAGCGGCAGCTAAAAACCTCCCTTAGTATCAACGTGCAGTGCCTTTAAGAAGATGAGAGGATGAGAGTATTCACTATTCAGGCTAATTCTGTCACCTCAGCATTTGATGCTTTCATAATCTGTTTAGACAAGGCTACTTAAAATTATTGTAATTTCATTAGGATTTGTCCTCTGGTTCTAAATCAGTTCCCTGGGGCTCAAACCRCTTAAGAGCATCTTCACAAAGGGTTTCACTTGTAATTAACACGGAAGATATGGGACAGCTCCGAATTAAAATTTCTTGAAGCAAAATGTAAATTAAAGGTGGTCCCAAGCAAGTACTACTCATCAACTGTAACCAAAATAAATGTTTTATGGTAAGTTATTGATTTATTTATTTAGAAGAAAATCTGCTTCAATTATGTGTATGCTATTTTGGGAAAGAAACTTCAGGTCATCCGTATGTCCTAACTTAAGAGTCTGTGCTTATATATCTTATATAAGATTAAATTGTTGATGGAAGCTACAAACACCAATCTGTAAAGCATTCATCTCTGATGGCTACCAGGTATCTACTGACTTGCAGAATTCTACAACCCTTCTGAACGATTTATATTTCATTTTTACCTGTTCGGTGAGCAATAACTTTTACTCACCTGCCGAGCTGAGGCACAAAAACAGGACCTCAAACATCAGCAGTTCCAGTCCCCTCCAAATACAGATTCCCATATCCCTAGAAAACTTGTCTAAAACCCATTAAGCTTTGTAATAAGCTCTGTAATCTCTTACTCATACTGAAGAGAAGACCCAGAATCTTCTAGTCTTCTAATGGCCAGAAATCTGTTTTTGATTTGTAGACTGAAGTTACTCAGAGCCACTTCATACTCAACCTTAAAGGCACTGGCATGAGCAAGCGTGCCCTCTCTTCCTCTGSTGCAACTGCCAACCCAACAAACCTAACCTGAAGTTCAGGAAGCCAGAACACAAGTAGCACTAATTCCTGTAGAACATGGGAAACAAGGTTTTTCCACTCCCCTGAATAAATTTGCCTGTGTTTGATCCAGCATGTGATTCAAATGATGAACAACACAGCCACATTTTCTTTGCTATCTTGTTCCTACATGTTTGATAGCAATATGGAACAATAAAGAGATATTTAGATCAATACAGTAATGAAATACCACTGAGTTCCTGCACACAGCAGGACTCACAGCAGTTCAGGCAGTCTTTGYGCAAGCCTCTTTCCGAGCGAGACAAACCAAGGCTGACAAATTGAACAGAGAAGTTGCTGAAACCAGAAAGCCATCGCATTGCCCGCTGAGATTTACTGCACACCCTATGTCCACAGTTGTGTGCAGAGCAGGAACTTCTGTGCCTTGAGCACACCGAAAACATCCAAGCGAAGCATTTTGGATATTAAATAACGTACCTGTTCMTGCCTTTCATTTGTTTTAGTCATTTCTCTGTATTTCAACTGCCAAAACTCAATGCAGGTGACATTAATAAAAACTATGCTAACCATATTTTTAATACCTAACATGCAGAAAACAAAGAAGCTCTGATSTCTTCCTTTCTTTTTAACTTCAGTTAGTTGATCCCTAGTAAAAGACAAACCTTCCTATTCAGCCCTTTGTAATGGACCTTTCTGATGGACTAGGGTCTAGAAAATGAGAATCACTAAAAGATTTCTGCATACCAAAAATATCACCAATATTTACTGCATCATTAAGGCTTGTAGTGGAGGTTCTGAGTTACAAGACCTAGGGTAGACTCAGCCCCAAGCATTAGCTAYAGTCAACGTGCACCTGAACCAAACACTGAAATGCTCTTTCTAGCCTTCTAAAAATTCAGTTTTGAAGCCCACCTTAGGTTGCAAAGAATTTTACTTTTAAAAATAGCCTAAATTCCTCCAGTGTTGGCAAAGGCAGATTTCAAAAGGAGTCAATGTGAACCTTATTCAGGCAGATGATCAACAACTACTCCCACATACAAGTGTTAGTGCCCATCTTCTAGCACCTTGATTGCTATCAGCTCCATAAGTAATACCACCCAGGAGCCCTGGGAGCTAAGAGGAATTGAGGAAGAAGACTCACAGAGTTTTGAAGGATGAAGACATACAGAGAGGCATAGCATTCTCCTAATAACTCCCTCTGCTGATAGAGRGGCATTGAGTTTTCTTGGAAAGAACCACACGCTGAACTCAATGTCCATTCCACCTCCTTCTTTCAAGACCACTTGCCCCTCATCTGCAGATGATAACAAGCATTTGACCAGATAAAATCAAAGTCAAAATGCTCTTTTGACATAAGAATATGATTTCAAAATTCATATGACTTCTGAAAGGTTCCAATACAGAGAACTGTTGGGAAAGGGAATTTCTATTCCATAAAAAGGACAAACCATTTCATCACTTAAACCTTTTTCTTCCTTTTTTGAGGGTGGAGGTAAGAGGGTGTAAGAGGCACACTGATCATTTATTTTATCAGAAGAAATAGCCAGAGGGGAAAAAAATGCAATGTCATTATTCATATGGACTTTCATCATCTTTTGTAATTGACAGCTGAACACAATATTCATTTATTCCTCCTATTCAAAATAATGGGTCTAAAGCAACATTGCTGGTGAGACAGTCCTTAACATACATGTAGCTTCTGTTACCAAAGCTCGGAGAAACAGTTTTCAAAGCCTGAGTAGTACATAGCTGCTTCTCCGATACCTAGATACTATTTCTCAGGACTCATTAAATTTAAACAACTTTCACTGAACATACTATTGCTTCAGTTTGAATGGAAAATGTGTGTTAAATCAATCTCCATGAGCCAGGTGCTACGGCAATTTAAATATATATTGAAAAAGTTTGAGCCATTAATGTGTAAATTCGTACTGTATTTTGGTCTCCAGATTAAATTTACAGTGCCTATTGGGGACAGAAGCTTCACAATAATGTACCAGGAGCGCCCAAAACTGAGATAACCCTGGCAATAATTTGCATTTGTCAACTGCAATTTTTCTGACAACAGCAGAAAACAATTTAGCAGACAAATTAGTGTTGGATGAAGACAAAGAACAATTTTATAATCCTCTCTCATGTAATTGTTTTGTTTTTCTTTTAAATCTAGCCTAAACTTAGACTTTTCTTTCTTCTAGGTATTTTTAAAAAATAAATATCAAAATACAGCATAAAGAAGTATAAACAGTTTCCTAAAAAAAGTTGAAAAATACGATATTAAAAACATTTTCCATTCACAAATAGTTCAGGCAAAACTTACCAACAACAAAAAAAACTTGCAACTTCTGTAAAATATCTTTAAAAATTACTGAAGAAACTTAAAATGTTTCTCCCTTCACAAGAAAGAGAGGGAGAGCAGGAGAGGGAGACTGAGGAAAGGGGAAACAATGGAGGGAAGAAAGAAAGGAGGGAAGGAGAGAGGGAGAAGGGAGAGGGTATGAAGAGAACCAAAGAAGAACATTTTAAGTTACTGTTAAACTAAAAGGAGGAAAAAACAGAAGCCATACAACTGATTTTACATCCAAGTAAAACATACTGGAGCAGACAGACATGAAGAGGAATGACAGAATAGAGATAGCCCTTGTAATCCTTTAACTGTGTGCTCCCTGCAACTTGCTCTGCTGCATTGGTTTCTGATCATTTGTCTTCAGGAAAGGAGAGCTGTATCTCTGCAACTTGCATATCTATTTCATCTATTATCTCATAAATGACAATAGTAATTCATGCCTAATTTTCTAACAACTTCAACAATATTTTCTCTTTTAAAATCTAATCTGAAATTCTTCTTTCAAAGCTAATTTCTGTGCACACAGCCCACTGTTAACTGGAATTTCCTGCTTGTGCCAGACCATGCCCATGCAAGAGGAGGTGCTACTCAAGTCACACACACTTTACCCTGCACACACTATAAAGTTGTGTACAAGGCTACCCCCCTGCTCCGCGTGATAGCAGCATCAGCGTAAATAGTCTGACTCCCGAGTTTGCTCATAATATTTAATAAAACCATTTTCAGAAGTTAGAAGCGCCAAGTTTCTTAAACTCAGTGGGATCCCTCTATCACTTCCCTTTCAATGAACATATTTGATCATAAAAAAAATTCTAAGACTTTTAAAGCTTAATCAGTAAAGAGAGGATATGTTTTGTTTTTATTTAACCTATCTAAAGCCTRCTTAGAAAAAAGAACCCTACTAACTAGAATTCTTGAACATTTGCAACTGAATTAACTTTCRTTAATTGGCACCTTTGGTAAAAATGCCAGCCCTTATCTGCAAAMGGCATTCAGGAGATAATGATGTTCTGCATGCTAGTGGAAATACAGAATAAGTAAAATAACAGGAGTTATAAGACATGTCAATGAAAAGAGGGTAAAACTTTTGCATCCTGTCAACTTCAAATATGAAAAGCAACCTAAGTCATTCTCTGTATGACTTTTTCTTTCCATTTTTTGGCTTTTATAAAAACTTAGGGAAACATATGAAAAGCATTCACGTTGTTTATCTTGATTAATTCTASTTCTTGTTAATGGTTATTTAAATGCTGAGAGTGTTTGAACATACACTTGGAGTGAAAAAATAAATAAATTACAAAGATAGAAAAATTAACAGCACTGAACTAAACAAGCCATCCTCTCACCTTCAGGTATTTTGCATAAAAACAGCTCAGTCCAAAGCTCACATCTGTATGCTTAAAAGGCTGCTCAGTAAGATATGAAATTACTTGGCTGTCTCAATCCACCTCCCATTGGACAGGAGTGTTTTCCCAATGGTTTCCACTACCATGGCATCTTGACAACCATAGAAAAGAGTGATATGACAAAGTTTAGCAAGGGAAATGACAATTCCAGTTTTAACCTGGAGTAAATTCTGTCAATTAAGACAGAGTGTCAGTCTCTGGGGCTCTCAAGCTGTCACATTTCACTAATACAAACTTCACTTTAAAGTTAATAAAAAGCATGTGATAGGCAACCTACTACAGTTACCAATCAGCCTCCACAATTCAGATTTGCAAGAGGAGGAAGGCCTTGCACTAAGAGGTCCTGGGACTTCCTTTCTAATCAGCATTGACTTTCCATCCTCAGGTTTCATAATGYGGACAGTTTACACAGAACTGACCGACAAAGAATCGCAGAACGGTTGAGGTTGGAAGGGACCTCTAGAGATCATCTAGTCCAACCTCCCTGCTCCAGCAGGGATACCCGGGGCACAGGGCGGCATCCAGCGGGGTTTGGAAGATCTCCAGAAGAGACTTCTCAGCCTCCCTGGGCAGCCTGTGCCAGGGCTCTGTCAACATCACCTGAAAACCCAAAAGCTTTAAACAGTAAAAGCTAGCAAATAGGTATGTGAGCTTCCAACTTTTCCTGAGCCTTTATGTTCAGGACACGACTCCTGGACATCTTAGATGCAAAACGTGAAACAGAGGAACAGAAATAAAGCAGCAGAACTAAAGAGAAAATAAGTGACAATGGACAATAAACAAAGCATTTTCTCTCCAGACTAATCCTGGACTTCCATTTGGAAAGCAGATTGGCCATGGAAGATAGGAACTGTAGTGGAACCGAAAAGTGGAACAGTATTTTCAAGCTTTCATATTATTTCTCACCTACTAGTTTACTGAAGAAAGAGTACAAATATGAGAAAAGCTAGGGATGATTAAAAAGATCATGCAAAATAAGATGCGTTTCCCTGTGATGGGATTCAAAATAATAAAATAAAAGATATGTTTCTTTTTCAACTCATTTTAAAGAAAAAAGCACTCAAATTGCCATTCCAAATAGTTTTATATAAAGAATACTCTTTAATAACAAAAAGCATAATAAGAAATATTTTGCTGTTTTGTTTTGATGCATTAGGTATTGCTCTAACCTCTCTAACTTCAGGTAATTGTAAATCTTATCACTCCTTCTCTGCTGTGCTCATTTTCACCCAAACATGAACAACAACTTTCACTGTAAGAACTGGCCTACTGTAATGTATGTAATGAATAAACAGGCAAGACAAATATAAAAATCACATCATATTCATAATTTTATGAAGTTAAGACTGGTAAAATAACAGGCTAAATTAGGCAATGGTATTAAGCATTAAGAAACCCTTTCAGAAGTAGAATTACAATGCTATCCTCAGCTCAGCTCTGCAGTGACAAAAGCCAGTACCTATAAAAACAGAATGATAAAAAAGGAGTAATAAAGTTTAAAATGCGACATGGAAAGGAAATTTATCTCTTTTTATGCCATATGAAGGCAATCTGCACTGATTGTTTGGTTTACCTGTTTCCCTTTTCTTTTTCAAAATCAACATTTTGTCTACTTTGATTTGCTTCAAAACCTGATTTAACATAGGTGAGAACTACAGTTTTATTACATATCATACATACTATGAAAAAAGGACAAATTGTTAAAAAAGGATCTTCCATTTTATTTGACTTTACTGCTCTTATATTAGAATAGGAACATTCCTATCTTTAGCAAGAAAAAAAWTTTTCTTTCAGCTTTAGTTAACAATTATTACTTTCTAAGAAGTTTAAGCGTTAGGAAAAAAAACTCTAAATTAGGGATTTCGATTTTTTTTTTCCCCTATTTTTTCTGATGGAGCATTTCAGCTACAAAGGACTTGTGACAAACAGCCCTCAGTAAGTCTCCTACTGCAGGATTAAAGCACAGAATTCAGGTAGCTTCCCCCAACAGCTCTCTAAGAGTCCACCCGGCAGCAAAAACACGATCTCAGGCAGTGCCGCCTCCCTGGGGAACAGGCGCCGAGGCTCCGAACAGAGAACCTAATGACACCTCCTGTGTTCGGGGAGGACATTCGGGGCACTGTGCTGAACACCAATTACTGGCAGCTACCACGCATTAGAAGAACCTATAACCCACAAAAATAAAGTCACACCTCCTGATTTTCAGTCTTTATGCCCTTATGTAAAGCATTTAACGTGACAAGCAAATTTACCAGAAACTTCCATACCTCACTAATACCTCAGCAACTTGCTTAAAACATAGCACTAAAAGGCCCTCTAGTTTTGCCACTCACCTATGCCACATATTTCGGTATTGCAGTGAAAAAAATGGGTATAAATCATGGGGTTCTTTTCATCATACATTGCAGGTCACAGATAAGCTAAAGCACTAAAAGCCTCCTCTTCCTCTTCTCACAGGGSAAAAAAAGTCCTTAAATCCTTCATCACAGCCTTGTCAATCTGCTCCCTACCACCACCCAGTGCAGTCACGGGCAGCGGATGAAACAGAGCTGCAAGCAGCACTAACCCCAGCGGCTACAGGCAGCTTCAGGGCAACAGCCCTAGAGCTGAGGCCAGGTGACAGCGCGTCCCCTAACCCCCACGTTTGGTATATGTCAAAGGCTTAGGTTTTTCTAAACTTGACATCAGCGAAGATTATGAGACACCACCATCATACCTTGGCATTGAATTCAAGTATTTACCAGGTTTTTCCTCCTCTTGATATACAGATAAACGTAGCTATCATGCAAGTTTACAGCAGTTATAAGACTCTGGTCAGCTAAAGATACAGGATCTTGCCTGCTATTTAAATTGCTTCTTTTCTGTGGACTTTGTTATGCAGAAACAAAAGTGATGACTTTGCTGTGAAGGCAGGGCAWAGTGCCTCCATCTCTAGCACCTTCATGTGTGAACATCTCTAGTGTCCCACCAATCTTTCTACATATACCTGTAGCTAACTTTTATCCCAGCCTATGAACTTTTAGAGATATATATATGATATGATATTTATTAAATATGTCAGGCAACCTGTTAAAAGCCCTCCATGCAAGTGAAATAGCTTAAGTATATATATATACACACACACACATATAATAAAAAGAAATATACAGTTAATGTTTACTAYATTTATATATAAATATATTAGTAATATTTAATTATTAATATTTAATGCCTTCAGTGCATCAAAATACACAGACAAAAAGAAACAGCAAAGAAACATGGGGTTTGCCTGCAAGTCAATACTTTGCAATCCAGAATCCAAGAGAAAAAAAGCTACTACTTTTTTTTTTTTTTTAATATATTTACGTGATCTGACCAAAAAGCAGTGCAAACAGACCCAGATTATTTAAGACACAGTATCACACAGAATTACAGAATGGCTGAGGGGATCTTGGGAGATCACCTATTTCACAATCTCCCCTGCTCATGCAAGGTCACCTAAAGATTTTCCTCATATTCAGACAGCAGATATCAAATACAGAACATTYATTAGTGTTTCACATATGTAAAACCACTGCTGTTCATTAGACATTCAGTCTTGCGAGATGCCAAGTACCCTTTCAGAAGGGGCTTTCTTTAACCTCTGTTGAAATCAATGGGACTAGAGGACAGCCTACATATCTCAAGATTGAYTTGTAGTTTAAAACCTCTGTAAAAAGTCAAATTTGTAACACCAGAAAAGAAAAAAAGCATTAGTTTAATAAAGCACTATACAGTTCATCTGATTAAGTGTCATGCATTAACAGCATTGCCAGCTTTTAATTTAAAAAGTAATCATGAAAACTAACTAGTTTATTGTATTAATATTAACATGCAGTAGGTACAGACAGAAAAAACACTCTAGTATGAACCCTACCAGTTTTTGGCACAACTGCTTTTCTTTCCAGAATACTAATATACTGGACTTTTCAGTCTGAGACTTAGCTTAAAAGAAAATACAATTGTAATGCAAACATGCCAAAATCCAGTATTTTCATCATCACAATAATGACAGAATAATATAATTGCCACACTACACACTAAAAGAATTTGAGTGATATTTGAAAAAAAATATTTTTTCTAAAGGTACAAAACTTAATACTACAAATCCTTTAAACTTTAAACTTCAGATCCCCGAGGCAGTCACACAGCACGTGTACCTGCAATAGGAACGTTCTGCGAGACTGAGAGCTGCACGTCCCCGGTTCCAGGCGGCATGTCAATTACTAAATAGTCCAGTTGGCCCCAGTCAACCTAAAAAGCAACAATAAATATGTATGTTGGAGGTCTGGGTGGTTTCAAGGCATTTCATAGGACACAAGGACTGAAATTGAATCAACATGTGAGACAAGAAATTTCTAGTCATGCTTCTAGTAAGGGATTAAGACATTACCTTTCTCCATGATATGCCATCTGACCACTCAAAATTAGGAGCAAAACTTTATTAACATCAGGAGTGTAATCTTTATTGAACTTCCTCCCCACTAAAGCAGTCATAATTTAAGTAATTTTTTCTCACAGCTGTCAAATCAGAGGTTAGCAGCAAGTGTTAAATCAAATTCAAGTTCAAATATTGTCTGTTGTGTAACAAATACTGCTGAGGAAYTCTTTCCATCTATTTTAAGTCAATTTTATCACTACTTTGAAACTTGATACTATGCAGAAAATGGGTTTGTTATTGAAGTTATTCAGACACTGAATTTTTGTTAGAAAAAGGTGTTGCAAAAAAAAAAACCCTCTCTTAAATAAAAATCACCACCTATATTATTACGTAGGCTTAAAATAGCCATAAAACATCACACAATAAAATTGGTTGCTAGGCATCCAATGAGAGTGACCAATCACAGCTGCCAGGCTCAATCCTGGGTAGTGCTGGGATTATTTATATGCTGGATTTTCAGGAGGGCGAAATAAAGTCCCTGTACCATAATCCACACTCTCTTCAGCAGCTCGCAGCGGGGAGGCTGCCTAGTAGAGTAGCCTCTCCTACCCCATAGGAAGGAAACGATTCTTGGMCTTCTCCACACAGCATAAAGCTGATCTCCGCGGTCTCCACATTTTCCAAGRGTTTATCCAAGCCTCTGGAGATTCTTGAGTCAATGCTGACATGCTTCTGGCTAAAACCATTATATTCTTGCTAGCCATTCATTTTGATATTGGGTCTTTTATTTCCTTGGGATAAAAGCTTTAGAAATCACAGCCCCATTAAAAATAAGAATCCACTTCCCCTACTTTTCAGGTCACACAGACACAATGTGATTATATGGTGCATTTGTACAGCAGACATAAAAGACAACCATCTATGAGCAGCTCTAATACAGGACGATGACCAGCTAAGACTGGATTTTACTTACTTTCTTTACCACATTCCACCAGTATCATCCTAATAGCACAAACAACCGATGATTTTGCCTATCTCCACTTGCCAGACCATCAGGGGAACAGTCATTCATTTTCATTCTGCTCCTGCATGGATAATCATGTTCTGAGGAAGCACAAGTGCCTTTAAAACCACTAACACAATGCAGCCCTCCAGTGAGAAATAGCATCTTTCAGAGCTGATTGATGAAGATGGAAGATTTTAGAGCACATGTGGGAAAAGAGGGGTAAGGAAAGTTAGTCACAATTTCTAACTTTAGATGTCTAAATTAGGGACTCTGATTGCTTGGAAAAACCTTCCTTTCCTTACTTCCTATACAAAGGCTACAGGAGCTGTAAATGGCCTCACGTTAGCTGATGTTAGTTAGATGACCAACAAAGCCTAATCAGAAAACACGACTTAGGTTAACCATAGGAAACCAAGTACCTCACTTCAGGTTTTCATATTAAACATTTACCTAGATGACCAAAAATGTGATGATATGCCTTGCAGATTTCTTAAGCAACTAGCAATTACAATCATGACAAGAAAATACAGCCCCAAAGGAAAAAAAAAAATCATTCTAAAGGTGACAAACTGAAAGACAAATGGCCACAGTAAAGAGTAACAGTACTCGATGACATAAGGCCAAGTTCCTTACAGACTCCACAACTGAACATACACATATACACCTTACAAGTTAAAAAGCTCTTTCCCTCAAATGGTTCTTTTCCCTGCCCAGTGCACCTTTCTTGAAGCAGTCTTGACACCTTTTAAGTCCCAATTTGAGAGTTCAGCATCATACTCCTTAAAAACCCTCATAGTGAATCTAGAAGGTACTTGCTTCCCTGTCTTGTAGCAAGGTGCCATCCTGAAACAGGAGCATCATGGCACTACTATCATACTATCAAACTGATTGTTTCCATTTACTTTGTCTGTCAAAAAATACAGTTGTTGAAGAAACCTGGACATTCAGTTAAAAAAAAAAAAAAAAAAGACAATCATGATCCAACCCTCATCAAGGGTGACTGGAATGATAAATATATAGACTATTTTTCTAGTAGCTAAAAGCTGCCTATTTTCTCATACACTTGATGATCCTTATCTTATAGTCTCCTTTCTTTTGAGAAACCAGGTGACTTTCTAGGATCTGGACTATAGCTTTTCTGTGCACTTGGATCAGATGTCAGGTTCTACTCTTCCAACCTGCTCAGGCACTGCAGTCACCTTCACCAAACTCCATGCAATCCTTCCATCAGATGAGCACCACAGTTCCCTAAATAAAGCGCTGAGACACGTTCTGCCACTATGCAAAACGTGAAGGGAAGATACAAAAGCCAGTGCTCAGACTGTTTCCTAGACGTTTTGTTCAGTATGTAAGCACAAAGTGGTTGCTTTCTAAGCAGAGGAGGTTACCTTGGTCAAAATATCTCCACCTGGAAACTTTAAGTTAAAAGAACACCTATATAAATAGCTTACTACCAAATAAATGCATGCAACAATGACTTGGACAGTTAATCTGAAAGTTCATCCTAGTATAGCAGAATGTGGGAAGAGGKCATAGAGAAGTGACCACTAGAGCTTTCCTTGTCAAATTTCTTTGGAAAGTGACCCCAGAACAAGCAAAAGAACATTCAGTACAGATTTCTAGACTGTCCTACGAGTAAAGATTTGTATCAAAGTTACAAACATCTGAAAATAGAAGTTAATAATGCAATATGAAGCCCCTGGTAAACCTTATTGCTAGGCAACAGGAAGATACTGCCAACACAGTGCAATTAAATTATAACACTGTACTTAATTTACAGCACTAAAATCACCTTATTTCATATATTTATTTCATATACTTTATTCAAATTCATGGATTGAAGAAACAAACAGGATTTATCAAGTGAACTGTGCTCAGTTATCATTCTTACAAATCTGAATCAACAGGAAAATAGAGGAGATGYCCTGTCTGGGCAGGAACAGAGATCATGTTTGCTACTAGGCAGAGTAGGTGGAAGACATGTTCCTGTCACAGCACTTCAGAATATACAATAATGAAACCATCCAGCTGTGCAAGCGTTGAAAACCTATGCAAGAACTACTCTCCACACACCTCTGATTTATGTCAGTGCAATTACTCTAAGACAGATGGCAAGTTGGACCAGAGAAATATTGATAATCTTAAAAAAGAATCACATGAGCTTTTTTCTTTTGGGGTTTTCGATGTAGTAACACAATCGTGGACATTCACCATGAAACCTACAAAAATAAAGCTAGAAAAACAAATAGAAGTGGTCAAAAAGCAGTATATTATAAAGGAGAATCTATAAAGTAAATCATACCTCAGGGAATACCTTAAGACGCAAGCGTACATATAGGTAACTTTATTGTGTTCTTTCCCCCATCTAAATTTGGGTGAGAATGGATTTAACATCGATGAAGCCAGACGTACACTGACGGAGTCGCACTGGCAGAGCTGCGCTTGCTCAAGGTACCTGAGCTGGGGTTTTGCCCAGACTGAGCAGTGCCCCACAGGCACTCGCGCCTTCTCGGACCCCGCCTGGGCAACCCTGYGCCTCACTGCATTGCTCTGCATAGACCTCCTCTTACTCTCCTCCGCTGTGCAAGGAAAYGTTGGTCTCTGTGAAGGCTATTGGCTCTGCCACTCCCCACCAACAAGAATATACAAACAATATGACAGTTTTTATTAAAAAGTGTGCAATTTAGGAAGATATATCCATTTGCTTTAAAAGTATCTATTACATATCTAGGCAAAACATTCCAGATTTGTTMTTAAATTTAATCAAAACAGAAAGAAGACATGCAAAGCCATTTTTAATCCAACTTAAAACTGGAACATGAAATCAGATGAGTGGCTTTCTAAAAAATCTACTACTGTCATTCTTTACAAATTATTAAATGGGACACACAATCAAGCTGTGATATAAAAGTCATTTGAATGCAAATCCTGTTTATATACAACAATTTACCAAACCACACTAGTCCTTGTGTTCTCAGTCAGTTCCAAGAAGTGTGTCTGTATGTAAATATTGCTCCATACAAATAAATGAAGTCAGATGAACAGCACATTACACTGAAGCAGTCCCTGTGCAAGCAGTAAGGGAGAGCAGTTACACAAGCCTGCCTTGAAGCATCTGATATCTGTCAGCACCTTTGAACATATAGGAATGTTAGTACTTTTGCCTAATACATATAGCATGTAAAACATTTCAAACCATAGAAATAACTGCATTTTCCTCGACATCATCTTCKTTTAAAAACATTTAACTTATTAAGCCATGTAATTAAGTACTACACGCTTCTGTGTATTTTTGCTTGCTCAGAAACATCATGAATGCTTCTGTATAGATTACCTTAACCAATCACTGTTTATGTGACAATTCATAATCAAAATACCAGATATGCATTCTGGAGCAAGGGCTGCAAACAGCAAGCTTGGGGTGAGGTGGAGCATACAGGCAGAYGTGCAGTTCCCCTGGAGAATGAGGCCTCCCTGCTCTCCGTGCATGAGGCAGCAATGACAGAGTATTAGCATAGGAGAGGCATTGCTGCTTGTGGCGATGAAGTAATCCTAGTGTTTGGTAAATAGCAGAAGATATTATTTATTTGTTCTTATTAAGAGGAATCCATGCCGAGTTTCAATCAAGCAGCACTGCAGGTGCAGATCAGGCAGCAGSCAGCCCAGCTCCCCACACCACAGTGAGACAAGCCCTAAGAGCTCCGTTGCTGACAGCCTCATGTGCAAGCCCAGCTGCACCCCCCACGAGCTCCTATATACACATGTGTGTGCACACATACATATTATTTAATACTGCTAATTAGGTGAACAAAGAAGTACTAGAAAACCTGCTAACATAATATGCATATACACAACTGTTTGCATATATTTACATATGTTAGTACAAGATGAAATGTATTAAAAAAAGGATTTCCTTGAAAAACTACCTAGGATTCTGTTTAAACATAAATGGGCAATGGGGCAAATAAATTATTTTACAAWCTAACTGATCTTTTAGGAACAGTTAAATAAAACATAAAATATTTTAATGGAGACAACTTGATTTTTTTTTTTTTAATGTATTTTCACAAGTGTCTGACAAACTTCAGAACAGACATTCCCCAGGCACAGAAGATGATTTGCTCTCAGTCCACACAGAAACTCATTGTTTGGTGCTAAAATAACTCAACATCCCATAGGAGGAGATATTCCATARCACGTAATACAACTGGACAGTTTCTGAACAAAGAGCACTGCCCCTTTCAACTAACTTGTCTCAGATGCTGTAACAACCCTAAAGACTTGTGATCTGACACCAAAACCAGGCGCAGGGCAATAATTCCAACTCTTACCAAGGTATTTCTGAACAGCCCATTTGCCAAAATTTTGAGAGATATTGCAGTGAAACATAAAATGTTATTTGCTCCAGAGACTTCCATAAACAGAAGGAAATTCTCCTTTCTGATGCAGAAACTTACGGAAGGCAGTGACTAGGAAGGAAGTTGGTCTCTTGGTTCAGTTCAACCACACGAAGCATCTTTATAAAATGTCAAGGCAAAAAAAGCATGAAGTGCAGCATTCGTGTTCAATCAGCAACATTAAACCATCCCCAAAAGACAACAGAAGTGCTTATTCTCCGTCGGGAAGAGTAGAAGCCGTCCCTTTTGGAAACACAGATATGCCAAGAGATCTAGTGTAGGCCTGTAACATGCCAGCATCTCCTCCTCAGGAAGCTTAGTCAGCGCCCTACCAACCTAAATAGAACAGGCCTACAGATGTGGGGGCAGCTGGAAATATTTTTTTTGAGGCTAATCACTAGGGACTATTAAAAAGGAAAGGTTCTCTGCATACCCAGTGTAACTAATGATGATATCAGCATTATCAGACATCAGAAAAAAAGAAAAAAAGAAAAAGAAAACATCTTCCACTAGAGACTATTTGTTAAGAGCCTCCATGAGCTGAGATCCCAATTCCCCAGGCACCCAAAGTTCTGTTCTCTAAAAAGAGGCCAGTTTGAGAATTTCATTATGCAGGATGGGTCCGTCTTGAGAATGATCTGCTGCAGTCTACGTTGACCCACAAACAACCTGCACTTCATTATTTACTGCAGCTTTTCTTCAGAAATACACTGTGCTCTTATTCACATTCTATCACAGATTTTTCTGAGTTTCACTTTCTTCAGCATCTGAATTTTGATGTCTAGAAAAAAAACACACTGCTAGGCAAATTTCTCATGTCCTTTAAGAGTAAAATGAAGCAGAAAGAATAAAGTAACATAGATCTGAACAGATTGGAAGAAAGCGGGCTAGCATCAAATCATCCAATTAATCTAATCATCGGGCTGATATAACTGTTGCACCCATACCACCTAAACCATAAATTCACTTTGAATTCTCCCTTTTAATAATGCAAAAGCATTGGCACTGTTTAGCTATCAAACCCAACATCATCAGAACATTTTTAAGGCAGTAATACAACATCTCTACTCAAGTCCATAAAATTTATATACSGTTTATGGTATGTGCAGATTGGCAGTGTAACAACAGATGGAAACACTGCAAATATCAAAAGGAAGAAAGATGTTAAGCTCACCCTCTGCATAAGTGTTTGTCAATATTTTTGTAATGATGTAGAAGGTTTATGTACAGTTCAAGGCACAAGGCTTAATCTAGGCAATGCAAAGCARAGCTCCTAACTGTGCGCAAGTCACGTCTCAAAGCATCACCTCACACATAGCCAGCTACAAAGAAATCCATAACTTCCTGGTAGGTACTGACMGACTCTGCTTGGTGCCTATAACTGAGGTATTGATTTTTAATTAGTACTTAATTAAAAAAAAATTAAAAGGCCCAAAAAATCCACTTTTTAAGTATAATGAGTAATTCTGTGCAGAAGATGGAACTTGTTTAAAGGCCGGTCTAAAGCTGTCATGAACTCCACGGAAAAAGGATAGCACAGAGAATAGAATGATAGATTTTTACACGCTTGAAGAAATTCCTCTGATATTACCATAAATAGTGCAGTGTAAAAACTGGAATAGAATCAATTAGATGTAGACCACTAAGCTGAGGTCAAAGAGAAGTAAATCTCCACGCAGCACTTGTTTTTCATCAAGCGAGATATTATCAGATTGCAGAGAAAGTGGTCTTGAGGTGAAACATTCATTTCCAATAATATAGTCTCTCTCYTTTTTTTTTCTACTAAGAAAAGCCTGTTTCTCACAAATATGGAGAACTACATCTTAAACACTTCCCGTGATTAAAATTCCTAAACACGTCCTCCACAGTCACTGCTTTCCAATTAGCCTACCCCTGCTAACAAACTAGACAAGAGCCTGCTTGCACTACCTAGAATACAACAATCAGTACATCAAAGAGAAGCAATAAGTCACAACCAAGCTATACAAAATAAAGATTGTTTCAGYTCAAGAGGATGATTCAAGGAGATGAGGCAGCCTGAAAAAAACCTGCAAGTGTGAGCATGTGTGAGTGAGCAGAACTGGATACAGGGGCTCTTGTTAAATGAGCTGGCCTTAAGGCAAAGGGCAACCTCAACTACATGGAGATTATCCTTAGAATGAGTGGAACAGAAAATGAGCAAGAAACGCACTTTTTTTTTTTTTAAGAGTATTAATTAAATTTTAAAGCTCAGACACATTATGCAATTGCACACCTAAGTCCTACAATTGGAAGGGCTACTGTTTTACCACTAGAGTAGTAAATGCATTTACTGTGAATTACAGACCAGATTATCAATGAAAGCACCACATACAGATTGCCAAACTGCTGTAACTGCTGTACTTGCATAACCATGTATTTACATTTAGCAGGACCCTTGGTTATTGACATAATAAATTCAAATAATAAATTCAAATTTTACTTGTATTCTAAACTTAACTAATATTGCTTGCAGAAGATGCTAACAGCAGGGATTTGAGGGACATTTAGAGGTTACAGCCAAGTAAGGGAGGCTGTACCACCAATTCTCCACATTTTCACTTGCTTCCTAAATCTTGATCCAGTTCCAATTTTTTACTTCAGGACTTTTGTACAGAAGAGCTGTTCATATCTAACAGAAAAAGTACTTAAAATGGGCACAGTTTTAATTGCATAATAGAAGACATGCATTCCGAAGGCTCCATTCTGCTGGCCTGACATTCTTCCTTTAAAAGATTCTGTTGCAGGAGAATCAAAAACACTGTCAAAGGAGAACCATCACTACAACCTGATAAGTGGTAGAGAAAAGTGGGGGATTTGTCTTTGACAGAAAAAAAAAAAAAAGGCATTAATCTCTGGTATCTTTAGTGCAATTACTTTACATTTATGTCAATCATTTGGTATGTGAGAAATAATCATTTTCTCCAAAGAATATTGGTACAAAAAGTGCTATTATTCTTGGTACCTGCAGTTGTCTTGTGGAGGCAAGAGAGATGCGTCACCACACCAGAGAATGGTTGGGGGGGACCACTCAGCTTCTTTACTTGTAACAGCCAGGGAACAAGTTTGCTCATTAAAAAAACAAAATAATCTATGCAGGCACCTTAATTTACAGAAAATAAACAGAACACACACAATACGTGTAGTTTTACTCATTGTCTGCTACCCTAGTATTCTCTATGCCTGCCACCAAGACATGGGGAACATAATTCTGAGGAACCTATTTCCACTTTTGATATGACCAAAACTATGTAGGAAAGCTGAAAGATGGGAAACACCACGTCTAAGAAATCAGTTTTCATGACCTCCCTTTTTTATTCAGACAAAACTCTAAAAATACTTCTGAAGATCTAATCCCCTCCCCAAAAGGGATTGCAGCTCTGGCTCAAAGATACACAGCAGTAGACAAATTCCTCCCTCTCACATCCACAAACACCTTGTGCTTTCAGCATTAGGTGTCAGAATGCTATTTATTCGACTCTTCACAACAAAGTCTAAGCTGCCAAGYCAGCTTGCCAATATTCAAAAACATGTTGGCTGTCACCAGTAAGCAATTGTTATTGCTGTCCTCAAGCAAAGTGATGATCACTGGTAAAACTATCAGTATCCTCAAAATTTTAGCCCTAACAGGACCTGCTTCATTAGAAAAACAAAACTAAAAGGCACGTTAAATTCTGATTTTTGATTCATTTCTGGCAACTAAGAAAATTTTCTCTGTAGTTTAAAATTTCTCTACCTTTACCATTACTTTCCCAATAGCCAATACAACCCAGCAGCATTCACAGGCCAAGAGGATTTAAAAAAAAATTAAAAATAAAAAAATAAAAAACCTACTATCTGCTCTCTAATTATTTAAATTTCAGCACAATTTTGCCTATGTACAGGCTACATTCCTAACATAAGGATAACATACTGAACCTAAACTTTGAAGAAGATGCACTCAAAAATTTAATCATCTAAGATGAAGGTATGTTTCTATTACGCAGAGTAAAACCACCTGGACACCCAAGACGTACACCCAAAGATAAATATTGCTCTTTTACCACAAATGCTAGAAGCTCCGTTAAGCGCCAAGTTTCAAACAGATGTCCACCTGAGATTAACGAGACACTCCCTTGTGGAAAAACGGCACCTACCCAGGTAAATGGCCCTGTACTGCAAAGAAAGTGGCATCTGCAAAGGCAGCAAGTGTCATAGAAGCAAGAATGACTCTGTAAAGGCCGCAGCTGAGGTATTCACCCAGCAGGCTCAAGTCTGAGGTTGGCCCTGGATTTCCTGGGTAGCACTCGCCAGGCTCCTCACACATCCAGTTCTGCCCTGAAGAACCTTGCATCCTTGAATGCAGAGCGAGCAGGGCAGTGGTAGGTCTCCAGACTACCCCAACTAGTGACTTGGTGTTTTCAGGGCATCCTCCTGAACCAGAGAGCAAACTGAAAGATACAGGCTTAAATGCTAAACTGAGAAAATAATTCATCTCACGACTCCCATATCCTGGCTGAGCAGTTTCCTTCCCAGGCTATTACTCTAACCCAAGACTAAGCCCATTAAGTTAGACGAAGACTTGGCACCTACCACAAGAAATTCATTTTGGCTCTAAACCTCAGCTCCACACAGCTGTCTAATCACGGCTGCAGTTAGTTGCTGAGACACAACCCATGGGCTTTCTCTAACAGTCCTCCTGCTTAACATATTCGGTATTATTATTTCCCAGCCTATAAACCTACCAATTTTGACTTACACTGTTAATTTCTACTTATACTGCTACACCAGTCTCTGAACCTCAGCGGTCTAAGAAGGCACTGTGCCTGTCAAAGCCATGACAAAGAGCCTGAAGGTACCTCCAGATGGGGAAGGCATCTCCAGATAGAACACATAGTTAAGAACTAACAGCACTACTAATAATTTCAGCATACTAAAATATTTATATATACACACACATATGTATACACTTAAGTATTATAAYATAAAAATACATTAAAATAATAATAATAGTTAATAGAAATTAGTGAAGTAGCAACTAAGATAATACTACTGGAACAGCAAGTGATTTACTCCCACCATTCCAGGTATGCTGTGGCTCTATCATACGCTTCATATTGATTTTCAAATTCCAGACTGGAAGGCAGGGTATCTTTTAGACACTGCCTGTTCAGCACAACATTGCCTACATCCCGTTCTGAATCTGACCTATAGCAGCTGGAAAGGAAGAACGGACTCCTTAGTGATAAAGAAYAGAGAAACTAGAACAGGGGCGTTATGTGTCTGCAATACCCCTCATTTTGTATTTCTTTATACAAATAAAGAAAACTTCATTAGGGCAGAAAAACAGTGCCTTCTGCTTTCCCCTCTCTCTCACCAGAATTCCTGTTTAACAAATGCTTCAAAATATGCTTATATCTCCACTTTTTTTCCTCAGAAAAGGAAGTCGAATGGCACTTAGTCCCAAAGTTCTGAACTTCACTTAAGAGAAACAGACAATTTACATCTTTAAACTTCAGAATATTTCCCTTGAAAGTTCAAGGTAAGGGGACAAAAGGAGGCAGGGAAGGGAGGGAGGGAGGAAAGAACATCTCTATCCCTAAGGCAGCCATTCTGAAAGCATGAGCTCTCTGCCATTTATTCCTACTTAGTGAATAAACCCGGAAAAAAAACACAGTTGCATGCTTTGCATTTGTTTTATTTTATGCAAAAGATGCCAGACACACATACCTGTGTAATCTGTGCTGGAGATGAGACTGCTGGAAGGAGAGCAAAGGAAACACTCTCACAGTCTGTTCCCACAGCAGTAGCTCCACAATCATAACCATGACAGCTGAGGAAACGGGCCAAGAAATGTTTGCTGCAAATATATTCACTCAGTTGTTGGCTTTTTTCTTTCTTTTTTTTTTTTTTTTTAAATCCTCAAAGATACTTAAAATACATTTACTGCAAA
Organism: Nothoprocta perdicaria; assembly: GCF_003342845.1. NCBI lineage: Eukaryota > Metazoa > Chordata > Aves > Tinamiformes > Tinamidae > Nothoprocta > Nothoprocta perdicaria. The sequence continues at coordinate 5,444,559 of NW_020456087.1, read as the reverse complement.
TCCTTCCAGTTCAGTAGTATGATGCTGGCTAATATTTTTGTTTTCTTCTGGCTTTCCCAGCCCTTCTTACGGTTGTCAATTCCTTTCAGAGACTATAATCCCTTTTCATATCAGCTGCTAATGCAAGCCAATAAAGCAACAGGGATCTGTATAGATCCTACTACAGTCATTAAAGTAAGAAAGGCAATAAAACAGGTTTTGCAGTTTCAACTGGAACAAAAAAAAAAAAAGAATCAAGCTTACATTTGTTCAACCATACCTGCCTGAAAACCTACAGGAACACTTAAATCAAAGGATATACTGCCCATGGGGAAAGCAGGAATATTCCAGCTCTGCCAGGACCCGAGGGGTAAGACAAACAGACACGAAATTTCAGATTTCCGCCTTTTCCCACATTTCAGGCTACAGAACTTCTCTGAATCTCTCTTTAGCTTCTAATCTCTACGAAGTTAGAGCACAATTAGGAGACATTTAGGCAGTTCTGTCTGGACACGAACTTTCATGGGGATTATTAGCATTTGAGGAAATTAATGATGATAATATAAAGACCTTATGTAACAGGCTGTTCTGAACAGCACCACCACAAGGAAAAGCTCAGTAAAAATCCAGTGTCAACGTTTCCACTGGTTTCAGGGGACTTAGCCTGGAATGAAATTTGCCTGAAAATTGAAAAATTGCAAAATGAATACAAAACAAAGAATACAACACAGTGGATACTTTTCAAAATAAATTCCTTTAAAGGATGAGTGCATCATCCGTTTATTTTGGCCCTGAAGTAGGTTTCTTAAGTTGAATGACACAGTGAAGCTCTACATTTGACCTTCCCTGCTTTCACATAAAGATTTTATTAAAGATTCAAGGAAAAAAATAATCTCAAGTGCTCAGAGCTGCTGTTGCCAACTGTACATACACACCAACCAAGTGCAGTCTCATCACCTTATCAAAGCACAACTTAGAGCTGTAAAGCTCTGTCACTATTATCAGTGAGTGTCGTACCCCTTTTTTGGGCATCTCACTGGCAGATTTGGACTTTTCTAAATAAACCATATCATATTCATAGATATCTGTGATCTTATGTGCAGTGGTGTAATGTTTCAATCTTTTTATTTTTATACTTTAGATTATGAAAGCAAGAAGAGCATCTTGGCTCTGTAGAGATTCAAAGGCTCTGAAGAACACTGATGGCTCAGTACTTTGGGTTTTTTTTGTTTTTTTTTGTTTTTTTTTTAATATGTAAAATAACACACTTCTGCCTGGACTGACAATTCCCATATGCTGTTCAGGCTAAGGTAACAGAAAAAAAAGGAAAAAACAAACCACAAGAAGTATTTTTAGCAAGTGATGAAATTCTATAAATTAATAATTGCAATGGCACTTAGTAAGACTACTGAATTTTGGAATTATGCACTGAGAAGTACAAACACATCTTTGTAGTTTAAACACAGCATTGTTTACCTCTGTGAAATGTAAGCTGTAAATATCCTGCCTCAATATTTCAGTTACCTGCAGACTAGGTAACAAGCACATGAACATTATGAAACACAAATCAATTTCGAAATCAGCAGCATTTCTCAAGTGGAGTATGTTGCAGAAATGCAAGTTATTACAGAAACAGGAAAACACAATAACTCACATTTAACATATGTATTTTGGGCACATTTAGCTCTGTTGATAGAAAAAAGATAGCAGTATTCAGACTCTTCAATGGGTATTAAAAAGACAAAAATATGATAGCAGTTTAAATATGTACATATTAATTTCTAACCATCTTTCTGGCCACCTTTGTTATAATTTTCCATTACAGTATCTCACCCTTTGCCTGTTCCATAAAACTAACGTCATAATGCAAGTTAAATGACTTTAAGCAATCTCATGGTAGAGTACTCTTCCTCAACCAAAAAGCATTTAAAATCCACACTCAAAGAAATTATTTTTGCATTTTGCTTTACTGCAGTGCTTTTTCTTCACATGCTCTTTACATTTGCAGTAAGAATAATTTTCATCATTGACTCACTCATACTATTCTGGGGATCCTTTCAATTCATACAAAATATAGCTGGAAAAATGCAGAGCTATCAACTTGTTATTGTCATTTTCCTTCCTATCCACTCCATGTCATTCACTGCTGAATCCTGGTTCACTGCTCCCTCTCCACCAGTGCACTCTCTCATTAATTTTAAACTGAGGAGACATGGGTTTTACCCTCTACACTACTGATAATTCTCTCAGGCCCCAATGACATTTACTAAGTAAGTGATAAAATATAGCAAAACTGGAACTTTAAGCTGGCAAAAAAAAGTCCATCTGTGGTTATCCACACACTGTTGAAAAGAGATGAGTGCTTTAGATTGGATTTCACATCAGTCTGCATCCTGGGTTCTAAGTTACCTAAATTAATCAGCCAAAATTTTTCCAAATGGCTCAGGCCATGACATTGTTGCCCAAACCCTAAAGGCCTCAAAACTGGAATTCAATATCTTTGATATTCTCCTAGATCAAGGTTTTCTTTACCAAAAGAGATTGTACGGGGGGAGAAAAAATCTGTGGTCTTGCTGCTATGCCTGCAGCAGCTACAGAAATGACAGCTAGATGCAGCACCTCCTCCTCCTCACCAGCCTTTTGGCAAAACGGTTGTCAGAACTGCCCAGGCCACCAGGCAGTCGACCCTGCTGCTCACGGGGCAGGTGAGGATGGCACCTGCACCCCTGTGTCACTGCTCCTCCTCCCCTAAACTGATGTCTGCTGACAGGAACGCCCCTGCACTAACACCCCTGCACTAACTCAGCACATAAGGGACAGATGTAAGGACCCATGTAAAATTCATGGTTCTAAAAGCCATTTAGCCCAAAGAACAAGCTTTGTTTAGCATTTTTGCCTTTTTATAGCTAATCCCCAAGTTTCCAAAGCTCTTTATGTTGAACAACTGTCTACCTGATCCTTACTTCAACAGACCTTCTCAGAGACATTACCATTCAAGTACAGACTTTGGGTGACTCCTGATAAAGTCAGAATCTTGGCTGTACTTGGTCTGAAGATTGACCAGAACTCCCTGCCAGGTCAAGTGCTGCAGACCTGTGCCAGGTCACACACTGTCAAGGAGCAAGTGCTCGGTGGAAAGTAGGTGGCAGCTTCCTAAGCACAAGTTAAGTGGGAAATGAAGAGATGACAATGAAGAACCATCAAAATGCAAGCTGCTTTACCTGGACTTGAACAACATCTTCACAAAAAGCAACATTTCAGAACCATCTTTTGAAAAGCTTCTTTCTAGGTTTAACTTGGTTCCAAGAAAAAAATACTCTGCTGTTTCAGAGAACTATCCTTGCTCAGGATATGAGGATTAYCAAAAAAGCAGAGAGTTCTAATATTGGCATTCATTATTACTACCTGCTACCTACCAGTACGATGCCAGATACAGGTAGCACAACAAGAAGTAGTGTGCAGAGTCCTTGGCTTGAATAGGAAGTCCTAGGTGAAGAATTTTTGTAATAAAGCACATTATATATATATATTTATATATACGCATACACACCCCTATATATAACATTTATTTTCCAAAAAAAGAACTTTAGAGATTTAATGAGCAGCAAAAGTTAAAAAAAAACATTTAAATACTCTTTAGAGTCCAGCTCCACCAAAATAAGAAATTAATTAGTTAATGAGTTATGAGTAACAAATCTCCACTAACAAGTTTGAAAACTAGGCCCATCAGCGCTTTACTGGAATATCTAAACCACAATAAACTGTAGAACAGCTTACTTTGTGCAGGAGGCTTAAAAAAAAAAAAAACTGAACTACAACTAATGTTCAAAGGCCAAATACATACTCTTGACACTCTGGAGAAAAATAACAATATACACCATTACGCAACACTATGAATGCTTTTAATCTGAAAGCCTGGGAATCTACATCTAACAATAAATTACATGAGATGTTTTTATCTGACAATAGTTTATCAGTCTGTCTGAACTCAAGTTACGTTATATTATAAATTTAGATTGGGGGCTAATTTAGTTTATATATATGTAGCAAGAGAAAGAAAAGGAACTACTTTCCAGGAACATTTTTAAAACAGCTGCTATGAAAAACAGCAACAAAAAAAATATATTTTACTTTTGCCAGCAACTTTAGCTATTACATTCCTTCAACAGATTAAGACCAATCAGCAACAGATTGAAATAAAAAGATCAATTTCAGAGTCCTCAAAAGATCAAAAAAGCATTTACAATATACAACATAATGCTGCCATCTTTAAAAACATTGTCACGTGCTGTGGTGCTCTCATTTAGGTGACTCAGGCTACAGTTCTATTAGCTAAAGTTAATCCACTCTGGAGACCACCTAGTAACTATGCTAGAAGGGAGATTAAAATCTTTAGAACCAAAATAGTATGTGTTAATTTATTACTCATTTTTTTAAAAAAAACATTTGTACGTTAGAACTTGTTGGTGCTTCCTACAAGAAGTCAGGCAAATCACTAATGCTGCCAGCACCGAGGGACCCGTCTCGCTCCAACAGCCAGGGCGGCTCCCGCCGAGGCGCAAGCAGCTCTTTGGGCGGCGGGATGGGCACCGCGCGCAGGGCCGCTGGCACAGGCCTCCACACGGGCACGGTCACAGGAATAGCCCACGGCGCCGGCAGCAAGCCCTTCATCTCCCAGGCCCTGGCATGCGAGCGGGGCAGGTGCTGCCTTCCGCTCTGCGTTTCAGGTTTTAAATTCTGCAGCCTTCTCAACGCTGCACATGGGCAGCACATGGCGGGCCTGGAGCAGCCTTCCACAGTGACCGCGCCCCACGGTCTCAAATGTCAAGTCTTGACAGAGGCTCTTCCTTTCTGATGGACGTGGGCCTACGTAGGGTAGCACTTGCCTCTATTCTAAAGTCTCGGGAAAAAACAGCACTCTGCCATTAAGAGCACATATGATTTGGAGGGATATACACAAGGCAAATAGAACTTGAGTGATCTCCAAGCTGTATATATTAAGTCCCTGGAAGAGATGCCAGCCATGAACAATTTGGGCCACTACAAAGTCTAAACATGCGACACATGCGACCTTAATGCATTTCTTTCAGCTGTTTGTCTCATTAGCACTTCACAGATCTACCCATAATAACAGGAAAATAAATTCTGTCAAGAAATAAAGAAGCCACCCTGCTTCCATATGCCAGGAAATTTATTAACTAACGATCTATCTGCACTACGCAGAGATAGTATCTAATAATTTTCATGTAGCTGTCTCATGTCAAATGCCATCAAAGCATCCCTAGCCCCAGTGAATAAACAAGCACTTAAGGCAGTACAGCTCTGAATATGCAAAGCTACATTCCAACACCTATGTGATTTCCAAATAACACAACTTTTACAATTGCATTAAAAAAATGCCATAGAAAGAAAAGAAATGCAGTCTGAGGTGGTTCAGTTACCTAATGCATAGAAGAACTAGAAGAGCTGTGAAGGGCCTACTCAGGTATAAACTCTCCCTCACCTGAAGATCAGATCTGCTTATCAGAATGGATTAAGTGAAAGTCATATTTATAAATCATAATAAATACTTACAATACACAGGCAATGAAGTGAAAAGAATAACCCAGAACATTTTAATTTGCCTTTCAACCACCAGTTCCAATGGCCAAGGAAGTCGCACTCCAAGGCCATGAAACCCGGTAGGTCAAAGGAACTGTTACTGACTAGGGACCACTGAAAACACTGTATCAGTACCAAAACATTGACCTAAGTTCACTTGAGACAGCATCCAGGATCTCTCTTTCAAAGAATATCCCTCATGGTTTGCCCAAATTATTAAAGTCTCATAAGCAAGGAAGCATGCAAACAGCATTTATGTTCATGAGTTCTATCAGGCTTCCATATATAGATTTGTGCCATTTGGCCCTCCAGTGAAAACCCTCTTATTGACTAACAACCTGGAGAAAATAAATCCTTGRTGCACTGGCACATCCAAAAGTCTATCAATACAAGCCCATAAGATCCAACAACAAAATGCTCCTCACCACTGTATGAAACAGTATGTGAACACTTACATATCAGCCAAATACATTTCAAATATCTGTTCAATCTGAAATACAACTGCAAATATCAGTTATTTGTTTATTATGCAAACAACATCTCGAGTCACTCCTTACCTGCCTCAGCAATTTCTCAATGGCAGACATTACCATGAGCCCCCTCCACACAACCGGAGCAGTCTCTTCTATCAGAAAACCCATAGACATACTGAAACAGTAAATAAAAAACTTAGCTTTCCAACATGATACCAAGTATATGTATCTAAAGAAGTTAAGATTTATATTAAAAAATATGCTTACCAAGCAATGCCATAGTTCTTAAGAGGTCTCATTAGATTTTCTGAAACAAAAGCAAAGAAAGTCCCTGAAATTTATGAAAAAATAAGCTTACACAAAATTTTAGAGCATCTTCCCCTTCTGCCAAGATGTACAACTATTGTGAGATCTGGAGTCTTGCAACATTTTCTGGTACTTTTCAATTCTTGCCAGCATAACAGTGTATTTGCTCGTAACTCAATGTCACTTTGTGCTGCCAAAACCCAGACTTGAGCTGTTTATAAGAATTCCTCATGCTGTGAGGCATAAACCACTTATTGGCAGCTTCTATTGCTGCAATATTTTTGTAAATGCTGAGTCATTTACATGAGAACAAAGTCACAAATTCTCGCAGTGCTATGTCATTTTTTTTTAAACTATGTTAGTCAATACTCTTGTGCATCAGAAGTTCCTTTTCACAAGGGTTTTGGGGAATGCTTCGCTCTCCATAAAGTCTGCTTTGGAACCCCACAAGAGGGAGAGCAAATAAAGGCCCCGCTAAGCACCACACTGGGGCAGCTCAGGGTTAGAAGTCTCCAATTCTCCAGAGGGCACAAAGTCTGCAGGACTGGTGAAATTTCCACAAGAACAAAAGCAGCTTTTTTCAGACATTGCAAAGGTAATGCTGTTGCCATGCTCCATACTTACTGCTACATTTCTCTGTGCCAGGAAGAAAGGAGGGAAATAGTGTAACTGTTCTGCTGGGGGACAGCAAACAGGAAGCAAAAAAAGCAAAAAAGCCCTAGAGCAATGCATTGGAAAACAGCCCCGACCTCTCTCTTGTGGTAGCATTTTCAAAGTTCAATTCTCCTCAGAATGGCTCACACACACAAAACGAGTTTTATTTCAATCTCACTCACTGTAAGATCATACACCAGCAAAATACAGAATAGATACTTCTGTCAATAAACAAAATCACAACACACATTTTAACAAATGGTTAATGGTGTATGTGCATTTGTACATATATATACATGTGCACAAATACACACACAAAGTAGTGTGAACTTAACAGTACAAGTTGAACTCCAAATTTACATGAAATAACACCTGAGCACCCAAATTAAAACAGCTCAAAATACAGGCGAAATCTTTCAAGTAATCAATAAATCAGCATTCAAGCCATTTTATTTCATAGAAATATGTCTGAAAATAAATCAGATGCAGATTTTCTGCTCACAAGGTTCTGGTTTACAAATTAAAAATGACAAAATAATAACAAAACAAATCACTTGCTTGTTTTCTTATCTTTAGGAGAGACTATGAAACTTACTGGAAGAGAGATGGGCTTGGACTGATATACTGAACTAGGCCAAGACAACATTTCATAATTCTTTCCAGCTTTTAGTCACKGCTTGGTTTTGGTAGAATTATTTCATGAAAATAAAATTAATCTGCTATTATCTAATCACATCTCCGGGAAGCAGTCTCACTTATTCTCTACTCAGTAAGATGCTTTTGTGATGAGAAGCCTGAAGACGTTTGAACTTCAGCAGCCTGGGGCCATCTCTAGAAGCTGGTGCTGCTGCATCCCTCTAAGCAACATGCCCATCAGCACAACCCCCAATGTTTGCAGCATTAAGAAAAATGACTGCACATTGTGAGAGCGTTTACAAATATATCTAAAACTSCAACAACATATATCATTGCAACATTAAGGACTGCTTCATCTTCATCATGAAACAGGAACAATTATAAGCAAAAACAGACAGAAAAAAAGCACAGGCCAATGCTAACTGATCAGTAGAGGACCAGAAAGTAGAAAAGAAGAATGGAAAAGACACAGAAAGTCTGAGAAAGTTCACCRAAACGTATTGCAGCTTCTCAATTCATCTCAAGTGAGGCAGTCGAGTAACCAGTATCCATCATGGRAATATCCACTACCTGCTGGGAGAGCTGCTTCTCCATAGGGCACAGACAGATGTAGTGCCTTCACAGAAGACACGTTCCCTGCACAGGTTTCCAGCTCATGCACCCCTAAGAGGACTATTGCTCCCAGCACCTGATCACTGACCTACAAGGCAGCTAAACAGGCGTAGACTCTCTTTTTAAAGAGTGTCTAGTGTTTCTCAGCAGCACAAAAACTCTTCATGAAAACTGGATTTTACTTACTTTGTTTTACAAGAAGAGGCATAAACTGTCAGAGCAGCAAGCTTTAATCAGATTTATGGAAGTGCACAAGGGCAATTCACAACCTGCTATATATACTGGCCGAAATGTTCTGCATATTTTCAAAGTAATACAAAATACAGCAAAGCTCCCTACTGTTTGCCTACTGCCGAAGGGCTTGCTTAAGACTACCTCACACCTACAGCGCTCAAGTGGGGTCTGGTTATCAACCTGGCATCATCAAAAGAAACAGGCATTCATCCTGGGTCTGGTGAAGATTTTCTAGGGCATAACTTGCAAAGATTTAGCTTTATGAGATCTCAGTAATGTCTCTCTTTAACACTTCCCTCGCTGTTATTCGAATGCCTACCATATAGATTCAGAACCAACTCTGAGAACACACAATAAAAATAGATTTCTAAAAGTAGAATCTGAATATGGGATTCAGATGGGAAGAGAATCTACAAGCCCATTTTTTCCTCATTGATAAAKATTTCCCTTACTCAGATATTTCCAGAACCTGCAGCTATCTTGAAAGGCATCCGCCTCCCTAGAAGGATATCTTATTAGTTTTACTTAAGATGCACCTGCAAAACTTTTGATATACAAAGTTGCTTGTCTGTCCATCCAGCTTCCAAAATTAAGTCATGTCTCTTCTTAAACTGATCAGGAAAACTCTAAGCGATCTGTGGATATATCTAAGAAAACGGTACAACTGATCAAGAACTTTGCTCAGCCTGAGTTAACCAGCTCTCAAAAGCTTAACATAGGCAATGTAATCCTACAGAATCTTTAGATTCTTAAAGCACATTCATTGCTTCTCTGATTTTAATTAATCTTTAAGCCTTTGTTTTAGTTTTGCTATCATGGTGAATCCAGAAGGGCAGAAACAGATTTTTTTTTTTTTAAGCAACAGAAACCTATTTCTGAAACACTATACTTCTAAACACATATAAGGTCCTTTGTGCAAGTACTTGGAAGGAAGAAAAAAAAAAAAACAAACAAAAAAAACCCCACACAACTGTATAGCACCTTCCTCCTTCAGAGGATGGGAGGAAAGCACTAAACTAGCTGTGTCGTAGAAATAAAATTCTACCTTATTCCACTGCAGAAGAGAGAAAAAAAAAATAAAAAAGGAGAAATACAAATCTATTAAGATTGTGTCCTATGTAGTCTTTTGGAGCTTATCTTGTCCAAATAAATTACGCAGGGAGGTAGAGGAGGTTGAAGGGCAGCATTCAAGATGTAATACCCTATGTTCCTTAGCTACATCAGCATGTAGTAATCATAAGAAACTTATAGAGAAAGAGTTAAAACCTGTCTGCTACAATGACCTTAGTAGAGTCGGGTCTGCATTTACACTTTTCAGAAATACAGCTGGAAAGCAGCTAAACTGGTCACTTTAACAGAGCAATGAAGTCCAAGCATCCTTTCCTTCTCCTACATTACAAGGTCATTTAGCTGAACTTCATAATGCTTTTCCAGGCAATGAATGTTGTCCCACAAATAGGACATTTCATACACCAGAAGTCACACAATCTGCATCACTCAGAGTGGTGTGAGAAGTTCTCAGTGATGTACCTATGCAAGGGGACAGCAGGTCCCTATGAATCCACCGGCTCCACTGATAGCAACATGAAGCAGAAAKGGCATACAAAGTGTAAGACAGCAATATAGGGAACTAAAAAAAAGAAATAAAACTGTAAAATATGAAGGTTAGGAGCTGAATGTAATATAGTTTGGTGAACATCAAATATACACCACCTGTGTAGGTTTGAAGACATTTAAACACTTTTTAAAGAATACTGTTGACACTGAACATGGGAGTCTAGTTAAAATAGAGCAGTGAAAGTTTTTTTTTAATACTGAATTATCTACTATTCGCTTCAAGGATAGTCATGTTTCTGTTACTGCTTCAGCTCCTAGCACAAAATTGAACCCATTTGTTCTCACCTAAGTGGACTTGGAGCAGATAGTGCTCTCAAGACCTTTTTAAGATGTGACAACAGTAAAGTCCACCAGAAGGTCAAAAGGAAGACTAATAGTATGATTCTACACTTAAAAAAACCCAACTGACCTTTGTATACCAATTTCCAAACAGTTCCAAACAAATTACAAAACCAAAGAAAGTGCCAGCACAGAAGCCCTTGCAACTTAAGGGCAATGTTCACAGTGCAGCTACCTCCGCTTTCTTCATTCTAATACTGACACAGGCCCCATTTCTGGGACACTCAATATAAGCARGTGCCCCAAACAAGTGTTGGCCTCACAGTATGCAATGGGGGCAAGGGAAGTGTTACGCACTCAGCAGGTGGGCGAATCCCAAAGACAGCGGAATTCACTGCAGCTCTTTCCAGCACCCTGCAGCCTGGAGGCCTGTGCCGAGTTCCTCCAAGGACGGGCGCTCTAACACGGCCGTGGCTCCACTTAGAACATCTCCAGTGCTAGAAAGATCRTCTCTGCCCTGCTGACAAGTATCTAGGAGGCCTACATGCTTCCAGGGCACTGCTGAATTGGGTATTTTCAAATATTCGATGCTCTGAAATATATGTGAATTATAAAAAAAAAAAAAGAAAAAAGAAAAAAATAAGCTACGCAAAAATGATATGCACCGAAAGGCTGCAGAAGGTTGCACTATGTACTGCTTGTAACACATAAGTCTTTGAACAGCATTTTAGCATGACACATCTAAGCATTAAAATGGTGTTYGCGGATTTAAAAGAATACTTTTGAACAGCAAATAATTCTAAGTGTTCCTTTCTTCTGCAATATTTGATTTAAATAAAAGCCACACAGTAGCTTCTCTGCATATATTTATCAAAATTTTAACAGGTTGGTTAACACAGAAGCTAAAGGTCCTGCTCCTCTTTAGACAGCTCACAATTAGTGGAAGTTTTCATGACAAATTGCAAAGTTCCACCTCCTCCACRTCTCAGTGAGGTCTCACTGCTGATGCACCCAGGACATACAGCACAACAAAACCCAAAGCTGCCGTGCCGGTCAGGAATGACACAGGGCAGAACACCCTCTTGATCCCAGTACATCCCAGCGGCCTCTTTTCAGTGGTGGGCAGGGACAGGACTAGAGGAAATGGCTTCAAACTGAAGCATCGGAAGTTCCACAGGAACTTAAGGAAGCATTTCTTCACTGTCAGGGTGACAAAGCACTGGAACAGGCTGCCCAGAGAGGTTGTGGAGTCTCCTTCTTTGGAGATCTTTAAAACCCGCTTGGATGCAGCCCTGTGCCAYGTGCTCTAGGTGACCCTGCGTGAGCAGGGGGGTTGGACTAGATGACCTCTGAGGTCCCTTCCAACCTTGGGCATTCTATGATTCTATGATTCTACATTAAACAAGATTATCTACAGAGCTCAATTAACGTGCTATACATCTAGTCCAACCTATAACGTTCCCAGCCTGGTCACTTGAGAAATCTCATATTTCTGTATCAACTGGCCTTAAGCTGTGCACAGTTTCATGCTGCAGTGACTGCAGCAGATTCTCTCCATCTCAATTAGGATTCCAATTTACACAGCCCCTTCTGTTAATCACAGTAAGCAGTTATATTGAAGAGACCGAGGAAATTTACTCGCTGGCTATTTTAGTCACAAAAGCCACCATTCCACAGCAGGACAATTCAYGTTCCAGTCCAAGATACAAAGGCTTCAGTCTACACAGGACTAAACAAAAGATTTCCAACAATCACAACGAAAAATAATAAACAAAATTTGTAGACTGCTTCAGCAGCTATACAGAAAACATATATCCTTAAACTGTGGAAAAAGAGAACATAAGACAGGAAGGGGAAAGTAGTAACACAGAGAGTGGGTTTCACGTGCCTGAACACAGATGTCTCACGCCACTCTGGATGCACTAGGAGAAGGATCTGTACAGGGCTAGCAGATCTAACAGAGGATATATGGAAGGGCCATACTTTCCAAGAGGTGTCTGGAAGCCAGACACTATACCCTATAGTGTTTTAAACAGTACTAGTTTGCGATGCAAAAGCAACTAAATTCCACACACAATGACTTATAAGAAATGGTAGTAGGAGGAAAAAAGGAAAAAGCTACTAGCATGGAGGGCTGCAGCAGGGCTGCAGGGCATGCCAGAATGAAACACTGACACCAGCTATGTCAGAGGGCAAGGAATGCTGTCACTTAAACATTAATCAGAGTGTTACAAATTTTTAAAATCCAGTAATCATTCTAACTGCTTATGCCAGAAGGCCAGAATATTCTATGGCAAGTGACAGACTAATTGAGACTTCAAGTTTGATTTCACACTCTGCTATAAATTTATTTACAGGATTGCCCCTAAGGTACAGTAATTCGTAAGCTCAAACAGCTCCACACAAGGAAGGTTGAGAGTTCCCATTACATCCCACTCTAGCAGTGTTAATCTAACCATGAAGCCATCACAAACACCTAAACGTGCTGCCAATAAGAATCAAACATTACTCAATTCTCACAATGCAATTCATTTTAACAAAAGATTGCATTAAAAAAAGATTTTTTTCCAGCAAATTTGCTTTTTGCATCCTGTCAGCCACACAACACCTTTTCTAGAGTTAAGTTTTCATCATTTTTTCCTCCTGATAGCCTGCAGAGGCAATATGCTGTGCAAAATTCTTCATTAACTAAACTGTACTGAACTGTTTTGCAGATATTGTATCATCAGTCCTATCTAATAGCAAAAGATCTAACTGTCTGGTGGAATATTATACTTCAAAGGCAAGCCCGGCACAGGTAAACACAGCAATTTAGTTGCATCCCTGTCATATTAGTAAACAATGCTGTTAGATTAGGAAGAACACACAGAACTAGTTTTTAAACACCACATATTTCCTCCTTCTAATCTTGAAAATAGCCTCCATTTTTAGAAGTCTCCAGATCCTCACAGAGCCAAAAAAGGTCATCTATAGTGGATCAGAAGCTTTATTAGGTCAATTTGGGTGGATACTTGTAATTCATTATAGCTAGGGGGATGAAACAGCACAACGTTGGATTCCCAGCTCCTATCCTGACATACAAAACCTTTGCAGAGATTCATGTTATCTAAAGGACCGACTTGTCTCCGGGAAAGGAGGACCACCCAAGACATAGAACAACATGACAATAAATCAGGAAAACCAGGTAGACAAGAAATGGAGATAAAAAAGCAGCTCACTAAGCCAGAAAACAGCATTTACATAAATCATCTGGGGAAAGAGTAGAAGAAATGCTTTTGTTCTCTGTGTGACACCTCTCTATATATTTTAGGTGGTATTAATATTTATTCCATAATTAGGTAATGATCCWATATCTAATTAAATTCCATTATGAATCTTTAACTAATATTTTCAGGACCATTCACTCTATTTTGACTGATGCTCTACTAAACGYTGTCAGACTTTCACTAAAATTTGAAAAATCAAATTAATAACCTATTCCCATTTACACAGATTTCTCCTCCCTAAGAACTACCAATTCATTTAGAATGCTTAAATTACAACGCAACTATAACATTCTCTATTGAAATGTGATAATTGCTGCACAGATTTATCTTGTGTGGTACCAAGCATCCCTAATCCCTTTTTTTCACGTAAGGAAAGAAATAGAAATCTGTGTATGCAAGAACACTCAAGTAYCTCTTAGGATTATTTTAAGGATTCACAAAGAAGGATGTTCTTCATCTTCCCGAGGCCTCATACTGAAGATAGCAACAGACGTTAAACAGGGTTTTGGACTGCCATGCTATTTTAAAAAATAATTTTCAATTCAACCTAGAAATTGCTATACATGCATTGATAATCCACAGCATTACTATATATATATATGTTCAATTACTGTTTAAAACTTTTTTCATATATATTTTTACATTTTATTCTTGAAAAATTAGTATGAAATTTGTAGAGTATGGCTAATGCCAGATTTTACCAAAATTAAATGTTCATATATCTATATATAAGCACACAATGTTACTCAAAGAAGCTAACCTGTCATTTTCCTCATTTCCTTGCAAACTTACCCAATTAAAGTAAGAGCCCTCAAAACTCACAAATYCCTGTTTTCATAACCATATCATCTCCATATCAGCCAAAATCTGAGTTGATCGAATATATGTCAAAGTTGATGAGATTTTTTTCCAGAACTACCTAATCAATTTGCCAGGCAGTGAGGSGGAAAAATCTCGAAGTACAAATTTTCACAAGATCTTATTTGTGAAAGAAGTGAACAAGGATCTGTAAATGATATATCTCACCTCTCCATCAGGTGAGAAGGAAAAGAAAAAGACAAATATGGAAGACACTGTAATACAGCTGCTCTGATATCTGTAATACAAAACTCATTTCAAAGATAAATCTCATAGCAACAAAACCTGTCACAAAAAAAATACACACTCTCCATGACATACTCTCAACAGGGCTCAGAGGGCAAGAGAATGTAAGGATACTTTAATGTGTATCGGTAAATCAAATTCTGTTGATGATACACAAGAGGGTTCAATTATTTTTACATGGAAAGTTTAACACAGAAATTTGACAGCTGTCTGTACAAGCATAATTCTTTTTGTGCACACGGAGTGCCACTGTAAGTAAAAATACACTACTTTATGCAGTGTAAGCATTAGTAGCATGAGGAAGACAGGATATTTCATGTAACCCTCAAAAGAGACTTTCTCAAAAGAAAAACCCTCTTATTTGCCATGTTTTATATTAAATAAGAATATACAGAATAACAGCCACTACAACACTAAACAKTAACAAATAATCTCTAGTTACCAATGGATATTTTCAAACAATATCAATGAAGCTACACAAATTGGCAGGAAAAAGTGCAAGGAATACACCATTTCCCTTTTACTGAGCCATAGTATCCCAAGAAAAAAAAATTAATGGTGCTGTCCTTTTGTTGCTGCAGCCCATTTTTGTACTGTTGGAATCAACACATGTTCTCACTCCCTCTTTTCGTTTTCCCTCATTCCTTTCCTGGTTACCTTTTCCAGAATTATTAGTAATAAATCCTCCTCCAGAAAATCAGCTTTGAAAAGATCTCATTAATATAATAAAGGCAGTTACATTAAGTCTTCATCTTCTGTTTGTCTCTCTCCTGTGTCCCTCCACAGAAGCCTCAATGAGTGGTCAATGCTCATCCCGGTACAAGGAAAACACAACAAAAAATCACTTCCCACTTACTTGGTGTTAATTCTGGGTTTCCTTTCAAGTTCATCATCTTCGGAATTGAAGGCCCATATATGTCTGCATCAAGCAAGCCAACTTCTTTTGTCTGTGTAGGGCAAAAAAGATGCTTATAAAAATATCTTTTTTACTTCCAGAATTATCAGTAAAGCAAACTTTCAGAGATACTCTTTTCTTGCGTATTTTGATCTTTATGTAGTTTACCACATAAGTGCCAGAGTCAACCTCTGCTAAATATCTTGATATTTATATACCTAAGACATTCATTTATATGTGTTTACATAAAAGAATGCTAAAAATATGGGAATATTCAACCACATACTGTACATTAGACAGACCTCTAACACAAGTTCTTTCAACTATGTACTCTAGACTTAGAAAATTCATTTCCACATGCTTTTTTTAAAAAAATGTATATACACATACATATTTCACCAAAACCAAGTATTTTTTCCTACACACATAATAAGATACTCCACCAGTTCTGCAAACTAAGAGTTGAAAAGCCAGCTCTTTAAAAAGCTGACCATCTACCTTGTCCAGTATTAAAAGCTGACTGGATTCAATATTTGCAAAATTTGCAAGGGGATTTCTTTCAAAACCTACTAAGGAAATGGGAGCTTTTCCAGCAATGAGGTTCACTGCTTACATTCCAAAAGTTATATTTTGTATTTAGTCATGTGATATGACATTAAGGCATTTAACATCACAGTTTTTTATAGGGAAGATGAAGACAAAGATAAAGGCTCAATGATAATTATCCAATTTGTGGCTGGAGCGTAAAAAGCCATTTCCTGCAGGTCTGCAGTGTCTCTATCCTCAAATAGCATTTTTAAATATCAATATACTTAATTGCATCACAATAAGGTCCAAGAAACTTCTCAAGCTTTTTTCTTTTTTTTTTTTTTTTTTTTTTTTTTAAAGCAGAAATGTACCTGCATTTTAAAACCCCAGATACTCAGGCTACTAATTAAGAAAACATTTTTAACATAATTGTTAAGCAATTTAACATAACAAATTTACATCACACAACCCAACCACATCTGAAGTTTTATAGCTGAAAAACTAAAAAATAGAGAAAATGTAAAACATAATATATACGTTTAAAAAATCTAATTTGGTTACCAAATTCAACCAACTATGGCTTTAGTGATTCAATATACTTTCTTCTTTTTCAATGAAGAAAAATATATATAACCACATGGACGATTTGATGTAGTTTTCAATACCTGTTTATAACATTTTCTAATATGCACAAAAAAAAGTTCAGAAGTTACACTGACAAATCACTCTACTGCTTGCCTAATGTACGAAAGCTGCAATTTAAGCGATTGTAAAGCCCCATTTTTATGTTAAATTTGAAAGGCATCAACAGCATTAGAGCTTCTTTGTTCTTTGACAAAACGCATATTTTAACAGATTATAAAGATTCATGACTCAGTCTTTTTATCTGTCAGCCGCTAATCGAACCCATCAAAACATCATCTAAGGGCTCTGCTACCTAATTACCTCCAAAATGAAGCAAATATTTGCAGAAAAAAMTACCAACTGTTTTCAACCTGACTGACATTTTCTCCACCACAAGTTTGGAGGGTTTATCCATGTCCCCCCCACCCCAACACACACAAGCATCATAAATATCTACTGACTACAACGACCCTACAGCCCTCTCAATTCTCTCTTTAGCCTGAAAGGACTGAGGATTTAGGAGGGTCTAAATCAATTAGATCGGGTTCGTGATCTTTTGGATACTGCATGATCTTCAGCACTACAGGCTACATATTCCTGGGATTTGGCAGGAGTGCCAATATCGGAGAGAAGGGAGAAGAAAAAGTATCTTTCAGTTACCTAGGAGGCTTTTGAAAATTTAGACATTGTTTCAAATAGTTGAGCCAATCTTTCTTTCAGGCTAACAATAAACCTCACATTTTTAAAGAAAAATCTACATACATCCTCAAGAACAAGTGTATAACTTAGGTTTTAAGACACATTGCTTTCTGTTCATGGTAAATGAGAGTTTGCAAACAGGGGGAAAAAAAAAAATCGTGGATTTCTCCAGTCTCTAAAACTTAAACTAGTGAAAGCACAAGCATTCCCTTGTGCCTGGTGCTGTGCACACCTACACAGGAACAGAGTCTTTYGGAAACTCATCTTTAAATCTCTAGCTTTAAATCTCTAGGGTAAAGACAGCCTAAGAAAGGTTTTTCTTCATCAAGCTATTCAAAACATTATGTAAAAATAGTTCATTTCCTCCCCACCAAAAGCAACCTCTTATACAGAAAGCACCAGCCCCACAAGCAGAGGTCTGGGACACTGTTTTTGCCCACTCTCCCTTTGTCTGCAGTACATAAGTACTTCTGGAAGTAGCAGTACATAAGTACTTCTGGAAGACCAGCAGTAACTCTTTATTTGAGTTTAATTACTGTAGCATCATTATGGCACCACCAATCCAGGATATTTCTCATAGTGACTGCAATTGCAAGGTACTGGAGACATAACTTTTAATTCTCAAAGATATTTTAAAACCCATTTTATTGACTAGCGTGTTTTCATTCATATAACTGAAACATTATCTAGCTCAGATGACTACCTTTCAAAGTACTGTTGCATGAAAATAAACTCAAAGGAAGAGGGGGAAAAAATCAAGCAAGGAAAAAGGAAAACCAAAACAAAAACACACCTACTTGGGCAGAAAGATTACAGGAGAATACRAAATTACAGACAAGGCCAAGAAACCAACACAAAAAAAAAATCTGTAGGACACATGTCCCCTGTCATTCTATGCACATGCATCACGTGCCAAAGCTGAATCGGATTTCTCTTCAGCAAGTAATACAAAGGTTAAGCACACAGAAGTGCAGCGCTCAGGAGCACACCCAAGCATGTCAAAGTCCTTCTGCTCCTACGCTTTTTTCCAGGGCACAGTAAGCAACTCCACCACAGTTACTTAGCAAATAGATTCAGCTAGATGGAACTCGCCTTTTTTCTTCTTGTAGCTACACTTCCTCCGTGTAAAAATAATGTTGTCTATTAATAAATGACATTCAGTCTGTCCAGCTGCCCCCAGAATAATCAAGCGGAGCCCAGCTGTTCTCCYGTCCCCATTTGTGCATTTCCTTCCACCTGCCCAGTTCTGCAAGAAAGCYCAAATCAATCTTTCAGTTTACTACACTTGAAAATACCTTCTAGAAACCTGTATGTTTTGGTGGTTAACTGCAAGTTCTGAACAGCTTGAACTCTTGAGGATTTTGATAACTGATGAATACATTCCCATACAATCTAATAGGGTACTTCTAAATCACTGGACATATGGCAAGCTCCTTAATATTCTTTTTCCTAAAAAGACCCAGAATTACAGAGCCCTATTTTTACAGTAGTAGTCTTATGCTGAAGTCTAACACAGACAACTCCTGTATGTACAGATGTTAATGATGAAAAAAAGACAAAAAAGACACACACTTTTAGGTAGTACTGTGAAATCAGCTTTGTTTTTCATTTGTTAAATAAATGCAATCCATGGACCACAGAGACAACACACACACTTCTCCCCACCTACTTCTGTGTTGTGGGTGGAAAATTTGCTCCTCTTTTCTGGCACATTTTCTCCTCTATTTGATAAAGTACAGCTACTCATATTAGACTTCATTTGATGGCATTCCCAGTTCACCTGAGTTACAGACCATTTCAAAGCTCAAACTTGCAGCTTTCTGAAGGTGTCAGTTCTTCAAAGCTGCTGTTAATCCACAACCAGTGACTCTCAATTTACTCTTCTAATGTTACAGAATTAGAGTTAATCCCAAATTGYAAGCAGCTACATATAGGACAAAAGGCAAGTTAAAAATCAGGTTAGGCCCTGGATTCCTCTTTTGACACACTAACACATGAATAACCCCCGTTTAATCCCTCATTCTCCAACTGTCAGCTATGCACTATTTAAGAGGCTATTTGCTAATTGGATTAAAGCTAAATAAGTGTAATTGCAATTTTGCCRCCATCTGCCCCAGAACAGCACCCTTGTTTTATATATACTCACTCCTCGGACAATGTGAAAATATTTTTCCTTCATATGAAGATCTTTTAACTTCCTGCCAACTACAGAATTTCTCTGGCACTTTTTTTTCCCCCTATAACACATGGCACTAATTTCTAGTCAATTTTCTAAACAATCAGACACTGGTAATTCATCTTTGTCTGCCTTGCACATTACAGTCAAGCTTTCAAAAACATTCAATAAAATACTGCTTTTAAACTACATGACCAAAAAAACCAAAATCCCAAACACAACCACGTTCTTACAGTTGCCTCACTGATAAACCCTTTATGATCATCCCAAATTCATGTTCCACTTTCCATACCACTCTCCAGCTTTGCCAGAGAATTTTCATTAATGGAGGCTCGTAACTAATTCTGCATGTAATGCTTCTAAAAACAGCAAAGACTTATTTTCCCCAAGTAAGTATAAGGTAAAATGGTCTCTGTGTAATATACGWTTTWTTWTTATTATTATTATTTGTTTCACTTGAAAAACAATTAGACTCTCAAAACTTCATTCCCTCATTTGCTAATCTGGTGTACAAGCTGAGTTATCATTATCAAATAACCCTGATCAACTTTAACCAACATCTCCAGCCTTGTTTACATCTGACAGCATGAAGAAACCAGCATGAAAAAGCATTCATGCTATCCACTAACTATAGTGGTTAAAAGTTTTCTAATCAACTCAGGGTTTTGTTTTCTCAAGCCTTTCATTGGTATGAAACATTTCAACGCTTTCACATTTCTTAACACAAGATGCATTTGCAAAAAAATCATGAATGAATGGAAACTTTTAAAACTTTTACAGTTCTAACTGCATATACTCAAAACTCATCGTACATAAAACACACAAACAAAAATCCAACAGCAAATGCTACAGAGCACATTTATCTTCCCGTTAAAAGAGAGCTCCAATTTTCTTGATAGAAATAAGACAAAAAAAAAAACACAAAATTGATAAGCTCCAGGACATTTTGATATAGTACACAAAAGACCAGCAACATGCAGAAAAGCATCAGCTTTCTTTTCAAGGCACTTTTCCTGAAGCACTTCCTATATTCAATCTATTTTTACTTTGTAATATAGGAATGAGGCAGTTGGGTACTCTCAATAAAGAGGAAACACATTTCATCTCCAATTTAGGACTACACATGAGCTCATGTACCCCCCAAAAAACACAGGCACACGGCCTAATATAGCCAAGGAAGTAGGAAATCAAAAGGTAAAGATAAGTAAATTAAGTTACTTTCGTGGCAGTTTCAAAGGTCTGTATGGTTACAGACAGAATTATTTCTTTAGATCTACTGTAATCAACGTATTTAATTCCATTATTCAACAACATGTAGATTATCCAATAGCTTCTCCCCATCAACATATTTCCTACTCTATAGAACAGACAAATGTATATAAACCATAAAATCACCTCATAGTGCAGTATTCAAATAGTAAGTTTGGATGCAAATAGCTTGACTGCATGAGCCAAATATTTGGGGAAAAAAGAAGGTTGGAAAGCAATGAAAATCAGAGAATTTTATGTAATATTAACAATAATTAATGTATGCTGTTTACCACTTTTCAAATAATAAACAATAACTTTATCGCAACAGTGAATTCACATGAAGACTCAGCTGCATAATTCTCATACTRTAACCTATTATGTACTTGCAAGAAACTTCTTAAGAACATGTGTGCACACATGTAAATGTTTATATATACGCATATGAATAAATAAATACTAAACATTTGCAGATATCCACGGAGGGCACTTCTTCCCCTCTGTTTTGTTTGACTGCACCCTGTGACATTCAGATGGGGCTGCTGTTGGAGCTGGTGCACT
The DNA here is from genome assembly GCF_003342845.1 of Nothoprocta perdicaria. Lineage (NCBI taxonomy): Eukaryota > Metazoa > Chordata > Aves > Tinamiformes > Tinamidae > Nothoprocta > Nothoprocta perdicaria. The sequence goes on along the minus strand of NW_020456087.1, from coordinate 5,423,067 downwards.
TCCGCTGGCTGATGATTAACTCTCTCCCATTTCACTCGCCCTGCAGAGGGCCGGCTCGCTCTCTCCCCCACAGGCCGCGTTTTGCTCTTTCCCCATCCTGCGCCGCTCCACAAGCAGCGGACTTGGCTTGGGAAAACAAAGGGCACTCCCTCAAGATCAAAATCACTCCTGATGTAGCTCAGATGTTGGCCCCAAGCCTGCTTGACCCAAGCCCCTTGCACAGAATTAGGCCAGAGCGCTCAAACCTGATTCTTGCCTTTTATCACGGGCTGCCCTACTCCAGGCAGAAGGCATTTGCTTATGCTTACATACTGATTTGTTCCATATGGTTTTGKTTTTTTGCTCCTCTGTCCTTCACACCACAAAAATCATTTCATCCTACAGTGAAAAGAAGTAAATCTTCTTGGGAAGAAATGGCGAGTCAAAAGAAAGCTGACTAGGAGCCTGCCTCGCCGTGACAGCATAAGCGTGCAATCTCCAACTGGATTGGTGCCATCCTTAGTCAGGCACAGCTGGTGTTTGCTCACTAAAATACTCTGTTCATAAACATGCAATCTCGCTCCTATTATTGCTGGCGTCTATTAATTCAACTTGTTTCTACTATAATAAATTGTCTCTGGCCAGGCAGCTTTCATAAATAGTCATTCCAGGCTGACTAGGAATCGGCCTGGCATGAAACCCAAAAACTCTTCCCAAGCATTCCTGGGGGAGTGCATCTGACTGCTGGTACATCAAAAGATCTAGAAGAACTGGTTGTCAAACTAAGTAAGCAATTAAAAATAGGACACAAGGGTAGAATCTTACACTATTTCTTAACACAAAGAGAAAACTGTATGGATTTATAGATCTTGGTACAMACACAAGAGTTAACACAATTCTTAACACTACCTAATCCATTTAAAACAGACAACACAGGGAACTGATTGTTTTGTGTTTGAGAAAGGGATAAGAAGCTGTCCTGCTAGTCCCTCCAGCCTTGCATTAAAGAGGAAAAAAAAAAGAAATAATAAAAGCTTTATCCTAGACATCATATCCATGGTTCCTAAATATCTAAAGGAAATACTGCCTAAATTATTTACCATGTAACCACAAGGGTGAAAATATGCCAAGTAGTCTGATCACTAACATGCAAGACAAGCCCTTGAATCTTAATCCGAGCTTTGCCAACAATATCCTGTGTCAATGACCATGTCTCAGGCTCTATTGATGCTTTAGTACTTCTGACCATGACTAATACCTAAAAAAGCTTCCGTTTTATAAAAACAAAAAAGCAAACAAAACCAGTCAACGCTGGATCACATTCTTTTCATTTCATCGTAGCAAAACATTATTATGATCCCCTACAGTTTGGGGGTAAACAGTTCCAGTCCAGATGAAGAGGAGCAAAAGATACTCATTCTATAATCTTGACTCACAAAACTAGTCAATAGGAACCAATAGTAGTACACAAACGAGAACAACAAAGTCAAGTCCCAAGGTTAAACATGAACATGATGCTCAGAATCATTTTATTTACAACAGATATTCTTGCATTAAAATAAAGAGACCAAGTTAAGACTACGCAATTCACCCATTTTATAAATTTGTCATTATATCATCGCACAATTTCCCTGTCTCAGAAACCTGTGCACTGATTGACATCAAGCAGTCTGGCCTTCAGTTTTACACCGCCATGTAAACTTCCCGACAGAAATGACTAGCATATTGCACATTTACTCAGCTTTGCTCAATTTGATTTAATGTATTTCTCAAGCCCTCACTTTCCAAATGACTCCAGGAACAAAAACTGCAATCATTCATCTCTTCCATTTTTGTTCTTTAGTAGTCAAGTGTCTCAATGGGCTACTCAAGTGGTATATCACATTATCACACTTAAAGCCATGTTCAATTGGCTTATGTTATACCTATATATCAAGCTCTACTCTTAAAAAAAGGCACAGTCCCACAACTGCACATACATGCACAAAACAGGCAACACAAAACTGTTTGCATGAAAAATGAGATGCAAACAAAAGAAATTCAACTGGTAATAAAAGTTCTCTGCAATCAGTTCACATGGTTTCCACAGAGCTACTCAATGACCATGCCACAACACAGAACTGTCAGCAGGATCGCACCTCACTCCATAGAAGAATTATGGCACACGCTGTATTTTAAAGTTAATTAGAAGGAACCGTTCAAGCAGTTTTGCTTCTCAAGGTGACAGATTTTTCTCTGAAATTACTCCAGCAGACTCTTCATAACATAGAATTAAATCAGATGCTGTTACAAACAGTGCATATAAAAAACTTCAATAAAAAACTTTTTATCAAGTATGATTGATTTTAGGGAAACATAGTTTATCTTTTACGAAATTCCTACAGGAAGTGTGCAGCAAAATGCATGACTTAGCACTATTTCCCTTACTGTTTATTTTAACTTGTCACAGAGATGCTACATTTATCATTTATTTACTTGGACACCTTGTTTGCAACCAACTTGTAAGCACTGCTTTTCATGTTCAATTACAACACTAATTAAGAAATATTTTCCAAGTTAGTCAAATAATTTGCCATCAATGTCACCTACATGATCAAATGCCTAAACTGTGCTTAAAATGCATTCCTAGATTATTTAATTTCTAAAGTAGTGCCTCATTGCAAAGATTTGTTTTCACTTGTATTTCCTCCAGTCCCTATAGACAGATCTCAATAAATTTGAGCTTTTACCATATTTCAGAAGACCAGCACAACATCCTTATAGGATACTCTTCTAAAGGCTAAGCTATTCTATTTTGTATTTGGGTTTTTTTCCCCCCCTTCTTTTTCAATTAATCTTTTATGGGTGCAAAACCCATATTACATATCCTTACACTGAAGGAGATAAGGTTTGCTTCCGAGTTGACCTTTACGACAATGTATGGACTCAGTGGACCTACTTCTAATTTATAGGAACAGATGGACATCAAGACCCCTCATTTTTAGCATTTGAATGGTTCCTGCTGCCTGTTTGCTCTCTAAACTGCAGCACCAACCTGGGCAATGATGTAGTTAGGCACTCATTAAAACAACAAAAACAAACAAACAAAATGGAAAACAAACAAACAAAAAAGAAAATCTAATAGTATCCAACCTCGACAAGCATCTTCTGGTATGTCTACACATCAAGGCAAATTGCATTTGAAATCAGAGATACACAAGGGAAAGAGCACAGCCAAGCCCAGAAGAAGAAAGAGAGCTATTGAATCATTCATGATACTGACACACTATAAACAAATTAATCCAAACTCAAAAGTCCATGAAAAATAAATAAAGAAATTAACTAATGGCATAAATACTTTGATTTAATACATAGGACTGCTGCCAGCAGTAACCATTTTATTTATGACTCACACACTTGTTTTAAATTAAGGCTGATAATTAGATGTTCACCTACCGAATCATTTGCTGCTAGTGCGAGGGCTATATTTACTGCAAGAAAAAGGAAGAAAAAAAAAGATTAAATGCAATAGAACTGAAGTCCTATATGTTTAGATACTACAGTTTCTTATAGAAAATACTATAAATTCTGTGCATCGTATTTTTAACAACTCATCTCTTTGTGCACAGCTCTGTGCACCTCTGTAGTATTATTAGTTTCAGTAGCAGCTGCACTCACTTCTCCATCAGGGCTTCCTAACAGGCAACCAAACTGATGCTAATCAGTAAAAATGTCAGCTCTAAGTTTTCAAGGGACATTGCAAAATAAAAACACAGTATTTTGCTCAAGAAAAAATAAATAGGCATCTTGAAGACTTTCCTTAATATCTTCTAAAAAATACAGACAGCATAACATGAAAATAAAGCAGCCCTACTGTAATTATCCTTACCACTCTCCAGTCAACTTTAAAACTAGAGATTAATTACTGCACTAAACTGTTAAAGCACACTGACAAGAAACAGGCACACATCTTTTGATTTCTTGTGATATGCTATAAAACATATTTTCTGGAAGAAAGCATAMATGTATGCATTTTGCTTGTTTTTTATATTATAGAAGTCTCATCTACCTTGATAGAATCTCCAGTAATTATTAAAAAAAAAAAGGGAAATGCACTTAAGACAGTTGTCAGTTTAAAACTTCTGCTTATCTGCCAATACTTACTTTACTGTAGGGAAAAAAATGCTATCTTTTAATGGTTTACCAGCTTCAGCTATGTCAGAAAGCCTCCTAGGAACTTCAGCACAACCAAACCATGGATGTTATCTTCTCAACCATAATGTCAAGAAGAAAAAAAGACTGACTGAGTAAACCTTACACCTTCTTTACACATAGCTGTATCTCAGTATTGAGGGCCTTATAAAAAACATAAGCAGCAGCCAACCTTGATCTACCAGAAAACAGCACAAAGGTACTGAAGAGCTGGGTCCCAGGTGAGATTAATAAGGCAAATAGGGGTCACACAGCCCTCCCTTAAAATAAATAAATAAATAAATAAATAAAAACCCACAGGCTGCTCACTCCTAAGCTAATAAAATGCACAGATTTTATTTTTTGTTTCCAGTCTAAACAGACGCCTCGCTCTCTTAACCCAAAGAGGGGAGACTTCCTTGATCCTCTGAAGCTCTGAGATAAAGTTACAATCACAGATAAGCAAGAAAATGAGCAAACTAGGAATAAGTAGCAGTCATACTAATAACAAAACTACAGTCTATCTTTATAAGGGCAGAAGAGGCAAGTTATTCCATGTATTGTCTTAAAGCTACTTTATATGCCTTTTCACTACATAATTGTTTGTGAAAATTATAGTATGATCCATAGTACTTCCTGCAATAAATGTGGCTGGATATTTAGCTTTGTATCTAGCTGGACATCCAATATTACCATCTCATTCTTGCACTTAGTTATTTTTGTATTACAGGCAGCTTAGAGGTCCAGCACAGGATCTAAGCTAATCATGAATATTCATGTTGGCCCTAACGTGCAAGATCCCATGTAAACTGGAGCACAGGAGAGGCAACTTCTGGATATATTCCAGAAGTTGCAATAAGCTCAACTCAAGCAGATTTAGAAGCAGAACAACCCATTTAGAAACAGAACAACCCATTTCTGATTGCCTCTCAGAATATCTTCACCTATGAAGAATGCAAAAAAGACATGATGTTGGCTGTGAAAGAGAACCATGAAATAATTTTATTGTCACAAAAGCCCAGACTTGCAGACAGGCTAGTCTGGTAAATAGATGGATTTTGGCCAATGCTTTAAAAAGGTGAGTTTCAACAACTGTATAGCCCTGCCTCTAATACAAGTAAGTGATGAGCAAAAATAGAAAACAAATAATAATAATAAAAACCATAGTTAACATGGCTGTCATACACTTGGCCATGTATTGACTTCATCTTCTTCAGCCTGTGGGATTAACAAAATGCAGGTAAGAACATCAGCTACTGAGTTTATACCAATTCCACTGAGAGGAATAAAATAAAAAGCACACCTATCCAAGTGGGCTGTGAAATAAAGCTTTAAACCTTTTAAGTTTACACACTACAGCATAACAGAACTCACGGAATCATCTGATAGGTTTCATTGCTTCCAGCTGAATGAAATTCAAAAAAAAAAAAAAACAAATGAGCACAAAAATACTCAGATATGTATTAAAAACCAACAGAAGTACAAGGGGCTGCATGAAAAAGTCCTACCTGCTGTTGTTGATTTTCCAACTCCACCTTTCCCAGAAGCCAAAACCAATATCTGCTTAACTCCTTCTATTGGTTTTTGCTTTGGAAGGCCACGGGACTGGATTTGGGCACGTTTGTCTCTTAGAATTTCATCTCTGGAGCCTGAGGACTAATAATAATTGGAAAAAAAAAAAAAAAGAGAGAGAGAGAAAGAGAAAAATAAGTGCATACGCACCAAACTGCATTTCAACAGCAATACAAAACTGCAGTTCTCACAAAGGAAACTGACCGTCATGAAGCACCCCATGCTCTGAAGGATGGGCATTACTGCTCCCAAACCCCTCCSGTATCCAGGATGTCCTTACAAGCACAATGGGAACCAGGTTCCCTATCATGTTCAAGCAAGCTTGAAAGAAGGAGGCCTGCTTCAAGTTACCCTAGGGACATTTTCATTAGCAGCAAAACAGTTATATATGGCATATCTTAATCCTTTACAAAGAAAGAGTTTKCATTCAAATACAGGAAATAAATGGAGATTCTTAAGAGCAGGCTTTGGATTATTTGATTTTTCAGGACTCTCATTGCAATCGTTACTCTTGGAAACTTCCCCCCACTGCTTCTCCCCAGAGGGGGCCAGACCGCCCCGCACCAGCCGCTCCGCCGAGCGCTGCTGCAGCGCCCCGAGCTCCCATCGCCCGTGCGTGCCCGGGCACGCGGCGCTGGCAACACAGACCATCAAGCCCAGAGCCGCTAGTACCTGACCCGATGACTAAAAAGGCCATAAAGAGGCACCGAGGAGCTTTTCACGTTAGAGTTAGCCCAAGCCAAACGCCGCAGGGAGCTAGCAGCACGAAAGCCGAGGGCMAAGCCGGGCAGCGCCCCGCGCTCCCCGCAGCAGCGCCGGCTTCGGGAGCGGCGGCTCGCGGGGCAGCTCTGCCTCGGGGGGCTCCCATGGACTAGAGCAGCAGAGCTGCCCCTCTGCGACACGACTCGCAGCCTAAGCGGGCAGCGGCCGCGTCTGCRCGGGCAGCGTCCCCTCCCGTCCCGCTCGCTGCTCCGGCACAAGCGGCGCGGGCGCGGGCTGAACCGCCGGGGACGCAGCCCCCTCGCGGGCCGCTTGCACAGCGCGCTCTGCCGCCCAGCGCCCGCCCGACGCGCGCCGCGACCCGGCGCTGCTGCCGCGGTCCCGGCTCGCTCCGCTCCGCAGCGCCCCGCGCTGACTCACCGAGGCGGCGGAGGCGGCGGGACGGCGGCCGGCGCGCAGCGCCCAGCGCCACGCGAGCGCCCGCATGGCCGCGCTCAGATGGCGCGCTCGGATGGCGCCGCGGCGCCTCGTCCCGCCCCCTGCGCCGCCGCCGCGCGGGCCTGGCGCTCGCAGCGGCCGCGGGGCCTGCGCGGGAGCCCGAACGGAGCCCGAGCGCCGCGGGGCGGCGGCGGGGCCGGGCGGCCTGCCCGGGGGTGCAGCTTGCGGCTGGGCCCGGGAGCCTCCCCGGCAGCGCTGCGCTACCCCGTCACTGCGTGGAGCAGGGCCAGGCTCCTGGGTTTGTTCTGTTCTTAATATCAGTACTAAAGCACTGAGGATTGCTCTGCTTCTCCCTGTAGAGGCTTTATCAAAAGCACCCTTCTGTTCCCTATGTCTTGTGCTGAAAGAAACACGTTCAAGATACACATCACCCACCCTGCTGCSACACTTGCAGCCCGTCGCGGGAGGAAATGGGCTCCGTTGACATGATCTGCGCTTGACAGGTCCATGGATAGTCCRCAGTTGTCTTGGAAGCAGCGCAGAGGCAGTTCAGGCGTCCGCGGTCTCAGGCCACTGGTTTGCAAAGATCCAGTACAGTGTGCGTAGTGTCCTGGTGTTGATAGCAGCTGTGATACATAACAAACCAGGGGATTCTACATCAGCTTAAAATGTTATTATAATAAACATTACCTCTTGTTCTCACTTGGCAGTTTTCACCACTACTTTAAATGTCATTTTTGTCTTGTATTATTAGAAGAGCTCAATTAATCATTTTGTTAAAAAAGAGGATTGTGAAGGGCCTGTTCCAGGGCTCAGCTGTCACAGAGAAATTACAAAGATTAAAACCACATTTTTTTTTGCTATGCTTTAACTGGTTCTCACTCAAGCTGTCATTTTTGCCCTGACCATTGAAGCCTGTTTTGCGTTCCCAGCATGGACACAATGAAGAGGTCAAACACTTTCCCAGGAATTCACCCTTCTGCCAAACCGCGGTACAAAAGAATACTGAAAACTAATGAGCCACTTAGTATTGAACTCCAGTATGGATGTGCCTCAAGGGTCTTTTTCCACTACCCCAAGAAACTGTGTTACCTTTTTCATGCCAGAAATTTGCATAATTGGTTTTCCTACCTGGAGTAGTTGGAGACAGTGCTAAGTGAAAATAGTATTCATATCACAGAAATTTAACAGGTAACGCACTGCTAGGCATACCGTTTTGCTATCCGTCACTATAAAGTCTATGCGAGGAAAAAAGTGGGCCAAAGAGTTTCCCTGTGCATGTTCTGGGAGAAGCTCCAACGGTGACCGGAATGAACCTCCCAACCTTCAGCTCATCTAGTTTTTTTTTAAGTTGATCTAACACAAAATAGAACAATTTTTTAGACAGGTAAGCTGAGGGAGTTTTCCAAAGGTCATGTGACCTACACCGCCACTGAAGAAAGAACAATATTCCATATTTTCACTTTAATTATTTATTTTAGCACTGTTTTGGACATAAGAGGTATGGGAGATGATACGGCAGCAGGATGCAGTGAATATGGCAAAGACTTCAAAGTCAAGAAAACAAATTCCTGAATTTGCAACTAATGTGATGTATTTGTGCATTTTTAGCATGTGCACAAATACTGCAGTCTTTATAAGGTGTACTTAGCTTTGAAATCTTTCTATGTAAAGTTTGCCAACTACATATATATTAAAAGCAGAGGAAATAAGTAAAATCTCCAGGAGGCAAATGTCAAATCCTCACAGTTTTTAGCCTTCTTCTATGCAGTACCAAACACAAACACTGTGCATATTATAAAAAACAGATGCCATCACAGCTATTGCTGGCACTTCCTTTCTTCCTTTTGTTCTAATTTTTTCCCTTTGTTCACAACTATGTTAATAGTCTTTTAAATGACTGCGTCACTCGAGGAATGCTGGAACAGATTTTTTTTCCTTGCCCAATGAGTAATTGAGTATGTTCATTAGGCTAAACTTTTCTAATATGGAACTAGGCACAAAGAGCCAGGCCTTTCATTTCTGAATGGCCTGGGAGCCAAAAGGATCCTTCTGCAAAAATTGTTTGCTACCCATGAGAAATTCATAAATTGAACTTCAATCAGGTACAGATATTGAAAACAAATGGGCCAGAGAGGTAGTGTGTATAAACCTTTTTATTTCTATTCCTTGTCATTTGACCTTTCTTTAAGTGCTTACTTTGATATTTTGTGTTTGTTTTAGCTCAAAAGCATTGTGAATTTCTTTGGGAAGCCCACAGCAAAATGTGGGTAGATCAGTGTCAAAGCTCTTGCTAATTTAGGTCCCATCGAAAGGTCTATTATTATCTCAGAAGTGTGAGATGTATTTTTGAAATGAGGTATATATCATTAAAGTAATACTAAATATGAAATGAGAAGTGTAAATGCGATATGAAAACAAAGGTAAAAGTCACATAGTTCTGTAAAGAAAACCCAAATTATAACAAACAGGAAATAGACAGCCAGATTTCAACTCCCATAGCCACATAAATTGGAACCTTTTTTTCCTGAGAATTCCCTTGAAGTCAGTAAGATTTGTTTTTAAAAGGAGGAACTTTAGTCTCTTAGAATTAAAATTTAGTCATTGGAAAGTGATTACATCTGCTCTGCAATAAAGCGATCACTTTCAAAATACCTTCACTATTAGTACAGGAATATTTTGATGACAGTTTGAGAGAACAGTATTCTGACACCTCTAGTAGCTGTAAATACACTTCTGTGGATTATACGCTTTCTTTAATCACTTTTAGCTTCATTATTTAAATACCCATATTTAAAATAAAGGTTTAAATTGTTTGCTCCAGATGTAATTATAGTTTACATACAGTGATAGATTAAGAATCCAGAAAAATTAACCCCAAAATTAATTGGAATATTACTAGCAGAGCACAGTCCTTATTGAAACTAATAATTTCTCTATCTTTCAGAACAATCCCCTCTAGACTTTTCAACAATCACTTTTCAACTAATTCAACAAAATGGAAAACACAATATTTAATTTTTATGCAAATTCCTAACGTTTTCAGTATAAGGGAACATTTTGAAGACTTTAAATTTTTAGTCAGTCTTGACACTAACATGATAGAAATATAATTGATTTTTGTCTGAAATTAGATTGTCTTCTGTGTAAATGTATTCTCCCTCTGCCCAAAATCAATTAATGGCATCCTGCTATATCTAAAAGTGATTTGCTGCCAAATCACTACAAAATCTAAAAATGAATTAGCATTTGAAAAATGATTTAGTAGATAATCAAGTTGATTTGTGTAGTGTAGGAAATAAGCAGCTAAAAAAAGAGTATATAATCAAGACTGTAAAAGTTTTCAAGGCTGACAGACTCTATGTTTCCATYGTAATTTCTGGATGTCTAAATAGTGCTATACTAATGCTATAATCAGTTAAGGACAGGGCTAATATCGCAAATTCTTATTCATGTAGGCCATCCATTTATGCCATAATTTTAACTACCAATCATATTAAAGAAATACTAAGGCATCAGTTGTAAATATAAACTGTAAAATAACCTCCAAAATGAAGGGCTCACTTCAGCTTCATGGGCCTGTAATCTGTGGCCACAGAGGTCACCTCCCAGAACATGAAGATGTGACATGGAGATGGTTGGTTCAAGTTCTTTACCTAATTAGTCAGCCCAGCTGTGGCACATCTAGGTTAAAAAGGAGTAAAATTTTGCCTTTTTGCCTTTTCTTTTTTTTTTTTTTTTGCATATAGGCATGATTATTTTATTCATAAAGAAAGTAAGTCTTAGATATGTTTTAGGCCAGTTAGCAGAGTTCCAGTGGTAGAAATTAAGACTGATGGTGTGCAATAAAGAAAATAAAGATGAATACATTGAAGTGTCAGATAATGAAAAATATTGCAATTTATTACTGTAAGATACAATAGCCTAAAAAAAAAAAAAAAAAAGCCATCTCTATGATTCTATTATAAACCTCACAAACTCTGCCTTCCCTTCAGCTTCAGACTGCTGGAGAGCAAGGAGGACACCGGAGGTTCCTGCATTCCCAATTTCCCATGCTATCTTAAGCCAGAACAGTTATTCCCAAGCCTTAGTTTGTAGCTAAGCCTAATGTACAAACAAACTGTTAAACCCCTGTGCTCTCTGTGTTGTTATGGAAGAAGGCCTTGCTGCTGTGTCCYCATTTCTAAGCCTCGGGCTTATTGCTGTCATCTCCCAGCTCAGCCCTCTCCCCTCTGAGCGTGGCTGCTGCCTCCCTGATCCGCAGCTCTCTGACCGAGCGACGGCAGCTCCGGAGCCCCTCTCAAGCTCTCTCACATTCCCCTGTGGGGCTAAGAATGAGAGACAAACCAGATCTTGCTATTAAAAGAAAAAAAAAAAAAAAGAAAGAAAGAAAGAACAAGCCAAAACACCTACTGCTAAATGTTTTTTGCTTTTATTTTTGCTATACTCCACATGTAAGCCAAAGCAACTTTAAGATTCATCTACTTAACATTGAGACACTTATTGCAGCCCTGTGCAGGGCGAAGGCTTGGCAAAGCTTGTGCACATGGGCTCTGTGTCACACCCCAGGGAAAGAGCCGTATCACTCAGGCATATCTCAAAATCATTCAAGTAGGGAATTTTAAGCATAAGAGGAAAGAACTGCAGATACGTATGAGGACAGTCCTTATATCTTATAATATTGGCTCTGTTTTACTCATCAGAGTTTATCACTGTTTTTTCCCACAATCACCTACATAAYTGATGGCAAGGCACTTATAACCACTCATTCCAAAGCAAATTCAAATTCCAAAGCCCAAGGGATTTTAACAGATTCTGATTTCAAATACCCATCAAAACGAAGTCAAGTTTAGCTGTGGTTTCATAAGGAATGTTACTTTAAGAAGAAGAATCTTGTCCTTTGTATACCTCAGAATTTGAAATTGTAACATATCAACAAGCACACAAAAAGAAACATTAATAATATATCTGGCTATTATCAAAATTTTCAGTAAACGTAAGAACGCAAGAATAACTTCTGCCTCTGGAACGACTAGAAAGCATTGCCAAACCTTAAACTGAGAAGGAAATTATGTTCTTTTAATCATATTTTGCTAAATGAGGAGGAAAGTTTTGTAGAATTGAGCCTAATTTTGTATATTTGCTTTTATGTGGGCATTCTAATCAATATAGTCTTTCACAGTCAAGAGATAGAAAACCATATTTAAATTATAGGTAGATTCTTCTAAAGTCAGTCCTAGTCCTTCTAGTTAATATTGCTTACTACAGTAACAGTCACATCATGGTGAAGATGCAGCTGATATTACAGCAATTTTTTCAGCCTTCAGCAAGTGGTGCAGAAAATGAAGAGATTTATTTTGTTGAATATGCCCTTCAGTAACAGCACCACATAATTTTTCCTTGGATATTTGACATATAAATATTCCTTGCATGAATGGAACCAACTCTAATTAACCTTATTTCTCTAGTTAGAAGAAAAGAATGAAGCTTTGAATAAAATAAAAAAGTTTTCCTATTCCTTTCCAGATGTTTTACAAACATTGAAGGAAAATTGGAATTTTCTTGTATATTTCTTTTATTGCAGTAATGGAGATCAATTGTCATGATAAAGAATCCTAAGAAATATAGAACAAAAAGATGGTCTCTGCCCTAAAAGCTTCAGTAAACCATTTGACTGTTCTGAGTCATAATGGCATTCAGTCACAATTGCATTTTCTAAAATAATTGTAATTCTGCTGTTCATTTATTTTTCTCAGTAATGAATATGTGTTTTACAGAAAGGATTTTTATTGACATTAGAATCTTGAACCTAAATAAGTTTGTACAACAAATTAATCTTATTTGAACAATGGGGCTGACTGGAACATTACCCTAACTTTGAAGGTTTATTTTTATATATTTGGAATTTATTTTAAACAATATGATTCATGTTCCTAACCAGATCAGTTTTGCTTTTTGATCATTAAATACTTCTAATACTTTAGCAGTGTGAGGTATCTCAAAAAGGCACTGGCACAGTGATGCCAGCAATCATCTGTCCCAGGTTGTTTCAGCGGGCATCGTTTCAGGACCAATCTCAGCTGAAAATAAGCATGACCCAAGAATAGTTTTTGTGTGCACGCACCCTGTTTGAAGCTCAGTTGTGTAACAATACGAGGCACTCTGTGGAGACAGGGCAGCCAGTTCTTGAAATGCTGCCTGACCCTAACTAAGCCACAGCCMTGATAGAAAGTAACACTTCTGCAAGGTTTTGCATTGAGCTCAGGTGCTATTATGCTTAAGTACAAAATATAGACACACTGTTTCTCATTTTTAATTATGCTCACATCCTTTAAAGTAAAAAGTTAGGTTTCTTTAGGCAGTATAGAGCCAACCTACATTTCTAGCATAGCAAGTAAAATCAGGCATGTTTTTAATATCAGGCATGCCTCTTTTCTCTTCTATAAGAACCTTAGACCAAGGAAAGTATAGCGTAAGCTACAGCACCTTTGGAATTCTTTTAACTTATGAAAGAAACTGAGCAAGTTCCTGTTGGTTCACAAAATAAATCGTTGTTTCCTTTCCCATCTCAGTTCCTTGAATATAAAGAGGGATATGAACTTGATGCCTTCCTGCAAYAAAGAGAAGTTAGGTTTCTCATTGCAATCTACACAGTCATAACTGTCTTGCTAGTGAACCTTTCGTAAAAGCTCTTGCACTTCAGGTCTTGATACTAGGTCCAAGAAAAAAAACATTCTATCACAGAAATAAATGGAATTTACATTCTTCTAAATATTACCACTAAAGAATTGTACTTTACCTTTTAAAATACCAATTTAATTGAACTCTGAAATTAAGAAATATATATAACAGGAAATACTGCATATTATATATATGCACTATATGTACAAAAAATATATATGCACAGGAAATAGTGGCACTATTGACAAAAAATACAAGTTGTTCTGGCCCTGGGTAATTGTTGAATCCAGACCTTGGCCTATTAGCTCACACTTAGGACTTATGAAAGCCAGTAGAGAAAGGAGGTTTTCACTGACTTCAGTCTTCCTAGCCAATCTCTGTCTTGCTCTTCCACTTACTCAATTTAAATAGATAACAGTCACAGATAACTAGTATTTAAAAAATTGCAGCATCAGTTATTTTATTTCCTTCATTTAGTTACATTAGATACATTCACATTCACTCTACGTGATAGTTTCTTAGTGTTAATCATCAGAAATTGTACTAGATATTAAATCAAGCATTTTACTTTTTAATTTTCTTCTCTAATATCTATATCCAGATTCAATGCTAGAACACAGATAGTACCAAAACAGCCCTCTTTTATTACGGAGGATATCACTGTTCGTAGCATTCTGTCTATAACAATACTTATATCTCCTTCTTCTGAGTTGCCTTCCAGATGTAGCAAGCAATATCCTCTGATATTATCTTTTGAATTACGTTATGCAATCTGACCTTTCAGTGTGGAGCATATTTCTTCCTTTCTTTTCTAATAATGTTGCAGAAATAGTATTTCCCCTAGAGACTGGCTTCCACTTATTCAGTTGATCTGTACATGGTGAGACACCACCTGAACATACTTCAGATCTACAATCACGACACGTGAATTAGACCAATACTAGACTAGTAAAAAGAAAGGCTACGACAATCACGGAAATTAAAACATATATATTATATATGTTTTAATTATATAAGATTGTATTATTATATATATAACATTATATTATTAATATAATATAATTATATAACYATAATATAATTATATAATTATATATTATATTAATATYATATATAATATTAATATATTTMATTATATAACATTATATGTTTATGTAAATAATATATYCATGTAAATATATGAGGGCTCAGACCATATAGTTTGGAGAGAGCGAATGAAGGACAGAGATAGAGAACCAGGTATTAAAGCGTGTAGTCTGGGCATTACTCATTTTGACCACTCAGAGCAATGCTGCCTGGAACATTCACCACCATTAGGTGGTGAGGAAAGCAACCTAACTAGTGCCAAGTGATGCTCTTACGAACAGAACTAGGTGAACTGATTGCYGACAACAGCAGGATAAAGATGATTTTGCAGTAGCTTCTGTGGCGCCTCGCTCACCTTGCGGTGACTGAACTGAGACATTCTCATCATGAGGACGCGCAGCCGTCCCTGTGCAGCCTGAACCGTGTGGGAACCCCCGGCCTGTGRAGCATCTCATGCTGAACTCTCAGCTTTTCTTCAGATTTTTATGCCTTAAACACTTTTCGCTGTTCTCCCCCTAGTGGAAGAGATCCAGACAGAAAAGGGAGAGATGAAGCAAAGCAACATCGTGCCACTGCACTCCAGAGCAGCCCCTTTTCCTCGTAATATGAGGAGAGGAAATGATGAGACCYCCATGTGGTCTACTTCGCCATCATATAGAGTCACGTTGCACTCGAAAGAGAGAAAATGAAGGTCCTGGCCATGTGTGATAAGTAACGATCCTACAGTCTTTTTTGCATAAGCAAAACAAGCAAGAGTATTATCCTGGAGAATTGGTTAGAGTGAAAAAATCTGTCTGCCTAAACTCTGCCTGTGGTCCCTRTTGGAATTTCTTTTCATTTCACTTCTCAACTCCTATGATGTTGCTATGTACATAGTGTACTATGTACACTCCCCATTTGGCTGAAGGGAGCAACACTTTTTTGACAGTCTGATATATGTTACCCAAACTTTGCTATTACTGCCAAAACGCACAGCATTTTTTTCCTATGGTGCAAGGCCTTTCCAGAAAACTAGAAGACTTGCTTGTGATATATATAGATTACATGGATTATATGGATATCCTGATTTAATTGTAAAAAATAATGTCACATATCCCTCACTGTCTTTTGTGACATTCAGACATCACTTCCTCCCAAAATGACAACCATCAGTGTCTCGAACTTGCCTCCTTGGCACCAGCAGTACTACACAGAAAAGGCAAGTTACATGGGAATGTATTGCCTAATGATCCCGAGGGACAGAACTACTTAAAAACTGATAGAACTGATAGTTCCTGGCTCAGCAACTTCTACCAGTTACTTCTGTGCCCTTTCACATTCCCTGGGGATTCCTTTTTGGCACTGGCACTGCATGGCACAGGAGAGCCCATGTCGAATTATTAAAACTCTCTCCCTGTCCAAAGCAGGGTGTTACMGTGCAACCTGCCTCCTGAGAATGGCCCACATGAACACCTGAACCAGGACCAAAAATTGTTCATTAAGTATGAGTTAGCCCCAGCCTAAAGCATGCCAGCAACTGTTCAAAGCAAGGATGAGTGAGGTACAGTGTCCAAGAATATTTCCTGCCCTCGCACACATGTAGCGTAGACGCTGACTTGAAGGTCAGCTGAGTCATTCTCCAGCCTCCAGCAAGTATTTCTGTTTTCTATAATGTGAACTTAGACACTGTCATATGTGTTGGACTTGTAAATACCAAAATGTGGTCATACTAGTCTGGACACAAATCCCACTGAGATTGTCACAGGACAATTATATTTTGMCATATGTCAACAAGAAAAGCAGGGATAGATTAAAAATCTTTAATTCATGTCAAAGCATCCCAAGTTGCAAAGTAATTATTTTACCCAGTTATTTGTAAATATGGAAATCTCCAGCATTTATAAAACGTTATCTATGAAATAAAAAGGCTTTTTAAGAAATTGTGATAACAAATATCCCTTTTCCATTTTTAAGAACATAAAATATTGAAGATAAAGTATATTCTTACACTGCGTAGCAGCTACTTAGCATCAATTGTAAAAGAAAGAAAATGTGACCCATTGGTAGCTTTAAAGATCAAAGATTATGTGGAAATTGTCCTTTTCATCATTTCCGTGCTTCTAAGGTATCAAATGGTAAAGAAATCACCTCATCACAAATGAGCTGAAAAACATGCACTGAAAAATCTATGCTTTTAGGAAGTGTGAAAATTAAATATTAAAAAACAATTCTTGACACTGAAGGCTCTTTGAAATGTGTTAAGCCACACTGGAAGTCTTAGCAGGAAGCCACATTATTTGTTGACATGCGGCCTATTATCTTATTTGACTCAATGAATATTCATTAGAATTTACAGTTTTCTATTATTTAGCTCACTGCATTAAATGTCTGCTTTTTTTTTCACAAATCCTGGGGGGAAACAAAATCACCTGCTACTTTTGTTGGTTAAAACATGAAAGAATTATGTGTAATATTTTATTAGCTAAGACAAACTATCAAAAACTAAAGGCTGACTGTAAATAAAATTCCTCCAGTTGCTACAGCAACTGATTTGTTCCTTTCCAATGAGCTCCCAAAATATAATTGTAATTGTAAGACAAGACTATAGACCAACATTATCGTACCTTTATATGATGCTGTGTTATGGCAAAATGAGATACTTGTTTATATTATAATGCCATGATTTCTACATCAAAATGTCATGAGGGAAATAAATTTCAAAAGTTGTCAACCCTGCTTGGCTCACAGAAATTTGGCAAGCTTGTTGAACTGTGCAGCAAAAAAAGGTTGCTGTATTCTGGGAACAGCATTTCCAGCAGCTGATAAATGACAGACCAGCCACATAATTAGGGCCTCTTCAGACTTTACTCAGTTTTATCATGATGCACGGCACTTGGGATGACTTCAGAGGTTTGCTATTCAGAGAATTTCCTAATGACCTATCATTCGTGTGCATCCTTTCCTGACTAGCTAAATATGAGTATGCCTAAGGGGGGAAAAAAATGATAGGAACCGTGGCTCAAGGTGAAAGCTTTTGGCCTTAAGCTGTGGTAACAGTTTTATTTTGAAAGTCATCTATATAAAAGCAAAAAAAAGGTGACATGTAGCCTGATTATGCCTGCACACTCAACAGTGACTGCAGGCGGAGTCCTTCAGATACATAAAGAATAATAAATGACCCTTCAGAGTGTTTGTCAAAAGACTGAAAAGAGCCACATCTCAATTCTTGTATATTTTTTAATAATAATGTGAGGCTTTATACCAATACTCTGAAAATTTTACATATGGCAACTATTRAAAACATGGAGAATTCAGTTCCTATGAGACAGTCACACATTTGTCTAAAGCAATGGCACCACATTATCACCAAAATTTCTCATTAAAACAACTGAAACAAACATGGTTAACTTACGAGAGCACACCTGCSTAGGACCAATCACTATTGCAAAGATGTCTATGAGGGGAAGAGAGATGGAATGTAGCAACACYCAGGGAGAAAACAAAATATGATTCCTTTATATAGCAGAGAGAAGACAGAAGAGATAGAAGACAGCACCTTTGACTACCCAGGGCTGTGGAGCCTGCACAGCTTCAACGTGTGATGGAGCCATTTGGGTCTCCACTGAAGCAGCCTTCAAGTAGGTTGCATGAAGAGGTGTTACTGCGCTCCCTGCATGAAGAAGTGTTACTGTCTGCTCCAGGACTCCTCTAAATACCTCCCTGTTGGGAGGGATTCACTTTATAATCCTCATCTGGGTCAGTGAAGCACAGGCCTGGTTCAGTGGCTTGCAGCAGAGCAGAAGTGCTGCTGACCAGGTTGCCACAACTGGGCCAGCAGTTCTGTGCAGCTGCAGGATCAGCAGCTCTGCATGCGGACACAGGAGGCTGAAGCTGAMCGTTACTGGTGAAGTCTGACTTGAGAGGGCACCCCAAGCTTGGCTGGTGGTAATTGTCCCATTATCTGATTGTTAACTGCTCATATTCCTCCCCATTTGCTCAGGGCCCTGGTTTTGGTAAAGCTAGCCTTTTGTGTCCAGGTGGATGCTTATCCCTTCGGTACTGGAGRAGTCTTTGGCACCATACTCCTCACTGCTTCAAGTCCATGGTGTCACGATGTGGTGCTCTCCTACATCCAAGTGGTTTCCATGACCTGTACAGCCAGATTCCAGGCTCTGAAAAGACACTGAATGCACTTGCAGGAATCAGTCTGATCTGGCAATGTCATTTCTATATCACAGCAAAAATCCTGCAGACCTCTGAATGCCTCCATTAGGAGTCACTTTGGATGGTTCTGTATGACATATAATACATATTCCAGACCCGCAGAATTGAGTTTTGTTGAAACTTAAGGGCTGGGTCTGCACAGGACAAATTGAGGTCTATAACTTATTTATCAGCTTGGGTGTGTGAAAAAAATATATTTTACTGCTTCTGACTAGGGCAAGTGTTATGATTAGCCCTTTGGCACATGCTTTAAGAAGGCTACTCCACTGGTCTGTGTCCCACTCCGATGGAATCAACATAAGTACTTTTAACATTAGTGGCAGTTACACAAATGTTTGGTACAGCTGACACCCAAGCAGCGAAAAGCACAATAGYTTAATGTCACAGTCAAATGAACATGTTTGACACCTGTAGCTAAAGAAACTGGATTAATGGTGTTCTTATTTCCTTTCAGCAACTGCGGTAAGAAAGCAGATTGAGTGTCTTTATCTAGCTACCATTTTCTCCAATAGAGGCAAATTTCTGCTTCTCACTTAGGAAAGCTCTAATTGTACCTGACACAGCCTTCACACTGAATACATTATTTGGTTTAGAAATTTAATTAAAATTTGATTACTCTAATTTAACCCATATCAGTATCTATTTTGTAACTGTATGAAAGACTAAACAGAACTCTAATCTATTTTTAATGGAGTAATGTATTTAGTTTTTGCTGTATATTAGAAGTATGCATAAAAATCAACTATTTGCATCATAGGATTGCTGTGATACAAAAGGTATAGCGGTCTGCACTGGAAACAGAATCCTGCCATACATGGGGCCAGGAAATGGGCACTGCAGGGAGAGCTGAAGAGGTACCAACCCTGTGACCCCAAAAGCAAGCCTAAAGAAGTCAGGAGTGCTTAGAGATACACAGCAAACAGGAAAGATAAAATGCCACATCGGCCCTGCTTCCCTGTCATTGCCCCCCAGTTGGCAATGTCTGCTTCTCTGGTAKGTTTACGCTGGCACTGTGCAATACTTGGTGTCTTCAAGTGAAAGGTTTGCTGCTCCATCTGGCTTCTGTTGAATGACTCATGGTAGGGAAATTCTTCATGCCYTCATCTCACTCTCCTTTTCTAAATACCTCTGGAAGAAGGAGGAGGMTGAGTGGGAGACAGACACATTTCTGACCTTAATGTTCTGAGAGTACTTTGAATAACTAAATACTAAATACAGTTATTAGAACGTGCCTATTATTTAGGCAATAAAATTATTGTAATAACAACACCTAATCCCTTCTACACACACATTTCTGTTCAGCAATTATTTTTTTCTCTTTCAGCTAATCAGCATCAATTCAGTACTAATCTAGTGATTCTGAGGCTGTAGAAAGAAGAAAAAAGCCTAATCAGTCCCGAACTAAACTGACAAACAGGCTGCAATAAATTGTCAAATATAGGAAGCCAGATTCCTCAGCACTATAGGTAAACGGGCAAGGAGTTCAAAACCAGGGAGCAAAAGGAGCATGGAAAAGACTAGCAATCAACAGAAAGCAAAGGGTTTGACTCAACTCAGGATATAAGGTGGCAAACACCTGTTCAAAAAAATGTCATTCTGAGCTGTCTGATGGCCGCTTCACCATCTCAGGCTAAAGGCATGTAGTATCTTTTCTTTTTCAAGGAGATTCGTATGTTGTATCACCATGGTCAAATAAATGTGTCATTCAAACTATAATCCCAGTTTACAGTGTTGATTTTTTAAAAAACACTTGTGATGGTGATGGGCAATTTTATTGCTGCACGTTCCCTTTTCCAGGTCATCTTTGACAATGAARAAGTCTTCTAAGAGCAGCCTGTACTGGCTAGCACTGCAGAGCCCCTCATTTCTGTCTCAGCTTTCTTAGCAATACCTGTRTCCTCCTGTGATTCTTCACTAAATGTTCCCAAGTGATTTAACAAAGTCCTTTCTCTTCCCCTATGTGTGTCCAGCGACACATCYTATCTCATTTTCTCTCTTAAAAGTGGGGCAAGACCAGAGTCCAGAGTTCCACACTGGACAATGGCAAAAATAATGTACATCTAATTTTACATCTACATTTACATCTAATTCTTGACACTGCACCCTTTCAGCTTCATCTGTCCCACAAGAAGTAATTTCACTAGGAAATAGTATAGTCTTACCTACTACCTGCTTTGTCTCTTTGCTGTCTAAGTGCTAGGCCGCAGTGTTGTGTATTGTTCCTTTTCAACAAAGATGAGGCTACCTAGGGGCACTCTCTTGATGGGATCACTGCTTGAAAAGCCTTTGATCAGGATTTCAGACACCAAAGACAAAGGAAGAACTTCTAAGATGAATCTTGCCTCTTGAGTTCCAGTCAGCCCCTCTCTCTGCCAAATGTCACCTAACACCAAACTTCAGTACTAACAACAGTAAAAAAAAATCCCTAGGGAAGGACTCAAGACCATTTGAGATTGT
The DNA here is from genome assembly GCF_003342845.1 of Nothoprocta perdicaria. Taxonomy (NCBI): domain Eukaryota; kingdom Metazoa; phylum Chordata; class Aves; order Tinamiformes; family Tinamidae; genus Nothoprocta; species Nothoprocta perdicaria. The sequence goes on along the minus strand of NW_020456087.1, from coordinate 5,401,761 downwards.
TTTGGTCCTAACAGAGCCCTRGCATTTCATCCTTTGATAAGCAGTAGAAACCGGAGTACCAGCAGAGACAGAGCTCCCAGCAGCCACCCCCCTCCTTCCTTAAGGAGACATTCCATTAAAAGTGCATAAAAAATGCATGACCATTCACACAAAGGAGCAGGAAGAGCACGGCCACTGACATGGGTAAGAAATGGTTCATACTGCCATCTGCCCCTCTTAAAGAGAAGTGATTTGAAAATAACCAGAGCTATCTTCTGGACACCAGTCACAAAATACCTTGTCTCTGCCACAAGGACAACAAGGAGAGGGATACAGGAAATAAATATTGTGGGACTGCTATTATGTCCAAATAAACATCAAAAGACCTGTAATATAATAACTGAAATGTATATTACAGATGCATATRGTATTATTTATCTGTCAGAAGGTTCTTTTCTGTATAAAGATCTAAAAAACAAATCAAAACTCCAGGCTAAGGTTTAARCAACAAATCTACCACCATTCCTGGCTTACAAAAGGGATCCTCTTCTTTCTATGTCCCAGCAAGGTTTAAGAAATGCAGATATGTAGAACTAGTTACYACTCAAATACTTAGGTAAATTTAAGGACAAAGATGCTTTCACAGGATTATATAGGAACAAATTGTTACGAGCCCTTAACGCTATGCTAAATTATTAGAATAAAATAAATTTGGTTTTCCAAGGAAAGTATGACATAACTACCTTGAGCATCCATAAATGAGCAGTGATGTCATACCAAATTCGGTGTATGCTGCTTAAAGGATTATCTGTTGAAACTTGCTTATGACTGAAGCTACTGCACCAAATTCCGGCGTAAATATTGGCACTGCCCCAAAAGAATTAATGAGCCCATACTTTATATTCTCCTTATACAATCTGCTCACAGACACTAGAATAATCAATTTTCCTTAAAAATAAATTTATAATCACCAATATATATGGGAAGAAAAGCCATTTTAAATGGATTTCTACCTCATTAAGCTCTTCCTAATGAGTCTAGGGATACAGTTTTAGAGTAAATGAACAGAAGGTATTTTATTTAAACTCAGTTAATTTTATTTAAAAACAGCTCATACTTAACAATACCCTACAGCTCACTAAAATGATTASTTCAGTCTCTCAGTTCACATACTAACCACCTACTGTGATTTCCTCTTCTTCCACAAAGGTTTGCTTTAGAGAGAGCAACTTCACAAAACACCCATGCAAAAAGGAATGATATTTTAAAACCACACCGGACAGGAGCTGTAGGACACTGTAGAAATGGCTAGTATTGAAAGCATATTGTTTCTTGCTCTTCTAGAAATAACTTCTATACTGAGGACGGGTAATATAATTTGGCTTCTGTCTAGTGCTGGAAAGTTTTCATCTCCTTATTWTTTTTTTTTTAACCTGGCTTTAAAAATAAAAGCTTCAATCTTCAAATTAATTTAGCAAGGCTGAATTCTGTATCAATCCATCCTTGCTTTGCTGAAGCCAATGTTATTTAAAACTTATATCTGTCAAAACTCTACAGACGGGAAGAAGGCACGTCTCCTAATTTAGGAACTGTTCAATGAATATCAGCATATGTAGCCAGAAATATGAAAGATGATAGAAGGAGCAGTTACAGTGCTTTAACTCTTCTTAATATCTGTGGAAGAGCATTTCAGAACTAGGCCCATTTTTTTTTTTTTTTTCAGATCTTAATTAAGAGGCTTGGCTATACAGATCTCTTTTCTTTACTACTTTCTTTTTTGTTCTCTCTGCAYGCTCTGAAGCAGTAGTATTGTTAAGAAGAAATTCTCCAGTATGATCAGTTCATCTTAGTAAAATCAAAAACAAGCATTAGATACACATACTTAAAAAAAAACAACTATTATTTTGTTTGCTAACTGCTTTTGTTTTCACACAGAAGCTGAACAGCATGTTTTACTTAGACCAAGCATGTAATATTTTGCCCACGGTAATAATTAATAAACAATATTTTATTTCTCTATTTCTCATCAAAAGAAGACACAAGCTCCTACAGCGGTAAGGCACTGTTAAGTTGTTCATGTACTCCAAAGGTGTATCCCTTGTATCTTTGCCTACCTGTCCCTCCTTAGAGGATAGCACTGACAGATCACAAACCCCAGCTTTCTTTTGCAAAGGCTACAGTATTGCTGATCTCCTCTTAKGCTAGCAGCAAGGACCCTCCTGCTTTCTTTACCCCTTATGTATCATACACGCTACTTTTAGGTATTTGCAAAGGAAACTCCTCAATTTCTGCAAATCCSATCTTTTCAAGTTCTTCCCTGAAGTTAAACAGCTGGTTTGTTGTGACCATGTTTTTCATGCAGACTTGTAATTGAGGTGTCTTCCCTTTGTGTCCCTCCATTTTGGTCACCCTGTAATCTGCAAGCTCCTTGAGTCAGACACTCCCTGTGCTGTAGGTCTACCAAGTAYCCGGCCTCTCCTAAACCTCACTGGGCACCTGCTGTTATTTAAATACATTAATAACCCGCAATAAGATGGRCACATGAGATCGCTTAGGAAATAAGCACATGGCATTGGTGCTTGTGGGCTTGGATCGCCTGCCTTCGGAAGTGAAAACAGACCCACTTTGACACCTAATCAATCCAGTGGGCGCAACCCTGTGTGTGCAGCGGTGCTCAGGGCCAGAGGAGATATATATGTATAATACACGTATGTGTGTGTATGTCTGTATGCACCCGTGGGTGTGGGCGGTCTCGCGCACCGCCTGAGGCGCGGGCGCGCAGGCAAGGGCGGCGCATCCCGCTGCCCCGGAAGGGCTGCGCGYGCGGCGGGCCGGGCGGCCATGGCGGCGGCGCGGCCCGTGCTGGCGCGGGCGCTGCTGCAGCAGTGCGTGTCCGCCCGGCTCCAGGTGACGCCGCCCGGGCCGCGCGGCGACGCCGAGTGGGTGGAGGTAACGTGCGGGGCCCGGGGCTGTCCCTGCGCCGCTTCTTGCCTGAGCTCCTCTCGGCGTCCCGGCGTGTAGGCGCCCCCGGCAGCGGGAGGGCTGCGCGGGGCATCCCCCGGGCTGCTGCCCTGCCTCTGAGCAGCGCGCTGCGATCGGAAGGAAAAAATGCTTCGGGCGAAGAAAAAGGCTTAGTTTTAACARGAGCGTAATGGAAGATTGCTTGGGCTGTGCTGAGTTCTTCCTGAGACTTGGGTTTATTTTGAGCCGATTTAGTTTAGGAAAGAATGCCGTGGCTTCTAGTATGAACATCAGCATAATGCTGGTGGCAAATAGCTGGTTTTGAAACAAAAGGATCATCGTTAATTGCTGCTTCAGGAAGAGCTCTGCAGTGTGCTTGAGGAAGGAAGGCTGGGTGCAGCCGTGGAAGCAGTGGGTCTGAACTTGGGAGGGTGGCTTGTTTACAGACTGCCTATGATCTGAAAGCCGGGCTTTAGGATGTAGACCATCACAGAGCTTAGGGACCGTAAATCATAAAAATCGTAATTTCTCTCCTCCTATAGCCATATGGTGGAGCAGGTAGTGAGGCCTCCAGACTATTAGAACTGTGTGTACTGCCTCAGGCTACTTACCAAAGCGTGAAGGCCGCCTTTGGGATGCGCTGTGCTGCCATGGTTAGCACTGTTTATGAATTATCTACTGTAGGATAATCGGTCTATGTAGGCCTGAAACATTTAGCTTTTGTGGGTTTTGTTTTTTGTCTTCTGTTTTTATAACAATCAGAAGACAGCAGATGGAGCTACATTAGTAGTTCACAAAAGTATTAAAAGGTAAAAATTCTAATATGCTTGTGAGATTGCTCAACAGATATAAAGTTTTTTAAAAAATAAAGTATACTTGCCCATGTCTTCCCGTTTTCATTGTTTGACTGTCTCATTGCTCTTAAAATGCCTCCTCGTTACTCAGAAGAGGCAGGTGGAGGCASCAGATCTAGTTTCTGCAGTGTGGTCTGGGAAAACAGATCATTTTCTTACAGAAAGCGTGTGCCATAGCACTGATGCTCGTTAGGCTGAAATGTATCCGTGCATTGCATTAAGGTAATGAGCTCTCAAAGTAGGAACCATGGTGAAAGTTGCTCGGCACTACATTATTTTTCTTTGGAAGTATCCTGTTTCCAGCTCATAATCTTGAGTGGTCCTCTAGCAGGTAAAAGCAGAAAARTCTTTGTGCCTGCTGTCCTTTAAACTATTAGAGAAGAGGCATATGGTTTTGCTTGTACATATTACAGCTAAATATATTAAAATGAGGCTATGCTRTTAAAAACTCTTATTTGAAGCTTCAAATCTCTTAACCAAAATCACTGGAAAAGCAATAGCAGTAAGGAATCTGTAGGATATTTGGCCAAAATAAGCAGCAGGTATTTCCCACATACAGAACTTCATATTTTGTCTTACAAGGCTTTCCAGGATACCTTGACTTTTTAAAATAAGTCTTGYATAGCAAGAGCAAGTTACCCTGCAGCAAAAAGGCTCTGAAAAGTTCATGGTCTCTTTGGCATGACTGCTTTGGAGRTAACTGAAATGAATCTTTGCTTGGGATGTTCCCTGCTAGGATAATACTGCTCTTTGTATATACTCTGTATTTATTTAAAGAAATACAAGCCTCATAAACTGGTACTTACCTAAGCTAATGTATGCCTGGTATTTCAGAACAACCTTGAAGTAGGTCCTCACTGTGAGGATTTCTAATGTACTATATATAGCACATAATGTAGGTGGCCTGGAATAGCTTCTGGGATTGAAAGGATTTATGCAGGTACTTCAGGAATTTTGGAGTGGATGTTCTTTATCTGGAAAAGACGTTAGGACTGTTGTGACTAATATTATGCACTTGTGATAAATCCTCTTCTGACCTATATAGGATTGCAACAATGTTTTGTTTATGAAGAAACATCAATTAGAGGGCATCCATCAAATATTTGTATGTACAGCAAACTTTTTTTGGTGTGGGGTTGGGGGAGAGGGAGCCGAGAAGGGAATTCTTTTATATATTAGAGCTGAAATAAGAGATTTAGTATATTGCACAGCTTTGGAATAAAAAAAAAAAAAAAAAAAAAAAGATGATTATTCTGCTAAAAATAAAACCAGACTAAATAGACTGAAAAAACTCTCCCTTATCTTATTTCCCCAGGTGGTGGTTCTACTTAAGATAGGAAAAAGAGATGTGAAGTACCAGGTTCAGGCTTATTCTGTGACCTATAGTAGATTGCCATCTCCTTGCCACAACTGAATCTATGAAATATGAATAAATCTTCTCTAGAGGTAGTGAATCTRAATTTGAAATGGAAATGCCAAAGAATAATTTATACAAGTTAGTTTTACAAACTGACACTGTAAGCTGTGGTCCTAAGTGTCTCAGTTTTCCTTATCAATTGCATTACTTTTTTTTCTTCTGAAATAGAAGAGTTTGTTTTACAGAATAAATTTGTTTTGCTAATAAATCCTGAAATATTTAGGGGAGTGCAGTTGGGGAAGTAGTTGTTTCTTTTTTTCTGTTAAAAAGCTAAAAAGGAGCATTTGGAGGCAGCATTGTTAAGGCTGACTGGTCTTTTGGGGGACTGAGTATTGAACGGTTGATATTGCAGGTTGCCTGATGTGATAGTAAAGTGTTTGTGGTGCAAAGTAATGTGCTTTGCTGGTTTATTTATGAAAGCATCTTCCTGATAACAGAATGATTTCCCAGACCAACTACRTGCCTATCATAAAGCTCCTTACAGTGGTTGTCCTTTAATTTAAAAATGTTGCTTTGTGTTATCTTGTAGGCTTTGATTGCTTACAGAGGACTTTGACAAATGCCTTTGTTGGAAGGTTCAAAGTTCCTGGGACTGAAAAAGAATACATATTCATACTTAATCTTTACCTATCCATCTTTAAAACTTGTAGATGATATGTGGTTTTCCTTGATTTTCTTAACTGRGTTCCTGCCAAAGATATTTTTACATATGTCTCTTATCAGTTTCAAAAATATTGAATACCAGAAGTCTCAAATTAGACTGAGCGTCTGTGTGTTCCATRGGGTAGTCCCTTCTAATGTAGTGGTCAGATGTATGTGTCATGAAATTATTTGGCCTATTTTGTCATAAATTATAAATAGTTATATATATGCATTTGAGCTCTTTTACTTATATCCTAGTGCTGGCCTGTTTCTGGTACTGGCCTAGCATGTATGGATAGCTAATTTTGACAGCTTATATCGCTCTCACATTTGAACAGATAGTTTGAAACTTCATTTGAGGGTCAGGTCATATAACTTCTTTAACTGTTTATGGAATATGGGAATATTCTGCAGTGGTCAAAATGAGCTTTTAAAAAGGAGCCCTTTGCAGCCTTCAAAACAATCTCAGCATGYGATGTTTTTCTACATCTCTCATTCTGAGTGCTCAGAAGAGCATTCTTGTTTCAGAAGTTAGTCACCAGAAAAAAATAGTTGAGAAGGCACATTTTTTTCAGTCAGTGCCTTGGGCATTCTGCTCAATCCTTGCAGTAACAAAGGGAGAACTTATATGCCTCTTACATTTAGTTAAGCRCTATTTCTATCTGAGCAACTTTTCTTTTTAACAAAAGGGAGTGTGGGGGAGAATGTGAAAAAGRTATCTTTAAGAAACCATTCACGTTCTGTATCCTTTTGCAGTGACAACATCATGCTCCTTGCCCCAATATAGCTAGCGTCTTTGAAGTTGTATTTTACAGTTACTATAAGCTGATACTTTTTTCTCGTGAGMATATAAGCATACTTATTCCTGACAAAGCAGGTGGCGGTTTGCCAAAGCCTGTGTATTGTATGCCTGGGGGCATACAAGTATCCTTGCTGTTTGCTTCGATCATAATCTTAATTTCTGCAAAGACTTTTTCTTGACAACTGAAGAAGTCAAACCCTCTAAGCGTACTTGTGGATGACACAGCCACTGTTGGTTGCAGATCCTATCAGTTTCTCCTAATTTACCAGTTGTTACATATGTATTCGTTGTGAACTATACAAAAGTAGAAGAGCTACAAAAGAATTGCCCTGTGCATTCCTCTCTATACTGACCTGATTTCTTTCTTGGTTCTTACAAATAGTCTCTGAATGAAGGCTAAAGAAATAGTATAACCTTGAGTCTATGGAAGTTGGGGAAAGGCCATACTTTAAATGTTTCATCCCAAGTGTTAATACTCCTAATACATTATAAATGTTAAGATTCTTAATACATTATAATATTCTGTACACCTCGAAGCTGTTATTGATCACCCTATTTAAATCTGTAATTAAGTGTTTTTCTCATATGATCCTTTACTGTGTGTATATTTTTAACATGTAAATATAATTCATTTTACTGACAAGTCCTTTGCTAGTTTTCATATTATGTAATTGGAATAAAATTCATGATGCACACTTAAATATTTTACCYATAAGTTTGATAATCAACAATAGAAAATCATGTAAGCTTTTTTTCTTAAGTAATCTAACTCATCTTGTTTCTGCTTTTGATTATATTAACCTATGTAAATCTGTATTTACAATGCTTTGTATAATACTATTCATTGTAAATTCTAACTAAATTTGTCTTCACATTAAGGTAATTAATTGGTTTAATTGTATATAGAAGCACTGTGCAGATAATCAGTATATACCTCAATAGTCTGCACTGTAGGACCTATAGATGTATGTCTGAAGCTATGGTAAAACTGGAGTATGGTACAGGTGCTCTGGGGAACTTTATTTTCCTGTTAATTTGTCTTTTTTTAATGACAGTTTTGATGCTAAGTGCGTGGTGGACATGGGGGAAAATGTTAATACACTTCTGTGAAATCTTTTGTAGATCCAGAGAGGGCTTGTTATCTACATATGCTTCTTCAAAGGTGCTGATGAAGATCTTATTCCAAAAATTGGTATGATATATTCTTCCTTACAAAACCTTGTATTGCTTAAAGGAGAATTAAGAAAAGTGATTGAAGAGGAAAAGTCAGCAACCACTTGGATTAAAGGAAGTCAAAAACCTCCCTACAGCATTATTCCAAGTCAAACAACTGTCTGAAAGTTTCTCTTTTATTGCTGTTTTCATCTCTGTCCATTTGCTAATGATTGATGTGCTACGAAGTCGGTTAGCACTGAATGTTCTTGGTAACATCCCAGGAAATACAGAAAATGATGCGCCAATTCGCCAATTCTCTGGCATGTTATATATATATGTGTGTGTGTATGTGTATATATATATATATATATATATATATATAAAATCAGGCAATAGCTACAGTCCAAGACTGAGCTCAATTTAAGGAAAACTATTTGCAAGTGGTTTATGGCTTGATTTAAGGAATACTTTAATTCTGATCTTGCCGTATGTGCAGTATTTTGAGAACCAGAGCCAGCAGAGGGAGTTGGCTGGTAATTAGTGTCTTCCTCCTCTTGTTTCAGACATACTATCTATACTGTTAGTCATTCAAGTGTAATTTTTCACATTAGAAGTAATGAGGAGCRTCTGCAGTTCTTGTCTTCTTCCCAGCACCCATTTTAATATTGACATCAAAATGGAGAAGATACTGTGAATAAGGCCAAATGGTTATGATTTTTTCTCAGCCTTCATCCCATGTGGTTTTGTTTTTGTTTTTAGCTTTTATTTTATTTCTTTCCATCTGTCAGCAGTGCTGGATCACATGGAGARAATCAGTAATCCCACATATTCAGCACAAAAGCATAACCTTGCTTTTTTAGGGGAGTTTGGTTATTTTATAACTATTGCTAGGTGMAGCAGAAAGACCTGGGAGTGCATAAGCACAGGTGCTACTGCAAGTGCTGAGAGCAGCTCCCATAGGGTTCCATCTCAGTCTTGGAGGTCACAGTTGTTATGATGTTAAACTACCTTGAAATCTTTGGGTGTGTTTAAAATAACCTGATATGAAAGTTCATGTTGTGCTTGCAAGAGTTTCATGAGAATATTACTTACGAGTAAAAGCCTTTCAGTTGCAARACAGCTGAAGTAGGGCAGAAATGAAAGCTCTGTCTCCTAGTAGGAGATTCATCCACTACCACCAACTGTCTTAAGGGATATTTTTCCTAAATATATTTTGAATATTGAATTTTTTGTTGCTTCTGAATTGTAACTTTTTGCTTCAAACAAAATTCTTCTGTTAAACTTATTGAATTTAGGAGGATCTGAGATCTGACATTTATCTTTCCCTCTTCTCTCAGAAGAAAAGCTGAGACCTCCACATTGCAAAGTGTAATTCTGCAGGGCACTCTAGCTCAGGCTGAGCTGCTGAACCTGCRTCACTGTCCATACTGTCCACGTTGCTTCAGCAGAATCATGTGGGGTTTTGACATTGCTACAGTTATAAATAGAATTAAAAGCAATCCAAGATAGAAACTTACCCAAAGTGTATTAAAGATTTCCCTACCTTCTACCTTGTATAATCTGCTTGATGCTCACACAAGCAACATCTGTACCACAAGTAATCAGGGCTTGGCTCTTAGGTTTCTGTGGGGAGCTTCTGCTGGAATCAAGTTGAGAATTTTAGCTGGCCAACCTCTTCCCCCAAAAAAACTTTTCGACATACTATATTAATATAATCTCTCATTCTTCACAATATTCAGAAATCTTAGTCTGATGATAATATTGACTGCCTGTGTTTTTTCATTAAAATTGGCCCCTTAAAATATTTTAGCTATACTCAGTAATTTGATTATTAGAGTTCAGATAAAGAACTAACAAAATACTTAAAATATTTTATTAAATAGTTTGTCACATAGCTCTCAATTCCTGCTTTGTTATAGTGTTATGTTTAATTTTTGTTACACTAATTCTTGTTTTATTTTTCTTTGCAGTCAATATGCTGCTGAATGTTCAGTTAAGTGAAAATGAAAGTGGCAAGTACGTTTCTGTTCTTGATTTGCCAGGCAATGTGCTAATCATACCACAAGCTACGCTAGGTGGTAAGCCCAAAGGAAAAAGGATGCAGTACCACACCAACATTGAAAAAGAAAAAGGGTTTGAGCTTTATTCTCAGTTTGTGTCTTTGTGTGAGAAAGAAGTGGCTGCCAATGCCAAGTGTGTGGAAGCAGGTGTTTTGGTTAAGCATGGCWCATATGGAAACAGACAGGTGTTAAACCTGGATACAAATGGACCTTTCACTCATCTGATTGAATTTTGAAAAAAAAAATAAATATTATTTTGGATACAGTGTTGGCTCTCAATTATATTGCTTTTTATTTTTAAGCATTAAATTATTTTTAAGCATTAATCTTTAAACTAGAAATACTTTCTACCTCACAAAAATATTGGAAGTAAAAATTCACTGAATTCTTAACCTCTCAGTGCTACTTAATGCAGGCTGTCCCCACTGCATTGGGAATTTGCAGAGGTGGGCTGCTTTTGGGTGGTACTCGGATTGAACACAGCACATACCTCCATTCCTGGGGCCTTGAGGAGGAAATAGGGAGGCATGTTAGAGACTGAAGTTACTGAACTGCCTTATTGGCTTTACACTGTCTCTCCTGCTGTGTACTGCTGGCTGCCTGCTCTGACTTAGTCCATGTTCTGTTTTCCTTGTCTTGTTGAATATTCATTTGTTTCATAACATAGCCTCAGGAAAAGTACTAAAACACAAAAACAAAAATAAAAATGGTATGATATAGGCTGTCATTTCACTTTTCTCTCTGCCTGAATTCCTTTCCTCCACCTATCTACTGAGTCTGTAAAGCAGAGACTGGTTTATATCCCTTATATGTCATGACAAGACCAGGGCAGAGACAATTTCACATGTTTCTATCTTCTGATAGAAGATGCTGCTGGAAAACAAAATAGCTGGGTCGTGTATCCTACAGATTGCAGTAAGTCTTAAGTTATTATGTGAAGTAATGAACTGTTTTATGTTTCATTATATAAGCTTAAATTGTGAATCAGTATTTCACAGACACACAGTATTTATGAATATCTTGCCACTATTTTTAATCAAGTTGGATGTTTAATCTGTAGACTCAAAATCTGTAGACTCAAAGTACATAATGAGTCACACTTTGAACAGATAAAAAGTAATTAGTTTTGCTACAAGAAAGTAATACTTTTTTTGTATTGCCATAATGTGTAGTTAGTAATTATGAAATACCTAAGAATGCTGAATTCCTGGCAATTGTGTTCTTATAGCTGAAAGAAAAACTATTCACATAAATGGTCTGAAAATAGTATTTAGGTCTCAAATTACATATTCATTAATAATKAACAGTTTTGACATGCTATATGAATCATGTGCCAAGTTTTTAATAGAGATGTGTGAATAAGATTGTAAAGTTCATCCTGATTTTTGTTTTCTGCTTGGGAGGCAGGAAGGGAACCTTTATGTTGTGGATCAAATCCTGAAATATCCTGAGTAACAGCACTTCTCACTGACCTTACGGGAATCAGTAGATCTCAAGCACTGATCCTCTGAGGCCTAACAGAAAATCTGTAGGGCACTTTTTTTTCTCTCTCTCTCTCCTCGCTCCAGAAAAATCTTCAGAAACCTGACAGTTCTCTTGTATTTCAAAGGTTCTACAGATTCGAGGAAAGATGATGTTGAAGTTAGTGTAAAATAGACTTTAAACTGAATTCTACCTTGATGTCACTTACCAAAAAAAAAAAAAAAAGTTCTTATGTAAAAGATGTGCCTTGTCCTAAGAACTACTGAAATATGACTCAATTTTCTGTRAATGCAGGATGATATTTTTGGATGTTTACTTATCTGCCCGTGTTAGATACCTTTATCTATCTTGAGATAGAGATTTCTGCAGTCTTTTGCTACAGCCAAAATTGACTGCTCATTGAGTGGTGTCCTTTATTCTGTGTTATTTACATTTATTATTGATTTATGATCCATTTACTGAAAGAAGCCATCATAACAGGGTGGACCATATTGATGAAAAATTGATTAAAATAATTTTTCAAGGCCACATGCTCATATCTTTCTGACATGAATATATGCCTTAAGCAGTGACATGGCACTGCTTTAGAAAGTTTTTATTCTGTAGCTAAACTAAAGCTCCAATAATTCTCCTATTCTACACTTAGAGATTATCTGTTAGATGACGTGGTATTCTGACTTCCTTGAAATAAGTCTTTATGTCAGTCTAGTCTGAGATCTGGGAGGAGGGCTCAAATATCATACAGTAATTCTTAGTCCAGGTCTTCTCTAACTCATTTGCAGTGTGTGCACACCCAGTGAACATGCGTGGACTATGGACTGTGCTCATAAAACTAACGAGTTCAGGTGCAATTGCTTATGGTCTGGTCTGTTGTGCTCCTGCTTCCTTTGCGTGCCCTTCATGACCATCTTTATCTCTGTTACCTATAGTGTGCAACCTGCAAATATTAATATAAAATTGCAGGGTAATAAACATCTCTTCTTACGCTTTCTCCCTCTGAAAAATCTATGACRTAGTGACTTTGTCTTCACCAAAGTRCAACTTAAAAATRCTTTTCATTTATCTAATCTTTTACTTTTGCTGTCCATGGCAAAGCTCTCAAAATATGTAGCACTTTATTTGAATATGATGGGTAGGTGTCTGCTAATTTGTTTTCTTGCATAATTGACCTACTTTGCTCATTTAAATGGAATGGGTATGCAGATGTTCATCCAAACGTGAAAACAGGTTTTGTGATCTTCAGATGTGGCACATGGGCATTGCATTATCAATTTTTTTTAGCAATTTTCCTGTGGCTCTATGACCCTGTGTAGCCTTGTAGTCCATTAATATCCTATTGCTAGTAACAGGCAACTACTGTTGTCCTGAGTTTGCAAGGCTCACAACCGAGGCCTATCAGACTTGATTTTTCTGAACTTTCCTTGGCCTTCCTGGAGCCTTGATTTTACCTGTTTTAGTTGTAATATTTTTTTAAGGATGGAAATCTATGGCTAATATGTTTCTGTTTTGCTTTGTGTGGTATAACCACAGTTTTTATAAAGTAACAAGTATCATGTGAAATGTGATACTAATCATGTGACACTAATCATGTGAAATGTGATACTAATCCTTTGTTAATAAACTAGGTATTCTTTGTTAATAAACTAGGTACTTCTCTACTATAGTGTAGAGAAGTAACAGATCTGTTTGATGCCTTGAAAAGAGAAGGCACAAGATAAAGTGTAGAGGAGGACTGAATTGAGCTAAGAGATGAGGCTCAGGCTGGAGACCCCAAGGTTAGAAACAAATCGCTAGTGGTCAAGTAAAGAAATGCAGACCTGGTGCTAGATAAAAGCAGGTATTTTTCTTTTTGCCCATGATAACATTTTGAATGTAATCACTGCAGACTGTTGCTTACTGATCTTGATGRCATATACTTGGTAGCCTATTGGATATTGGCCTGTTTCTGCAGTGTCTTTGACAGGGTGTTTCAGTGTAACTGTGATGCCTGGTCTTGTTTAGTACAGAAGCTAAACAAGAGTTCCTTTTTCTGCTCTAACTCTGTGCAACCTCTTTAGTCACTTCCTGAGAARTGAGTTCCATTCAGTCTGAGGCACTTGGTTTCGAGTAGTGCAGACCATATGAACCTCACCTGTCATATAAAAATAGCTTCTTTGGAGACAGGAGTTCAAATCTCTTAATTTTCCRTTATTTTCTGGTTTAGTTCCTAACATTCTCCATTTCTCCCTAGGGGCTTCTGTGAATAAGTTGTGTATCTGTTCTGAAGCTAGAGTGGAATATTACTGAGTGCTAGAGCAGCACTGCTCGTTGCCTGAGGTCTGTTCTTGTGTTTCTTGTAAAATACTGTTTCTTGTAGCAGTACTGCTGGGTTGCCTGAGTCTGTCGCCAAGCTCCTGTGTGACTGGCTTGATTTCTTCATTTCTCAGTTATCCGCTAATGTAGGTACCCGTAGTATATCATGTAGGCATATTGAGGAAAACCAAAGACTCGCTGTGTTAGTGCATTGCCTAGGACTGAGACCTGTCTGCAGATCCACAAACTGCTTTGCCTTAGAAATTGGGCTCAAAGTAAAGACAGAGAACTTGAGCTGCTGCTCTCAAGCTCTGTCTTGGGTAAAGATTGCTCAAAATCTCAGACTTATCAGTTTAGGTAATCAGGAGAGAAAAACAAAAACAAACAAAACCTTAGCAGTTAAAACAGCCTGAGTAGTATGAAAGTATTGCAAATTTCCTATTTTAACCAGCACTGCCTACTAGTCTAATTATTGCCTGCATGTGGCTTCAGGCAAAGCAATTTTTCTGCTCCACTTTTTCCAACTATAAGATGAAACTAGAATGAAAAGCAAGAAAAGGGGTTTTAAAATCACTGCTTTTTTATTAAAGGCAGAAAGTCACCTTTATTCTTCTTGCTTTGGAAAGCAGGGGCTGGAGCTGCATGAGTTTGACTTTGTCTTTTCTACCTCAGCTTCTGCCTCACAAATGTACCTTCRGCTGATGTCCAGAGACAGCTTGGAGTACCTCAAATGGACAGTGTTGTATCACTACAACTATTGCTATTTCTATAGTAAGTGATATACACAGTAGGGAAAAATAAGTAAATCATATTTCTGTCACTCTTCTGGTTGTGCATTGCTTTACTGTAATTTTAAAATTAATTGTATCTGCCTGTGTGTCACAATGTGCTCTGTTAGGTCAATACATAAAATGTGCAAGATTTTAAGCTGTTTAGATATGCCACATTAGGAAAGAGATTGCAAAAAGTTTTTCCAAAACCGTGTTTACTGTGAGGATGACTGAGCACTGCAACAGGTTGCCCAGAGCTATTGTGGAATGTCCTTCCRAGGAGATATTGAAAACTCAACTGGACAGGGCCTTGGGCAATGTGCTGTACATGACCTTGCTTGGGCAGGGAGGGCTTGAAATAGAGGTTCTTCAGAGGTCCCTTCCAACCATTCTGTGATAATAAGGCATTCCTTTTTACACATTTTAAATACATTGCAGTTTAATTTCATTTGCTATATGATTGCATTAAAACACACTTCTAGTCCTGAGATCCTTAGGTCAGGATCCTGAGATCCTGAATTCGAAGGAATACCTTCTTTTCTGTTGTAGCAGAATCACGGAGGTTTATGGAGCTATAAATAAGAACATTTTTTAGCTCAGAGGCATAAAAGACTCTACTACAACTGAATTGTCTGACAGAASTGATTCATGCTCTAAATCAGTCAACTCACTTTATCAAAACAGGTTAACTAATGAAAAGTCTAATCAGTAGTTCTGTGTACTGCAATTATTTGCCAGTTGCTTATTTTATTAACTGATTTGCCTTTTAAGCATTCAGCACTAATGGGGGAACAGGGAAATGAGTTAATAYCTAGTGAATATGTTTAGTTATTCCACTTTGCTCTGTATAGAACAGAGCACTATAAACTTGCATGCAAGTATATATTTTTATTTCAGAATGATGACAGTAAAGACAGAAAGCGATGTGTTATTAATGAGGGAAATGCTAATTTGAATCAGCGCATGGTTAACACTGAACAAGGTAGGGGATTAAGATCATATAGCTGATGGTTATAGTTTAGCTATAGTTTATTCCAATAAACACCGTGGAAAACTGAGCTAAACCCACAGGTGGAAGAAGCACTCAATATTAGTGTTCTTTTATTATTATTATTTTGAACTAATTAAGTATCAGTTTGGCATTAAAACAGCATTAGTTAGAGTTAGTATTATTTGGGGGCTAGCAAAGATCACTGTTGGAAAAAAATGGGGAACTGTCCTTGTTACTGAGTGTTGTTGAGKTTTTGTTCTGCCTTTTGCCTATGTAACATTTCCCGTTATGAGGCATTCATTCTGAATGGGATCTCTTAACACAGCAGACTAAACAAGAGCAGTAGCAACCATTTTCAATAGATATTCCAAATCTGGTTTTGTTTCTGAGCTAACTACTCTCAACCTCTCAAATGAAAATATTACCAGGGTCTTTCTATTACCACGTAAATGTCAGAAAGAGTCCTTGTTGTTTTCTGCAGTGTATTATTGGGGACGTCATTGCACCAACAGTCTCCGAATATAAATTGTTTACTTGACCTTTCTCCCCAGATGAATGGCAGCCCGCTTCATTCTGAGCAGCAGCAACTCATCCGATCACAATGAGGTTAACTGAGCAAGGAACGCTTTTCCAGAGGGTTGTACATTGCTTTCAATACTGAGAGTTAACACTTACAGCAGTAGGGGTTTGTAGAGCTGATTTTTGTGAAATGAAATAAGAAACTATTTCTGTACTGTATGTATGAGGCATTTAGATATTCTCCACTGCCATATATTGCAGATTCTTGTTGTAAAGGGTCATTGCAGCAGTAGTCATGTTGCCACCTCACAGGCAACTTGGTAAAATTGAAGCAAAAATGTCCATATATGGTAATGCAGACTGGTACTCCTGTATGTGTAGCAAGAGATAAGAGGTTCTCTGTAAATCTTACTGGTATGAACTACATGACTGAATACAGATGTTTTTAGAACTACACTGTATATAAACTTTGCATGGCAAGTTTATTTTTGAAGATGAATTTACTAGCTTATATAAGGGCTAGGCACAATTTCAGCCTCTACATTTACATACCCTAGGCATTATTCCCTCCTCACAAAGCCTTGCACCACTTCAGAGAACATGGCCTCAGGGAACTTGGTTTGTGGGGAGAAACACTAGTTTTCCAGTCTATGGTTTAACCAATGTTGCGCTTTTAGAATGATAATGCTCTGGGTGTCCCTGTTTGAGCAGGGGGTTTGGACTAGATGATCTCTAGGGGTCCCTTCCATCCTTAACCATTCTGTGATAAAAGATCATCTTTAAAATTTATTACTGAGTCAAACCTAGTTGTGGTTCCCAGAAAGCATTATTTCTTCATCAGTGTGGTTGCAGCAGCTGAGGTAGCAGAAATGAACTTTCAGTACCATCCAAATGAATATTACTAACAGAAAACAGACCAGACGTCTGTCTGCGAGTTTGCTCTACTAAGTAGGCTGGAAGAATGAAGAAAAAAAAAAAAAAAAAAAAAAAAAAAAAAAAAAAAAAAAAAAAAAAAAAAAAAAAAAGACTGGACATCATCTACAGGGCTATAAGGTTTGCTTGTTTCCTCTTAGACGAAAGTTGGGTAGAGCTGTTTTTCATTTAAGATGGTGTTTCAACTTTGAAGATAGAATTCAGAAAATTTCCGAAACAGAACATTTTTTTCAGAACCAGTTAATTTCTAACAGAAGCTCCAAGGACAAAAGTCATTTCTTATGATGTAGTAAAATCCTTCAGTGGGAAGGCCTCTACAGAACAACAAACCCTGTTAGAAATGCACAAGGTTCTATTCCTGACTAGCAAGGTAAGATGAAGAAGGAGTTAGGGACATGGGAGATGGTCTTGCTTTGGAATCAAAGTTTAGACTGATGAAAGCAAACTGTSCAAGTGCGGGATCTGACAAATGATGAACACAATAAACTACTGGATGTCATGACAACTGTGTTATCAGAAGCTGTGACAGATTCTGATCAGAACAAGTTGTAAATCTCAGTGATACCACCTAAGCTCTCCTGCTTTTTGAAATGCCTTTTCCACATGGAGACCTGTTACTAGTTGCTCCTTCCTGCTGCATTCCCCTTTTCCCTCTAGAGGACAGGCCTTAGTAGTCCTGTGGGGCAAGCAGGGGGCTCCTGGGGAGCCCATACCCTGCTGCAGGGCCCACCTGCAGCAGCCCCCTTAAGCTCCTCTTAAATCTGCCTTGGCAGCCTGGTGCTTCG
Source organism: Nothoprocta perdicaria (assembly GCF_003342845.1). NCBI lineage: Eukaryota > Metazoa > Chordata > Aves > Tinamiformes > Tinamidae > Nothoprocta > Nothoprocta perdicaria. Next base: position 5,384,119 of record NW_020456087.1, on the reverse strand, counting down.
TGGGTTTTTCCTGCAGCCTCATGATGCTGAATAAGCAGGGTGATTGTTCCCAGGTGAACCTCTCCGAAGCCACTAAGATACCCCCCCCMCACACCCTCTTCCCGCCCATCCCCGTGGCACTAGGGCGGCTGCAGGGCCGGGAAGCCGCTTCGGGCTGAGAGGGTGGGAAGCGGCTCCACCTCGGGCGCTCTTCCTCCGGCCACCGCGGCACCTTTCTCCGGGGCTGCGGCCGGGCGGGCTCGGGGGCCGAGGAGCGGCCGTTGGCGGTGCGGCGGGGCGCTGTAGGAGCGGCCGTTGGCGGCGCGGCGGGGCGCTGTAGGAGCGGCCGTTGGCGACGCGGGCCGTTGTAGGAGCGGCCGTTGGCGACGCGGGCCGTTATAGGAGTGGCCGTTGGCCGCTGGCGCTCAGGGGCAGCGCGGCTCCCGCCGCCCCCCGGCCGCAGCGGCGAGGCGGGGCGCGCTCCTGGCGCGGCGGGCGCTCGATGGCTCCAGGGCCGATTGCACCGCCCTGCGCGCGGCGCCTCCCTCCCTTCCTCCCTC